>NC_088357.1:40720000-41035000 GCF_036884655.1 Musa acuminata AAA Group
ATTCAGATAAAAAAAAATGATTTGATTCACTAAGTTCTCTAATATCAATTATCTAAAGTGTAGTGAGAATTGATAAAGTTGAATTTTTTTTTAGGGCACAAACTTGACAAGATGTAGAAATCAACAAAAAAGAACAAAATGGTGATTGATACCTTTAGAAGCTGCGGTTGGTAAGATCCCAAAAGTATTCAGAATTGGCATGTCTTCGGTGGATCAGAAGGATCCTAGGCGATGGTTGAGCAATTGCATAGGCAACCAATGAATGAAAAGGAGCCATATAGATGGAAAGGGATGAGAGTTTCAAGTGATCAAAGAAGGAAGCATCCAACAACTACTACACGCAGTGTACATCGGATTTTGTTCACATGCGAACGCTAAGATCTCGTATCTTTCTGAGTTGTATGTCGAGTTGAAGTGGGTCTATAAATAGTTGGAGTACTAATATTATTACTTAAAAGTAAAACAAGAAAACTTTTTTTCTCAAAAATAAATAAATTTTATATACTATAGAACATATAAAAATTAATATATATTTAATGTGAGGGATATTTAAGATATCATCAAATATATTTATATATTTTATTTTGGTTCATCCTAACTAATGATAATGTTTGTTCGAAGTGATTGACTTTGAACATTGTATGGATATTAATTAAAGAGGTATACTAAACAATTTTAAAGTATGTAGGGATATGAAATTTAATTGATTGCATATACAAATGCTAGAAAATAAAAGTTCTAAGTGTGATTATTTGGATATTTATACCCACTTGCAGTTGGAATTAGATGAAAGATGTGATAAAAAGAATGAAGTGGTAATTGACAATATATTGTTAGGATGACACTAAGAGGGAGGGGGTGAATTAGTATAGAAAAAATCATCGGTTTTATAAATTTTTTGATCGTTAAAAAATTAATCTCAGAAAGTGCTTAACTTTAAAGTAAATGAATTAACAATTAACTTATAGCAGTAATGAAAATTAGAATGGAAATATGCACATTGGAATTTATAGTGGTTCGGTCGTTGTGACGTACATTCACTTCTGATTCCTTCTCCGTCGATGTCATCGGTATCTACTAATGATCTTCTTTCAATAGATAAAGACTAATCACCTCTTTATAGCGCTTTTATTGAATCTCATATTTTGATGATGAAACCAATTGATATATGTTTATGTTTTAATTTGTGTTTTAAGTGACGTAGGATACTTCGATCAAGATGAGACAATTAAAGCAGAAAAAATCATGTTGTACCGGAGGAAAACATGTCAGAAGATTGGACGTCGAGCCGAAGGAACGGTTGACATATCGACAGAAGGCTTCGGGCCGTGAATTCGAGCATTGGGTCAAGAAGAGCGGATATTGCGCCAAGGATATCGGAGTTACGGAGTCAACTGGTCGATTGGGCAATAGGCCGCAAAAGAGGACGATGCGCCGAAGAATCGGACAAAGCGTCAAGGGACCAATGATATGCCAGACAACTTGATTAATGCTTAGTATTAATTGTCTAGATCGAAGTATATTTTTACATGTGCAGGATTAACTACGATAGCAAGGTATGAAGCAAAATGAAGTCCCAAAGTCAAGATCGAGATCACGTTGGGAATTCGAGAGTTCGTCGGAAGTCTGGACATTCATCGGAAGTGCTGGAGGAACTAGCCGAGAAGTCTCGAAGCTTACCAAATAATCTCATCAGAACTTGCCAAGAAGATCGTCGTGAAGCCCAAGAGCTTACCGGGAGTCCGCCGAAACATTACCGAGAGATCGTCGGAAGTTCGCCGGAAGCTCGCTAGAAGAATAGACATATGGACTTGTTTAGCTTAGTAAATGTCTTAAGATTTCGTAGTTAGGATGTAATTGGGCTTGGATTTGAGCCAACCCAATTAAGGGCCAACTAGGCCTATGTAAGAACTGTTTTGGGCCCAATAAGAGGCCTAAACAGTGTTGAATCTCGAATTTTGATGATAAAATCAATTGATGGGTTAATTGATCTAATGCATATTATTGAGTTAAGTGTGTAGGATTAACTACGATAACTAGAAAACACAAAGCAAGGATACCGGAGTCAAGTTCGATGGACGTTTAAGAGTCTGAAGAATCATCGGAGATGTTGCCGGAACCAACCGAGAAGAAATCGGGAACCTGTCGGAATTTTCGGAAGTTCGCCAAAGAGATCGTCGGAGGTTCACGGAGATCACTGAGAAGGCTCGGCTACTCATTAAAGTCATCACTAGTTCGGGAGCTTGCTGGGAGCCCGTCGGAAGAAGTTCGTCGGAAAGCTCGCCGGAACAAGACTCGACGTTCACAGTTGAAAACTTGCTTAGGATGTGTTTTGTTATGTAGTTCACTTGTAATTAGGATTAGGATTAAGAGATAATCCTATATCCTGGTTATGGGCCAACTGGGCCCAAAATTAGACTTGGTTTGGGCTAAATTTGAAGCCCAACAAGTGAACCGAAGGGTCTGGCGGTGGCACCGCCAGACTGGGCGGTTGCATCACCCAGCACCCGAGAGCTAGGCAGTGGCACCGCCTGGGCAGGGCGGTGGCACCGCCCAACACTGTCAGTGTTTGACAGTGACAGGCGGTGGCACCGCCAGCATCGGGAACCCAACGAGAATTCAAATTTGGAGCCCAAATTTGAATCCTCTTGAGGCCTATAAATACCCCTCAAATCTCAGCTGAGATTATAACTTTTTGAGCAGCAATTGTTTGAGAGAAAGGCCTTAGAAAAGTCTTAGCTAGTCTTGTTTTCAATTTGCTAGTGTTCACCTCCTTCTTTCTTGCTGAAAATCTGTAAGAGTGTGAACCGCTTGTAAAAGTTGTAAGAGGAGTATTCACCCTTCCCTTTCAAGAGATTTGCTAGTGGAAGGTGGGAGCCTCATCGAAGAGGGGCCTCGCAAGTGGATGTAGGTCACTTGACCGAACCACTTTAAAAACGACGTAATCTCTGGTTTGCATTTCATTACTGCAAACCTTCTTACTTGCTTCATTTCATCATTACCTTTGCTGCACAACTTTGCGAATACGCCTTCAAGTTAAGCACTTCCGATTCCGATTTTTATCGCACGAAAGATTTGTCAAAACCAACGTTTTTAATCCGCTGCACTAATTCACCCCCCCCTCTTAGTGCCGCTCCGATCCTAACAATTGGTATCAGAGCAAGGCTCACTCTCATATTTGGTTTAATACCCAAGAGAGATGGCTTACTCCGGCATGTATGAGGGACACTCTATCACACGTCCACCTATGTTTAATGGGTCGGATTACACGTATTGGAAGACCCGTATGAGGATCTTCCTTATTTCTATGGATTTCGAGCTTTGGACTATTGTCGAAAACGGATTTCAAAAATCTTCTCTTCCGATAAGCGAATGGAATGAATCGGAGAAGAAGGTTTTTGCTTTAAACGCAAAGGCTATGAATGCCTTATTTTGTGCACTAGATAAAAATGAGTTTAATCGTGTTTTCAATTTGTGATTCGGCTTTTGATATTTGGAGAACTCTTGAGGTCACTCATGAAGGCACTAGCTGAGTGAAAGAGTCCAAAATCAACATCCTTATGCACTCTTACGAACTTTCTGAATGAAACCAAGTGAGTCCATCGGAGACATGTACAACCAAGTGGTTCACGGATGTCATCAATGGACTCAAAACTCTTGGTAAATATTTTACTAACTTTGAACTAGTAACTAAAATCTTAATATCCCTCCCTAAAAGTTGGGATCCAAAAGTTACGGTAATTCAAGAGGCAAAAGACCTTAAAACATTCCCTCTTGAAGAACTTATTGGGTCTCTAATGACCTATGAAATGACATGTCAAGCTCATGATGAGCTCGAGAACCCCCTTCCAAAGAACAGGAAGGATATGTCACTCACATCACAAGAAGACCACTTGAAAGGAACATCAAGTGATGAGGACAGTGACAATGACATTGCACTTTTGACTCAAAAATTTAAAAAATATTTAAGAAAGAATAAATTTAAAAATAATATAAAAAATAAGTTCGAACACAAGAAGGACCAAGTGATTTGCTATGAATGCAAAAAACCGGGACACTACAAGAACGATTGCCCTCAAACCAAAAAGAGAACATCAAAGAAGAAGGCGCTCAAGACAATGTGGGATGATTCAAGCGCGTCCGAAGAAGAGGAGTCCAACATCGAGCAATTTGCTCATTACGTGCTAATGGCTTTAGGAGAAGAGGTATGTGATTTATTTAATGAAGATTTATCTTTTGAAGAACTCTCTATTGCTTTTCATAAATTATTTAATGAATGTATAACTATTAGCAAGAAGTTAAGTATCTTAAAGAAAGAGCATGCTTTGCTACAAGATAAGTTTGATAGTCTTCAAACTCCTCCATGCTCTAAGTGTGAGCATTTAGAAGCAATAAAAAAGAAAAATTTGCTTCTTAAAGAAACCTTAAACAAGTTTAAGGTTGGTACCAAAGGATTAGATATGATCCTTGCACACAAGGGTCACGTCGCAAATAGAAATAGAATTGGATTTGTAAAAGGATTACATCAAAATCCTACCACTTTCATAAAAGGACCTACATTACATGTTTCCTCTTATATGAAATGCAACTTCTGTTGCAAATCCAGACATATTGCCTACAAATGTCCATTTAGGAAAATTAGTTCACAAAAATTAATATGGGTTCCTAAAGGAACTATAAAGGATTCAATAATAAATAACAAAATTAGTGGATCAATTTTTGAGGCACCCAAAATCAAATGGGTACCTAAAAGTCATCCTCTTTTGTAGACAAACCCACAAGCTAGGAGCAAGAGATGGTATCTCGATAGTGGATGCTCAAGACATATGACTGGAGATCCATCTCATTTCTCTATGCTCACTAGCAAAGAAGAAGGGTACATCACCTTCGGAGACAACAACAAAGGCAAAATCATTGGCAAGAGAACTATTGGTAACAAATTTAGTTTTTCCATTGATGATGTTTTACTAGTTGATGGATTAAAACATAATCTTTTGAGTATTAGTCAACTATGCGATAAAGGTTATATCGTTAGATTCGAATCAAATATATGTATTATCGAAAAACCAAACAATAACTTGACTATGATTGCATTAAAACAAAATAATGTCTACACCATCAACCTTGATGAACTAAGTAATGAAATGTGCTTCTCCGCTCTAAATGATGATGCTTGGCTTTGGCATAGGAGATTAGGCCATGCAAGCATGAAACTAATATCTAAGATCTCATCTAAAGAATTAGTACGAGGGATTCCAAATATGAAGTTTACTAAGGACAAAGTATGTGATGCATGTCAACTAGGTAAACAAATAAAAACTAGTTTCAAACCAAAAAATCAAATTAGCACCACTAGACCACTACAATTGATCCATTTGGACTTATTCGGACTAATTGACACAACAAGTCTAGGAGGAAGCAAATATGCGTTTGTAATTGTGGATGACTATACTAGGTACACTTGGACCTATTTCTTAGTCCATAAAAGTGATTGCTTCAAGTGCTTCTTAAAATTTTGTAAACTCACTCAAAACGAAAAGGGCTTCATGATTTCATCAATTCGGAGTGATCACGGTGGCGAATTTCAAAACCGTGATTTCCAAAATCTTTATGAAGTTAATGGATACAATCACAACTTCTCCACTCCAAGAAATCCCCAATAAAATGGAGTAGTTGAAAGAAAAAATAGAAACCTACAAGAAATGGCAAGAACTATGTTAAATGAACATAGTTTACCTAAGTATTTTTGGGCCAAAGCCGTAAATACGGCTTGCTACATCATGAATAAGGTCCTAATAAGACCATCCCTATCAAAAACTCCCTATGAATTATGGAATAACAAAAAACCAAATATTTCCTATTTTAAAGTTTTCAGTTGTAAATGTTTTAGTTTGAATGAAAAGGATGTCTTAGGAAAATTTGATGCTAAATCCGATGAAGGCATCTTTCTTGGTTACTCTTTCGTTTCTAAGGCTTTTCGGGTTTTTAACAAAAGAACCTTAGTAATAGAAGAGTCTATTCATATAGTTTTTAATGAAATTTCTAATTTAAAGAAAAATAATTTTGATGATGATCTTGGTTTTGATAATTTGAATTTAAATGAACCCCCTCCTCAAAATAGCAACTTGGATGCACCTTCTTCCGAAATTTCCTTACCCAAGGAATGGAAGTATATAGATGCTCATCCAAATGAGCTAATTATAGGAGATACATCAAAAGGGGTTCAAACTCGTTCCTCTTTCAAGAATTTTTGTGCCAACGCCGCCTTCCTTTCTCAAATCGAACCTAAATGCATTGACGAGGCCATAAAAGATGATTTTTAGGTTATCGCAATGCAAGAGGAATTGAATCAATTTGAGAGGAATAAGGTATAGAAGCTTGTTCCTAAACCTAGTGACCATTTAGTCATTGGTACTAAATGGGTCTTTAGAAACAAGCAAGACGAATATGGTATCGTGGTTAGAAACAAGGCTAGATTAGTGGCCAAAGGTTTCAACCAAGAAGAAGGTATCGATTACGAAGAAACCTTCGCTCCCGTGGCTCGATTAGAAGCCATAAGGATGCTCCTTGCCTATGCTAGTAGTAATAATTTTAAACTATTTCAAATGGATGTCAAAAGTGCTTTCTTGAATGGTTTTATTTCCGAAGAAGTATATGTCGAACAACCTCCCGGATTTAAAAATTCTCTTCTTCCTAATCATGTATTCAAATTGACTAAGGCTCTCTATGGCTTGAAACAAGCTCCTAGAGCTTGGTATGAAAGGCTTAGTTCCTTTCTTATTTTAAATAATTTTACCAAAGGCAAGGTTGATACTACATTGTTTATTAAATATTTTAAAAATAATTTTCTTATTGTGTAAATTTATGTTGACGATATTATTTTTGGCTCTTCGGATGAATCACTATGTGAATCATTTGCCAAATGTATAAGTCATGAATTTGAAATGAGTTTAATGGGTGAATTAACTTTCTTTTTAGGATTACAAATCAAATAACTTAATGATGGTATATTTCTTAACCAATCTAAATACACATTAGAATTGTTAAAACGATTTAACATGGATAATTCAAAAGCAATAAACACCCCTATAAGTACTTCGACTAAGTTAGATATGGATGAAAATAATGAAAATTTCGATCAAAAAACATATAGGGGAATGATAGGTAATCTACTCTACCTCACTGTGACTAGACCGGATATTATGTTTAGTGTAGGACTTTACGCTAGGTTTCAATCAAATCCTAAATTATCTCATCTTAAAAGTGTTAAAAGAATATTTAGGTATGTTAAAGGAACTCCAAATTTAGGATTGTGGTATCCAAAATCTAAAAATTTTGATTTAATAGCTTATGCAGATGCCGATTGTGGCGGATGCAGGATAGATAGAAAAAGTACATCCGGAACATGCCAATTTTTAGGACATGCACTTGTTTCTTGGACTTCCAAGAAACAAAATTCAGTTGCACTATCTACGGCGGAAGCCGAATACATTGCTGCAAGTGCATGCTGTGCACAAGTTGTTTGGATGAAAAATACATTAGAAGACTATGGAATTCACTTTAAAAATATTCCCATAAAATGTGATAATGCAAGTGCCATATGTCTTACCAAAAATCCAATTCAGCACTCTAGAACTAAGCACATCGACGTTATGCATCATTTCATACGCGATCATGTCCTTAACAATGATGTTGTTCTAGAATTCATTGACACAAAGCATCAATTAGTAGATATATTTACAAAAGCTTTGAATGAAGACCAATTTGAATTCATTAGAAGGGAATTAGGTATGTTAAATTGTCCCTAAACAATAAACTTGTTTGAATGGATTTTTCGTAAAGTTTTTCATCTTCTCTCCGTTCCTCGGTGAATCTAATCCTTCTCCTTCAATTCTAAATGATATGTTAAATTATCTTATCCTACCTTGAGTCAAACATCGCTCCAATCTGCTCAAGATTAATGATTTTATGACATTTTGTGAATCTCGAAATTGATTTTTTGATTATGAGTTTCAAGTTGACAATTTGAATTTGAATGAGTTTGTATTCGAATTATGATCTTGACTTATTGAAGTTACTACTTGAAATTTTTCTCTTATCCCAATCTCTTCCTTGTACATCTACAATTTTTGTTATTTATAGAAAGAAGAGATGTGATAAAATGAATGAATGCTGAATTTTCCTTTAAGATGAATTTAGCATACTTAACTTTGAATGATAAAAATTTTTTTTGATCAATGCTGAATTCCTGATGTTATAATCACAAATTATGTGCTTCAAGTCTCATTCCCTTTTTGTTGATGACAAAGGGGGAGAAAAGTGATGACTTGATGACTTGTATCATTTCAATAGCATGACTTATATGCCTTGCAAAATCTTTGAGAAAAGTGATCGATCGATGAATGTCTTATATGCCTTGCAAAATCTTTGAGAATATCGCAAGATCGATTGATCATATTGAAAGCATGTCTAACATGTATATCATGAAATTCATGTTGAAAATCTTTATCTCCTGTCGTAGTATAAATTATCTCTTATCATTCGACTTGAAAATGATTTTCATCGAAATTTCGCATTTACTTATGCTCAATGAGAATAACGATAAGTTCTACGGTTAGAACTTATCGGTTTAAGCTTGAATTCAATGGGATAGAATTCAAGTGTTTTTACCTTCTCATAATATGGCATATAGATAGGGGGAGTTATGTTTAACTCCGTCATCAATTGATTGTCATCATCAAAAAGGGGGAGATTGTTGAATCTCGGATTTTGATGATAAAATCAATTGATGGGTTAATTGATCTAATGCATATTATTGAGTTAAGTATGCAGGATTAACTACGATAACCAGAAAACACAAAGCAAGGATACCGGAGTCAAGTTCGATGGATGTTTAAGAGTCCAAAGAATCGTCGGAGATGCTGCCGGAACCAACTGAGAAGAAAAAGGGAACCTGTCGGAATTTTCGGAAGT
Organism: Musa acuminata AAA Group; assembly: GCF_036884655.1. Taxonomy (NCBI): domain Eukaryota; kingdom Viridiplantae; phylum Streptophyta; class Magnoliopsida; order Zingiberales; family Musaceae; genus Musa; species Musa acuminata. Next base: position 40,728,974 of record NC_088357.1, read on the forward strand.
TCGCCGAATAGATCGTCGGAGGTTCACGGAGATCATCGAGAAGGCTCGGCTACTCATTAAAGTCATCAGTAGTTCGGGAGCTTGCTGGGAGCCCGTCGGAAGAAGTTCGTCGGAAAGCTCGCCGGAACAAGACTCGACGTTCGCAGTTGAAAACTTGCTTAGGATGTGTTTTGTTATGTAGTTCACTTGTAATTAGAATTAGGATTAAGAGATAATCCTATATCCTGGTTAGGGGCTAACTGGGCCCAAAATTAGACTTGGTTTGGGCTAAATTTGAAGCCCAACAAGTGAACCGAAGGGTCTGGCGGTGGCACCGCCCAGCACCCGAGAGCTGGGCGGTGGCACCGCCCAGCACTGTCAGTGTCTGACAGTGATAGGCGGTGGCACCGCTAGCATCGGGAACCCAACGAGAATTCAAATTTGGAGCCCAAATTTGAATCCTCTTGAGGCCTATAAATACCCCTCAAATCTCAGCTGAGATTATAACTTTTTGAGCAGCAATTGTTTGAGAGAAAGGACTTAGAAAAGTCTTAGCTAGTCTTGTTTTCAATTTGCTAGTGTTCACCTCCTTCTTTCTTGCTGAAAATCTGTAAGAGTGTGAACCGCTTGTAAAAGTTGTAAGAGGGGTATTCACCCTTCCCTTTCAAGAGATTTGCTAGTGGAAGGTGGGAGCCTCATCGAAGAGGGGCCTCGTAAGTGGATGTAGGTCACTTGACCGAACCACTTTAAAAACGACGTAATCTCTGGTTTGCATTTCATTACTGCAAACCTTCTTACTTGCTTCATTTCATCATTACCTTTGCTGCACAACTTTGCGAATATGCCTTCAAGTTAAGCACTTCCGATTTCGATTTTTATCGCACGAAAGATTTGTCAAAACTAACGTTTTTAATCTGCTGCACTAATTCACCCCCCTCTCTTAGTGCCGCTCCGATCCTAACAAACAGTGCCCCCAAGAAGTCTCATCGTCATGACATAATCTTCGAAACTGCGTCAAGCGATAGAATCGCCAGTCTAGGCGGTTGTACCACCCCTAGCAGGGTGCCAGGCGATGGTCCCGCCAGTCTGGGCAATGGTACCGCCCAGCACTACATCCCAGGGGGTGGTACCACTAGACTCGACGATAGTACCGCCCAGCACAGTGTCAATGTCAGACTGACACTAGGCAGTGGTACCGTCCAATGCAGGCGGTGGTACCGCCCATGCCCGGGAAACCCGGGATGAAAAAGTTTTAGGCTCCAAGTTTGAATCAACTTAAAGCCTATAAATACCCCTCTCATCCTTCGTTAAAACATATAAGCACAGAGAGTTTAAAAGTGAAGAATCGCTGTAGAAATCTCTTGTGAGAATCCTCCTCTAAGTCTAAGTGTTAGAACTCGGTTTAGAGAGGAGAGTGAGTGCTTGTAAGGGTTGTCTCCTAAACCCGTGAAAGGAGAAGAGGGGTGTAAGAAGAAGTTTGATCTTCGCCTATTAAAGGAAGATCAATAGTGGACGCTGGTGACCTCATCGGAGGAGGAAGCCGGTAGTGGATGTAGGTCACATTGACCGAACCACTCTAAAAAGTCAGTTTGCATTTGCTTTGAGCATCTTTCCTTTATAGCAAATGACCTCTCCTCCTTACTCTGCATTAACTACGTTTCCATACGTTTCCAAGTTATTAAGTTTCCGAAATCAGTTTTCAACGTTAGAAACGATTTTATCGAAATGAGGTTTTTTAAACCAATGTGATTTTACCGCTGCACTAATTCACCCCCTCTCTTAGTGCTGACTCTTGATCCTAACAGCTTTCTCCTTTTCATGGGTTTAGGAGATAACTCTTACAAGCCTTACACCTCTCTTGAATTATCACAACACTTAGAAAGGGAGGAGGACTCTTTTCACTTTTACAACACTTTCACACCCTAAGACTTTAATATTTTGTTTACACTTTCATACTCTTTCATGTAGAAAATGGGGAAATATTTATAGGCCTCAATGACTTCAGAATTGGAGCCAAAAAGTGTCACATCCCTGGATTTCAGGGTACTAGTGATACCACCACTATTATTTGGCAGTACCATCACCTGACTCTCTAACAGTAGGTGGTACCACCGCCCAGTCTAGCGGTACCACCACCTGACAGAGCACTCGGAGACTGAGCTCTGATGGTGCCACTACCTAACAGGTTGTACCACCGCCTAACAAGTAGTACCACTGCCGACCCTAGTGGTGCCACCATTGGCTGTGACTTTAGGTGTTGAATGGGTTATTCAACTAACATAATTCAGTCTTGTTAAGGGACCAATTGGCCCCTAACTGAGTTAGTGGGATTGCCTCCTAATCCTAACTCAACTTAAGGTCTAACTATGATAATTTAAGATATTAACTAAGCAATCTTAGTCTGGTATGTCAATTGTTCCTTCGACGAGCTTCCGATAATCTTCCGATGAACTTCTGACGATCTCTTGACAATGTTCCAACAAACTCCCGGCAAGCTCCTGGACTTTACGACAATCTTCTTGGCTAGTTCTAACGAGCTTCTTTAGCAAGCTCTTGGACTTCTTGGTCAATTCTAATAGAACTTTCGATGAATGTCAGAACTTTCGACGAACTCTTGAACTCCCAACGAAATCTCGATCTTGACTCTAAAATAACATTTGCTTTGTATCTTACTGCTATCGTAGTTAATTCAACACATTTTTCTCAATATATAGATTAGATAAAACAAGTTATCAATTGATTTTATTATTAAAATCTGAGATTCAACAATCTCTCTCTTTTTTATTATGACAATTAATTGATGACAAAGTTAACCTTAACTCCCTATATCTATATGCCATACTTGAGAAAGACACTATTGAATTCAAAGCTTTTGAATTCAAGTATCAAACTGATAAGTTTCATTTAAAATTATCAACATGCACATCATAATACTTATCAATTCAAAATACGATATCACGTATTTATAAAAATGATGTTAATAGATGACATCCATTTTTAAGTTCAATATAGAAAGATGATAAATAATCATTTTTACATATGATTGAAATTTTAAATATGAAATTTAGCAAGATTCAAGTTTCAATAAAAATTATGATTCATCAATCTAAGGCATGATTCGAATTGTAAATATGAAATAAAACATGGTTGTTTCGATACTTCATCATAATGATATATATTTATCATTTTGATAAGAAATCAAACATGATACTATGAATAAAACATTTATAAGTAATCATACCACATTCTAGTACGTTTCAAGCAAATATTTTGATATTTTTTAAGTATTTATGATGTATTTGATGATACTAATCATATTTCAAGCATTCGCAAAACATTCAAGTATTTACGATGCAATGCATTTTGCATATTATTTCAAATATTCAAAATGTCAAGTTATCATCAATTTGTTAGGCTGACAGTCCATATTCAGCCCACAGCCCATACCCCCTCTTAACCTAACCCTAGATCAATATAAGGGGGTGTGGTGGCTGCGTTTTGAAAAGGAGGTGGCTGCGTTTTTTGGGCAGAAAAGGGCAGCAACATCATGATCTTCGCAGCAGCAAAGAGGAGAAGAAAAAGGCAGAAAAACAAGAGAAAGAAAGGGAAGAAAACAAGGATAATGTAGAGAGACTGTTCTCAATCATCTAGTAGTGTTCTCATCTCAAGTTAGATCAAATCTACAGTAGACTCTTGCTGTGATTACTTATGGAGGTTTTAGATATCGTGGACAGTGACGTGATCCTTGTATCCCAATTGTTCTTTTGTGATTGTTGCTAGGGCTTAGGGCAAAAGAATGAGATTTGTATATTCATTATTCTCATAGTGGATTATCTCTAGTTTGCCCCATGGGTTTTTACCCTTCACATTGGAGGGGTTTTCCACGTATATCTTAGTGTTCTATTTGATTATGATTTTATTTAATTCCACTGCATATCATGGCCTACTAGTATTTGTTCATATACAAAGGTTATTCCACTTTATATCCCCATCAATTGGTATCAGAGCAAGGATTTTGGTGATTTAATTTTTGTATTTGAACATGGAGGCTAGTAATGTTTCTCACATGGAGGCTAGTAATGTTTCTCACATGATTAGTTTAAATAGAAATAATTGGATGATATGGAAACCAATAATAGAAGATCTCTTGTATTGCAAAGATTTGTATGGACCTTTGCAGGAGGATAGTGTAAAACCCACAACTATAATAGATGATGAGTGGAAGAGATTAGATCGAAAAACAATTGGGTTTATTCGGTAGTGGCTTGATGATAGTGTCTTTCACCATGTTTCTACTGAAATTTCTGCATACTCTCTTTGAAAAAAGTTGGAAAGTCTCTATGAAAGAGAAACAACCGGCAACAAAGCTTTTTTGATTAGAAAACTTGTTAACCTAAAATATAGAGAGGGTGCTTCTATTGCTAAGCATTTGAATAAAATACAAAGTATTACTAACCAGTTATCCTCTATGAAAATATCTCTTGATGATGAGTTGTTGGCATTGTTACTTCTCAGTTCATTACCAGAAAGTTGGGAGACACTAGTGGTTTCCCTCAATAATTCTGTGCCAGATGGTATTGTCACCATGAGTCAAGTAACAAGCAGTTTGTTGAATGAGGAATTGAGAAGAAAGAGTTCAGCAACATCTCAGAATGATTCACAAGCACTTATCTCAGAGAACAGAGGAAGGTCAAAATCTAGAAGTAGTTCACGCATGAGTAGGAGCAAGTCAAGATCAAGAAAAGATATTATTTGCTATAATTGTGGTGAGAAAGGACATTACAAGAACCAATGTAAGCAACCTAAGAAGAGCAAAAAAAAGGAAAAGAAGTGAAGTCTATAGAGTCAAAAGATAATATCATAGTTATAGTGCAGGGTGGTGATTATTTGATTTTGTCTCCTTCTGATGATATTTTTTCTTGTGTGTGTTAGGATCTTGAGTGGGTGATTGACATAGGTGCTTCTTATCATGCTACACCACGAAGGGAGTTTTTGGCTACATATAGGTCTGAAAATTTTTGTGTTGTCAAGATGGGCAACTATGGCATAGTAGACATCATAGGCATCGGTGATATCCATTTAAATATCAACCTTGGTTGCAAGTTGGTGCTTAAGGATGTGAGGCATGTGGTTGACTTGAGGCTGAATTTAATTCCAGTTGGAAGGCTAGATGATGAAGACTATAATAGCAGATTTCATAGAGGGCAATGGAAGCTCAATAAGGGTTCTCTTGTGATAGCTAATATAAAGAAATATTATACTTTGTACAGGTTGCAGGCTAAAGCTTATGGTGAGCAGTTAAATGCTATAGAAAAAGACTTCAGTATGGAGTTGTGGTATAGGCGACTGTGACACATGAGCGAAAAGGGGCTGTAAGCTCTTTCCAAGAGAGAAGTATTACCAGACCTTAGAGGTATACATCTGAACCCTTGTATTGATTGTTTGGCAGGTAAATAACATAGAGTTTCATTTGCTAGTCCTACTTTGTCTAGAAAAATACATGCCTTAGACCGTATTTGTATAGATGTATATGGTCCTTTGAGGACAAAAACTCCTGGTGGATCTGTTGATGTTCTTAGTATAAGTGGTGCACTTTATTTTGTCACTTTTATAGATGATTTTTCTAGGGCCTATGCTTTGAAGACCAAAGATCAGGTTATTAATGTCTTCAAAGAGTTTCATGCTAGGGTTGAAAGGGAGGCAGAAAGGCAATTAAAATACATAAGATCAGATAATGGTGGTGAGTATATAGGATTATTTAATAATTATTGTAGGTCACATGGAATCCAACATGAGATGACAGTTCTTGGTACACCTCAGCATAATGCAATTGTAGAGAGGATGAACCACACCATCATGGAAAAGATCAAATGTATGCTTTCACAGGCCAAGCTACCCAAAAGGTTTTGGGATGAGGCTTTGAGGACTGCAGTTGATGTGAACAACTTATCACCATGTACAGCCCTAGATGGTGATGTTGCAGAGCATGTATGGTCAGGGAAAGGTGTTTCCTACAAGTATTTGAGAGTGTTTGGTTGTCGTGCATTTGCACATATTTCATACAATGAGAGGTCCAAGCTAGATGATAAGTCTAAAGAATGTATTTTTCTTGGCTACTCACATGATTATTTTGGTTATAGGCTTTGGGATCCAGAAAAGCATAAGGTATTTAGAAGTAGAGACGTAGTCTTCTTTGAGGATCAAACTTTTGAAGATTTGAAGAAGAAGGCACTAGCCAATACTTCTGCAGAAGCATTAGCAGATTATGATCCAATTACTCCTCTAGTATATCAGGGTGATGAGGGAGATGTGCAAGAAAATAGTATAGAGCTTGATATTGATATACCTATATGACATGTTGAGCAAGAAGAAGTTGGAGAGTAACTTCCCATAGAACCTCAATTGAGAAAATCTTTTAGACAATGTCAACCTTCCAAAAGGTACTCTACAGATGAGTATGTGATGATTACTGATGCAGGTGAACCAAAGAGTTACCAGGAAGCAGTTGAAGAAAGAGAAGTTGTTAGTTGCTATGCAGGAAGAGATGAATGCTCTTCAGAAGAATCACACTTATGATTTGGTGCTATTACCAAATGGAATGAATGCCTTGAAGAACAAGTGGGTTTTCAGGTTGAAGACTCAAGAATATTGTTCTTAACCAAAGTACAAAGCTAGATTGGTTGTGAAAGGCTTTGGTTAAAAGAAATGTATTGACTTTGAAGAGATTTTTTCTCCTATTGTTAAAATATCTTCTATTCGTGTTGCTCTTGGTATTGCTACTAGCCAGGACTTGGAGGTTGAACAGTTAGATGTGAAGACAGCTTTCCTTCATGGGGATTTGGAGGAGGAAATTTATATGGAGCAACCAGAAGGCTTCAAAGTCAAAGGTAAAGAGAACTTTGTCTACAAATTGAAGAAGAGCTTATATGGGCTAAAGCAAGCTCCAAGACAGTGGTATAGAAAGTTTGATTCATTTATGATAGAAAATGGATACAAAAGAACGGCTTCAGATCATTATGTGTACATCAAATGGTTTGGTGAGGATTTTATTATTCTCTTACTTTATATTGATGACATACTTATCCTTGAGAAAGATGTCTAAAATTGACAGATTGAAGAAGGAGCTAAGTGACTCTTTTGCAATGAAGGACATGGGGCCAGCAAAGCAAATACTGGGTATGCAGATTTCCCGTGATAGGAAAAATAAGAAGATTTGGTTGTCACAAGAGAAATATATCGAGAAGGTATTGGAAAGATTTAGTATGAGCAATGCAAAACCAGTTGGTTCTCCTCTTGTAGGTCACTTCAAGTTGTACCCAGAACAGAGTCCGTCAAGTGATGAGGAGAAGAAAAAAATGCAAAAGGTTCCTTATGCTTTAGCAATTTGAAGTTTAATGTATGCAATGGTATGTACGAGGCTAGACATCACATATGCAGTTGGTGTTACTAGCAGATTTCTTGCAAATCCAAGCAAAGAGCACTGGATAGTAGTGAAGTGGATTTTTAGATATCTCAGAGGGAGCTCTAAGGTTTGTTTAAGCTTTGGAGGTGGACCACATGTGTTGACAGGTTACACAGATGCTGATATGGCAAGATATATAGATACGAGGAAGTCTACTTCAGGTTATGTACTTACTTTTGTAGGGGGAGCTGTGTCATGGCAATCTAGGTTGTAAATGTGTATTGCTCTCTCCACCATAGAAGCAGAATATATTGCTGCTACAGAGGTATGCAAAGAAATGTTATGGATGAAAGAATTCTTACAAGAATTGGGGCTGAAATAAAAAAATTATGTGGTACATTATGACAACCAGAATGACATCCATTTGTGTAAGAGCCCAATGTTTCATTCTAAGTCAAAGCATATAGATGTCAGATACCACTAGATTCGAAATGTATTTAAAGAGAAGCAGTTGCAACTTCAGAAAATTCACACAGATGACAACGGAGCAGATATGTTGACAAAAACTTTACCAAAAGAAAGATAGGAGATTTGCCGACAGTTGGTCGGCATGGTTTCACATTGAGGAGTTATGGGACAGTCTCCCTTATGGGCTGAAGGGGGAGGTTGTTGAGTTGACAGCCCATATTCAGCCAATGTGAGCTTTATTAGCCCACACCCCCTCTTAACCTAACCCAAGATCAATATAAGGAGGTGTGGTGGCTGCGTTTTGAAAAGGAGGTGGCTGCGTTTTTTGGGCAGAAAAGGGCAGCAACGTGGTGATCTTCGCAGCTGCAAAGAGGAGAAGAAAAAGGCAGAAAAACAAGAGAAAGAAAGGGAAGAAAACAAGGACAATGCAAAGAGACTGTTCTCAATCATCTAGTAGTGTTCTCATCTTATGTTAGATCAAATCTACAATAGACTCTTGTTGTGATTACTTGGGGAGGTTTTAGATATCGTGGACAGTGACATGATCCTTGTATCCTAGTTATTCTCTTGTGATTGTTGCTAGGGTTTAGGGCAAGAGATTGAGATTTGTATATTCATTATTCTCATAGTGGATTATCTCTAGTTTGCCCCATGGTTTTTACCCTTCACATTGGAGGGGTTTTCCACGTATATCTTGGTGTTATATTTGATTGTGATTTCATTTAATTCCGCTACATATCATGGCCTGCTAGTATTTGTTCATATACAAAGGTTATTCCGCTTCATATCCCCATCACAATTTGTCATATTTCTCTCCCTTTATCATCAACAAAAAGGAGAATCATTCAACAATGCGTGTGGAAAAAAATTGAAGCAAGTTCCACACCAATTTATCCAAGTTACCAAAAATGAGAAGTTAAGCAAAAACTTAGCATGATAACTACTTTTTGAATAAGCTAATATTTTTACTTTGGATGCGCAAAAATTTTTTGGTTCTTAGATGTGCAAGTTTCTTTCTTCCTTTATCATAAAAATAAGAAGAAGAGGACGAAGGGTAAGGAAAGAATCCATTAAGAAACCAAATTCATGAAAGGATTTGAACTAAGTAAAATTCAAAATGATAAGTTTTATTAAATCACTCTTCAATTTTAACAAAGTGAAGGGATTCATGAAAAGGATCAAGATATCCATATGAAATCAAATCATCATTCTTGCAAGTGATCATCACACACTAAAAATTCATAAAATTCTTCTTTCATGAGAAGTGTAAGGAAGAATTCATAAGAAAGAAGAATCATATGAAGGATAAAAAGAAATCCATGAATAAAACTTCATAAATCAAATCTGTTTCTCATTAAAAATTTACAAGAGTAAAATCTATAAGAGATGCCTTTGTTAATGATTTTCATGAGTGAAGGAACTAATGATATCAAAATTATTAAGTTTGTATGAAATAAATTTGATCCAAGTAGATAGATATTTCATGAAAGCCTTATTAAAAAAAATCGAGAAAGTATGGAAAAGATATACATCAAATTCATGCGAATAATTTAACATCCCTAACTCCCTTCTAATAAAATTAAATTATTCTTTATTTAAAGGTTTTGTAAAGATATATGCTAATTAATATTTTGTATTAATAAACTCTAAAGATATGTTATGGTTATTAACATGATCTCTTCTAAAATGATGCATAATGTCAATATATTTAGTTCTGGAGTGTTAAATAAGATTTTTTGTTAAACATATTACACTTGTGTTATCATATTTTATGGGAATATTCCTAAGATAAATTTTATAATCTTCTAATGTATTTTTTATCCATACAATTTGTGCGCACTAGCCGCTATATATTCGACTTCGGTTATAGATAGTGCAACTGAGTTTTGTTTCTTGGAAGACTAAGAGATGACCTAAGAATTAACATATTCCGGATGTGCTTTTTCTATTTAATCTACATCTAGCAAAATCCACATCAGCATAAGTAATTAATTCAAAGTTTTCATATTTTAGATACCATAATCCTATATTAATAGTTCCTTTAAGATATATAAAAATTCTTTTAACCATTTTAAGATGAGATAGCTTAGGATTAGATTGAAACATAGCATAAAGTCCTATGCTAAAGATAATGTCCGATCTAGTTGCGATGAGGTATAGTAAACTACCTATCATACCCATATAAGCTTTTTGATCAAAGCTTTCTCCACTTTTGTTAATGTCTAACTTAGTGGAGGTACTCATAGAAGTATTGATGGTCTTTAAACTATCCATATAAAATCATTTTAGCAAGTCTAATGCATATTTTGTTTAACTAAGAAAAATACCATCACTAAGTTGTTTGATTTATAAGCCTAAAAAGAAAGTTAATTCACCCATTAAACTCATTTTAAACTCTTGGCTTATGCTCTAGGCAAACGATTCACATAAGGATTCATTTGTAGAACCAAAAATAATATCATCAACATAAATTTGAATAATAAAAAAATATTTTTCAGAACTTTTAATAAATTATATAATATCGACCTTGCCTTTAGATAAATTATTTTGGATAAAAAAGGAGCTAAGTCTCTCGTACCAAGCCCTTGGGACTTGTTTTAATCCATTGAGAGCTTTAGTCAATTTAAACACATAATTTAGAAAATTATCACTCTCAAATCTGTGAGGTTATTCAACATAAAATTTTTCGAAAATAAAGCCATTGAGAAAAGCACTTTTAACATCCATTTGAAATAACTTGAAATTATTACTATTAGAATAGGCAAGGAGCATCCTTATGATTTTTAATCGTGTCATAGGAGTGAAAGTTTTTTCATAATCGATACCTTCTTTTTGGTTGAAACTCTTGGTCACTAATCTAGCCTTGTTTCTAACCACAATACTAATTTTATCTTGTTTATTTCTAAAGACCCATTTAGTACCAATAACTAAATAGTCATTTGGCCTCGGAACAAGCTTCCACACCTTATTTCTCTCAAATTAGTTTAACTCTTCTTGCATTGCGATAACCCATGAATTATCTTTAGGGCTTCGTTAATGCATTTTAGTTCAATTTGAGAAAGAAAAGCAGCGTTGGCATAAAAATTATTAAGAGAAGAATGAGTTTAAACCCCTTTTGATGTGTCTCATATAATTAGCTCCTTAGGATGAACATCTATATATTTCCATTCCCTCGGTAAGGATGTTTCGGAAGAAGATATATCCAAGTTGCTAATTGGGAGAGAGGGTTCATTTAAATTTAAATTGTCAAAATTAAGATCATCATCAAACCCATTTTTCTTAAATTCAGAGATTTCATTAAAGACAATATGAATAGACTCTTCTATGACGAAAGTTCTTTTATTAAAGATAGAAATAATTTTAAAATAGAAGAATAACCAAAAAATGCCTTCATCAGAGTTTGCATCAAACTTTCCTAAGGCATCTTTTTCATTCAAGATAAAACATTTACAACCAAAAACTTTAAAGAACAAAATATTAGGTTTTTTTGTCATTCCATAATTCATAAGGAGTTTTAGAAAGTAATAGTTTTACTAGGATCCTATTCATGACATAGCATATCATATTAATGGCTTTGTCTCAAAAATATTTGGGTAGGCTATGTTCATTTAACATGGTTCTTACCATTTCTTATAAATTTTTATTTTTTTCTTTCTACTACTCCATTTTGTTGAGGATTTCTCGGAGTAGAGAAATTATGGTTATATCCATTAGATTTAGAAAAATTTTAGAAATTATACTTTTGAAATTCGTCACCGTGATCACTCCGAATTGATAAAATCATAAAGTCTTTTTCATTTTGAATAAGTTTACAAAACTTAAAAAAAATATCTAGAGTAATCACTTTTATGTGCCAAGAAGTAAGTCCAAGTATATCTACTATATTCATCCACAATAATAAAAGCATATTTGCTACCTCTTAGGCTTGATGTATTAATTGGTCCAAACAAATTCATATGGATCAATTGCATTAGTCTAGAGGTGTTTATTTGATTCTTTAATTTGAAACTACCTTTTATTTGTTTTTCTAGTTGACAATGTATCACACACATTATCTTTAACAAACTTAATATTAGAAATATCTCTTACAAGTTCTTTAAATGAGATTTAAGAGATTAGTTTTATGCTAGCGTGACCTAATCTCCTATGCCAAAGCCAAGCATCATCATTCAAAACCAAAATATACATTTCATCACAAAGATCATCAATGTCGATGGTGTATACATTATTTTATTTTATGGCAATCATAGAGATATTTTTATGTGATTGTTCAATAATGCAAGCATTTGATTCAAATCTAATGACGTATCCTTTATCACAAATTGACTGATGCTCAAAAGATTATGCTTTAAACTATCAACCAACAACACATCTTTAATTAAAATGTTGGATTTGTTATCTATTGTTCCTTTGTCAATGATTTTACCATTGTTGTTATCTCCAAATATGACATACCCTTCGTCTAGGTTAGTGAGCTTAGAGAATTTAGATGGATCTTCGGTCATGTGCCTTGAGCATCCACTATCAAGGTACTATCTCTTGCTCCTACCTTGTGATAGTAAATATTTTTACAAAAGAGGGTGATTTTTAGGTAACCATTTGACCTTGAGTGCCTCAAAAATCAATCTACTTAACTTATCATGTTGCATTGAGTCATTTGAGGTTCCTTTAGGAACTCAAATCAATTTATGTGGATTATATCTCTTAAATGGATATTTATAAGTAATTTATCCGAGTTTACAACAAAAGTTACATTTAGTGTGGGGTGATATATGCAAGGTAAGATATTTAACAAAGGTGGTTGAATTTTGATGAGAGATACTTACAAATCCGATTCCACCTCTTCAATTAATGTGACCCTTATTTACAAGGATCATGTTCAAAGACTTACTACTAACCTCAAACTTTTCTAAGATTTCTTTGAATAGTAAGTTTTCCTTCTTAAGTGTCTCTAAGTATTCACACTTAGTACATAGAGGCAAAGAAGGATTATTATGCTTAAGTTTTTCAAATTCAACATTTAAAATGACATGCTCCTTTTTTAAAGAGTTATACTTTTCACTCAAAGTTCTACATTCATCAAATAATTCATGAAAAGCACTTAAAAGCTCATAAAAAGATAAATTTGTATCTAATGAACTACTTACCTCATCTACGATAGCCATTAATACATAGTTGGTGATCTCCTTGTTGCTTTGTTCTTTGCCTTCGAAATCGCTCGAGTCATCCCACGTTGTTTGGAGCACTTTCTTCTTCTTTGGTTGCTTTTTCTTTACTTGGGAACATTCGTTTTTAAAATAATCCGAATTCTTGCATTCATAGCATATAACTTGTTCTTTCTTGGGTTCAATTTTATTTTTAGTATCAGTTTTAAATTTATTTATTTTTATGAATTTTTTTTAACTTTCTTGTCAAAAGTGCCAAGTCATAATTATAGTCATCATCACTTGAATTTTCATTCAAGTGGTCTTCACAAGTTCTTAGTATTATATCATTCTCGTTCTTTGGAAGGTTATTCTTAAGCTCTTTATGAACATTGCAAGTCATCTCATAGGTTATTAATGACCCAATAAATTCTTTAAGAGGAAAATTATTCAAGTCGATGGCCTCTTGTTTGACCGTTACTTTAGGGTCCCAACTCTTTGGAAGGGATCTCAAAATTTTATTAATAAGTTCAAAATTAAAAAAAATTTTACCAAGTCCTTTGAGACCATTGATGACATCCGTAAATCGGGTGTATATGTCTCCAATGGTTTCATTTTGTTTCATCCAAAACAACTCATAGCTATGGACTAAAAGATTAATTTTGGACTCCTTTATTCTATTGATGCCTTTATGAGTGATTTCGAGTATGTACCAAATATCAAAAGTTATTTCATAAATAGACACTTGATTGAACTCGTTTTTATCTAAAGCGCAAAACAAGGCATTGTGCTCATTTAATTATGGTTATTGTTTTGAAATTTTTTTTTTGCATATTGCTGGATATATCTTAATGAAATAATTGTTGTATTAGCTATACATTTAGTTTTACTAAGGGCCAATATAATTTGATTGCGTTACTATTCTTTTCTCATTCAAATAAAAAGAAATATTTGATTCACCAAAGTTCTCTGATATCATTTATCAAAAGTGTAGAAAGAATTGATAAAGATGAATTATCATGAGGGGACAAACTTTACAAGATGTAAACATCAACAGAAGAGGAGGAAAGGGTGATTGATACCTTTGGAAGCTGCGCTAATAGGATCCAAAAAGTGTTCAGGAATCACTTATCTTTAGTGAATTAGAAGCGTCCAAGAAGATAGTTAAGTAATTGCATATGTGACTAACAAATGAAGAGGAGCCTTACTTATGGAATGTGGTCGAGGTTTCGAGTGGTTTAAGAAGTATCCAACCAAGCACAACACAAAGTGGGCATTAGATTCTGTTTACATGCAAGCGTCAAGATCCTACATCTTTCTAAGTCGTGTGTCAAGTTGGAGTAGGCCTGTGAAAGGCTAAAGTACTATTATTATTATTGCTTACATGCAAAATAGGAGAACCATTAATATTACATGCAAACTCAAATCGTTTTTCACAGAAAAATAAATTTTATTTACTATAGAACATATAAAAATCACCATTCACAATGCACACCAAAACAAACCAAAAAATTAATATAAATTTATTATCAATGATATCTTAGATATTATCATATATATTTATTTTTTTATATGGGTTCATGCAAACTAAAGGTAATGGTAGTTGGAAGTGATTGACTATGAGTATATTGTATGGATATTAATTAAAAGGGCATGCTAAACAATTTTAATATTTATAGGGATATCACTTTAGGGGAATTTAATTGATTATAATTGTAAATGCTTGAAAGTAAAAATTCTAAGTGAGATTATTTGGATGTGTATATCCACTTATAATTAAAATTATGTGAAAGATGTGACACAAAGAAGGAAGTGATAATCAATAATATATTAATTATGGACATTGACTTTGGGTTTATAATTTTTGCATATAGCTAGATGTATCCTAATAAAATAATCGTAGAAGTTGACATATATTAGGTCACATTCTGTCTCAACAAAGTGCCATTATAATATGATCGTGATGGTATTATTTTCTCATTCAGATAAAAAAAATGGTTTGATTTACCAATTGGATATAAATTATCAAAAGTATAGTAAGAATTATAAAGATGAATTATGCTGAGGTGATAAACTTTATAAGATGCAAACATCAACAAATGAGAAAAGGGTGGGTGATACCTTTGGAAGCCACGGTTGGTAGGATCCCATAAGCATTGAGGAATCACTAGTCTTAGGTGGATTAGAAGTATCCGAGAAGATGGGAGAGCAATTGCATAGATAATCAATGAACGAAGAGGAGCCTTATAGATGGAAAGCAATGGAGATTTCAAATTGTCTAAGAATGAGGCATACATCCAACCATTATAGGTAATGTGAGCTGGATTCTATTCGCATGGGGATGTCAAGATTATATATCTTTCTTTCTAAGGTCATTTGCCGAGTTGGAGAGAGTTTGTGAATAGCCGGAGTACTATTATTATTCTTTATAAATAAAATCAGAGAACCATTAATATTACATGCAAACAAGAATCTTTTTTCCCAAAAAACTAAATTTTATATACTATAGAGCATATAAAAATCATAATTCATAGTTCACATCAAAACAAACCAAAAAATTAATATATATTTAATGTTGAGGATATTTGAGACATTATCATATAATTTTATATATTTTATTTGGGTTTATACTAACTAATGCTAATGGTAGTTTGAAGTGATTTACTTTGAGGATTTTGTATGGATATTAATTAAAAGGGTATACTAAACAATTTTAATATTTGCTGGGATATCACTTCAAGGGAATTTAATTGATTGCGATTGTAAATACTTGAAAATAAAAGCTCTAAGTATGATTATTTAGATGTCTATATTCATTTGTAGTTGAAATTAGGTAGTGGTAATCGACAATATATTAATTGTGGTCATTGTCATTGATTGGGGTTGTAATATGAAATAATTTAGAAGTGGCTAAGCAGTTGGTCATATTCTATCTCAATGAAGGGCCTTTATAATATGATTGTGATGGTATTTTTTTCTCATTCAGATAAAAATTATGATATGATTCACTAAGTTCTCTAATATCAATTATCAAAAGTATAGTACGAATTGATAAAGTTGAATTGTTCTGAAGGATCAAACTTTGCAAGATGCAAACATCAACACAAGAGAAGAAAAGGGTTATTGATATCTTTAGAAGTTATGGTTGATAGGATCATACAAGTGTTCAAAAATCACCTATCATAGGATCATAGAAGCATCCGAGGAGATGGGACTGTAATTGCATAGGCAAACAACAAATGAAGAGGAGCCTTGTAGATTAAAAGCGATGGGGGTTTCAAGTAGTCTAAGAAGAAAGCATCCAACCAACCATTACATGCTATGTGTGTCGAATTCTATTCACTTGTGGATGTTTAGATCTCCTATCTTTCTGAATCGTGTGCCAAGTTGGAGCGAGTCGATGAACTCCTTGAGTTTTATTATTATTATTTATAAGCAAAACAAGTAAACCATTAATATTACATGAAAATTGGAATCTTTTCTTCTCAAAAAACACTAAATTTTATTTATTATATAACATATAATAATCACCAAACCAAACCAAAAAAATTATATATATATACATATATATATATATATATACATATATATATATATATATATACATATATATATATATAATGTTGGGGAAATTTGACATATTATCATATATATATTTATATGTTTTATTTGGGTTCATCCTAATTAATGGGAATGATAATTCACTGTGATTGAATTTGAGCATTTTGTATGAGTATTAATTAAAGGGGTATGATAAACGATTTTAATGTTTGCAAGGATATCATTTCAGAAGAATTTCATTGATTGCAACTACAAATGCTTGAAATTATTTGGATGTCTATATCCACTTGTAGTTGGAATTAGATGAAAGATATGACACAAAGAAGGAAATGGTAATCCACAATATATTAATTATGGTTGTTGTCATTGGGGTTGTAATTTTAGCATGTATCTATATGTATCCTGTTGAAATAATTGTAATAGTAGCTTTTTGTTAGGTCACATTCTGTCACAACCAAGGGCCATTATAATATAATTATGATAGTATTTTTTTCATTCAAATAAAATGATTTGATTCACTTAGTTCTCTAATATCAATTATCAAAAGTGTAATGGAAATTGATAATGATGAATTATTCTAAGAGGACAAACTTTACAAAATGCAAACATCAACAAACGAGAAGGAAAGGGTGACTGATACTATTGGAAGCTATGTTTGGTAGGATCCCAAAAGTATTCTAAAATCACTAATATTTTATGCATTAGAAGCATCTGAGGAGATGGGAGAGCAATTGCATGGACACCCAATGAATGAAGAGAAGCCTCATAGATGAAAAGTGGTGAGGGTTTCGAATGGTCTATGAAGGAAGCATCCAACTAACCATTGCACACAATGTATACCGAATTTTGTTCACATGCAGACGTAAAGATCTCGATCTTTTTTGAGTTGTGTGATGAGTTGGAGCAAGTCTATAAATAGCAGAAGGACCATTATTATTATTTACAAGCAAACTATTAATATTACATATAAACTCGAATTTTTTTCTCAAAAAAATAAATTTTATTTACTATAGGATAGTTAATAATCATCATTCGCAGTTCATATAATTTTATATATTTTCCTTGGGTTTATCCTAACTAAAGCTAATGATAGTTTGAAGCGATTGACTTTGAGTATTTTGTATGGATATTAATTAAAAGGATATGCTAAATAATTTTAATGTGTGCAGGGATATCACTTCATGAGAATTTAATTGATTGCAATCGCAAATGTTTGGTAATAAAAATTTTAAATGTGATTATTTGGATGTCTATATTCACTTATAATTAGAATTTGGTGAAAGAAGTGACATAAGGAAGGAAGTGATAATCGATAATATATTAATTATGATCGTTGTCTATTATGGGATATAAAGAGAAATAAACTTTTGTATATAAACAAATATTAGTAGATCATAACACGCAACGAAATTAAATGAAATCATAATCAAATAGAATACCAAGATATACGTGGAAAATCCCTCTAATGTGAAGAGTAAAACTCATGGGATAAACTAAAGATAATCTACTATGAGAATAATAAATATACAAATCTCAATCTTTTGCCAAAAACCCTAGTAACAATTACAAGAGAATAACTGATCAAGATATATATGGAAAACCCCTCTAATGTGAAGGGTAAAAATCATAGGGCAAACTAGAGATAATTCACTATGAGAATAATGAATATACAAATCTCAATCTCTTATCCAAAACCCTAGCAACAATTACAAGAGAATAACTGGGATACAAGGATTACATCACTGTGCACAATATCTAAATTCTCCTCAAGTAATCAGAGTAAGAATTTACTATAGATCTGATCTAACTGAGATGAAAATACCATTAGATGATTGAGAATAGTCTCGTTGTCCTTGTCTTCTTCCCTCTCTTTCTCTTATTTTTTTGTCTTGTTCTCCTTCTTTTCTTTGAAATCACGTGGCTGCAATTTTCGCCCTTGCTGTTGCCCTTTTTCTACCTCTTTTTCATAGCAACTACACTCCCTCTAATATGATTTAGGGTTAGGTATTAGAGGAGGTGGGCTGTGGGCTGTTAAAGCCTACCATGGGCTGAACCCACTATGGGCTATCAACCCAACAATTTTCTCCTTCAGCCCATAAGGGAAGCTATCTCATGACTCCTCAATATGAAGCCATGCTGACCAGTTGTCAGCATATCTTATGTCTTTCTTTTGGTAAGGTCTTTGTTAACATGTCTGCTCCATTGTTATCTATGTGAATTTTCTGATGTTGCAACTGCTTCTCTTCAAGTACATTTCAAATCTAGTGGTATTTGACATCTATATGCTTTGACTTGGAATGAAAAATTGGGTTCTTACACAAATGGATGACACTCTGGCTATCACAATGCACCACATAATTTTTCTATTTCAGCCTCAATTCTTGCAAGAATTCTTTTATCCATAATATTTCTTTGCATACCTCTATAGCAGCAATATATTCTGCCTCTATGGTGGAGAGAGCAATACACCTTTATAATCTGGATTGCTATGACACAACTCTCCCTACAAAAGTAAGTACATAACCTGATGTGGACTTCCTCGTATCTGTATCTCTTGCCATCATCTGTGTAACTTATCAACACAGGTGGTCCACCTCTAAAGCTTAAACAAACCTTAGAGTTCCCTCTGAGATATCTAAAAATCTACTTCACTACTATCTAGTGCTCTTTACTTGGATTTGCAAGAAATCTATTAGTAACACCCATTGCATATACGATATCTAGCCTCGTACATACTATTGCATATATTAAACTTCCAACTATTGAAGCATAAGAAACTTTTTGCATTTTCTCCTTCTTCTCATCGCTTGATGGACTCTGTTTTAAGCACAACTTGAAGATACCTACAAGAGGAGAACCAACTGGCTTTGCATTGCTCATACTGAACCTTTCCAATACCTTCTCAATGTATTTCTCCTGTGACAATCAAATCTTCTTAGTTTTTCTATCACGGGAAATCTACATACCCATTGTTGGCCCCATATCCTTTATTGCAAAAGACTCACTCAGTTCCTTCTTCAACCTATCAATTTTAGACATATCTTTCCCAAAAATAAGCATATCATCAATATAAAGTAAAAGAATAATAAAATTCTCACCAAACCATTTGATGTACGCACAATGATCTGAAGTCGTTCTTTTGTATCAATTTTCTATCATAAATGAATTAAATTTTCTATACCACTCAAAGAAGACTACATCTCTGCTTCTAAACACTTTCTGCTTTCTGGATCCCAAAGCCTGTAACCAAAATGATCATGTAAGTAGTCAAGAAAAATTCATTCTTTTGTCTTACCATCCAGCTTGGACCTCTTATTGTCTAGAATATATGCAAATGCACAACAACCAAACACTCTCAAATGCTTGTAGGAAATATCTTTCTCTGACCATATATGCTCTGCAACATCACCATATAGGGATGTATATGGTGACAAGTTGATCACATCAACTACAGTTCTCAAAGCCTCATCCCAAAACTTTTTGGGTAGCTTGGCTTGTGAAAGCATACATCTGATCTTTTCTATGATGGTGCAGTTCATCCTCTTTGCAATTGTATTATGCTGAGTTATACTAGGAACTATCATCTCATGTGACCTATAATAATCATTAAATAACCCCGTGTACTCACCACCATTATATGATCTTATGCATTTCAATTATCTTACTGTCTCCCTTTCAATCCTAGAATGAAATTCTTTGAAGATATTAATAATCAGATCTTTAGTCTTCAAAGCATAGGTCCAAACTTTCCTGAAAAAATCATATATAAAAGTGATAAAATAAAGTGCACCACTTATACTAGGAACATCAATAGATCCACAAGAAGTTTGTGTCCTCAAAGGACCATATACATTTGTATAAACACGGTCTAAAGCATGCATTTTTCTAGACAAAATAGGACTAGCAAATAAAACTTTGTGTTATTTATTAGCCAAACAATCAATACAAGAATTCAAATGTGTACCTCTGAGGTCTGGCAATACCTCTCTCTTAGAAAAAGCTTACAGCCCCTTCTCGCTCATGTGTTCCAGTCGCCTATACCATAACTCCGAAGTCTTTCTCTGTAACATTTAACTGCTCACCATAAGCTTTAGCCTACAACCTATACAAAGTATGACATTTCTTTCCACTAGCCACAATAAGAGAACCCTTACTGAACTTCCATTACCCTTTGTGAAATCTGCTATCGTAGTCTTCATTATCTAGCCTACCAACTGAAATTAAATTTAGCCTCAAGTCAATCACATACCTCACATCCTTAAGCACCAACTTGCAGCCAAGGTTGGTCTTTAAATGGATATCACACATGCTAATGATGTCTGCCGTGCCATAGTTGCCCATCTTGACAACATCAAAATTTTCAGACCTATATGTAGCAAAAAACTCTCTTCGTGGTGTAGCATGATAAGAATCACCTATGTCAATCATCCACTCAAGATCCTAACACACACAAAAAATATATCATCAAAATGAGACAAAATCAAATAATCACCACCCTACACTATAGTTGTAATTTTATCTTTTGACTCTATAGACTTCACTTCTTTTTCTTTTTTCTTGCTCTTCTTAGGTTGCTTGCATTGGTTCTTATAATATCCTTTCTTACCATAGTTATAGCAAATAATATCTTTTCTTGATCTTGACTTGCTTCTACCCAAGCGTGAATTGCTTCTAGACTTTGACCTTCTTCTATTCTTTGAGATAAGTGCCTATGAATTATTCTGAGATGTTGTTAAATTCTTTCTTCTCAACTCCTCATTCAACAAACTGCTTGTTATTTGACTCATAGTCATAACATCATCTGGTACAGAATTACTAAGGGAAACTATCAATATCTCCCAACTTTTTGATAATGAACTGAGAAGTAACAATGCTTGTAACTCATCATCAAGAGACATTTTCATAGAGGATAACTGGTTAGTAATACTCTGCATTTCATTCAAATGCTCAGCAATAGAAGCACCCTCTCTATATTTTAGGTTCACAAGTTTTCTGATAAAAAAAGCTTTGTTGCCAGTTATTTTTCTTTCATAGAAACTTTCCAACTTTTTCCAAAGAGAATATACAGAAATTTCAGTAGAAATATGGTGAAAGACACTATCATCAAGTCTTTGTCGAATAAACCCAACTATTTTTCGATCTAACCTCTTTCACTCATCATCTGTCATAATTGTTGGTTTTGCATTATCCTTTACAAAGGTCCATACAAATCTTTGTAATATAATATATCTTCTATTCTTAGTTTTCATATCATCCAATTGTTTCCATTCAAACTAATCATATAAGAAATACTACTGACCTCTATGTTCAAATACAAAATTAAATCATCAAAACACTACTCTGATACCAGTTAATAGGATATAAAGAGAAATAAATTTTTGTACATGAACAAATACTAGCAGGCCATAACATGCAACGGAATTAAATGGAATCACAATCAAATAGAACACCAAGATATACGTGGAAAACACAAGGGTAAAAACCACGGGACAAACTAAAGATAATCCACTATGAGAATAATGAATATATAAATCTCAATCTCTTGCCCAAAACCTTAGCAATAATTACAAGAGAATAACTGGGATACAAGGATTACATCACTGTGCACAATATCTAAATTTTCTCCAAGTAATCACAGTAAGAATCTACTATAGATCTGATCTAACATAAGATAAAAACACTACTAGATGATTAAGAACAGTCTCTCTGCGTTATCTTTGTTCTCCTCCTTTTCTTTGGAATCACGTGGCTGTAATTTTCGCCCTTATTGCTACCCTTTTTCTGCCTCTTTTTCGCGGCCACCACAACCCCTCTAATATGATTTTGGGTTAGGTATTAGAGGAGGTAGGCTGTGGGCTGTTAAAGCCCACCATAGGTTGAACCCATTATGGGCTGTCAACCCAACAATTTTTGGGGTTATAATTTTCACATATAATTGGATATATCCTAATGAAATAATTAAAAATAGTGGTATTTTTTTTTTATTCAAACAAAAAAAAAATCATTTGTTTCACCTAGTTTTCTGATATCAATTATCAAAAGTGTAGTAAGAATTGTTAAAGATGAATTATCCTAGGCCACAAACTTTACAAGATGCAAACATTAACAAAAGAGGAGGAAAAGGTGATTGATACCTTTGGAAGCTGGGATTGATAGGATCCTAGGAATGTTTAGGAATTTCATGGGATTGAAAGCATCCGAGAAGATGGGAGAGCAATTGCATAGGCAATTAATGAATGAAGATGAGCCTTATAGATGGAAAGCAATGAGGGTTTCTAGTGGTCTGAGAAGAAAGTATCCAACCAATTACCACATGCAATGTGCATCAAATTCTGTTCATGTACATACGCTGAGATCATATCGTATCTTTCTTGAGTTATATGCCGAGTTAAAGCGGGTCTAGAAATAATTGAAGTACTATTATTATAACATACAAGCAAAAGAGGAGAACCATTAATATTTCATGCAAACTTGAATCTTCTTTCCTAAAAAAATAAATTTTATTTACTAAAACATGTAAAAATCACCATTCACAATTCACACCAAAATGAATCAAAAAAATTAATATATATTTAATGTTAGGGATATTTGAGATATTATCATATATATTTATATGTTTTATTTGGATTTATCCTGACTATTAGTAATGATAGTTTGAAGTTATTGACTTTGAGTATTTTGTATGGATATTAACTAAAAGGATATGCTAAACAATTTTAATGTTTGTAGGCATATCACTAGAGGAATTTAATCGATTACAGCTATGAATGAAAATAAAAGTTCTAATGTGATTATTTGGATGTCTATATCCACTTCTTGGAATTAGATAAAAGATGTGACAAAAAAAGAAAGTGAAAATCGATAATATATTAATTATGGTTGTTGTATGTGGGATTGTAATTTTTGCATATAGCCAGATATATCCTAATAAAATAATTATAATAGTGGATATACAGATTGCATTCTGTCTCTACCAAGGACTATTATAATATGATTATGATGATTTTTTTCTCATTAAGATAAAAAAAAATTTAATTCACCAAGTTCTCTTATACCAAATATCAAAAGTTTAGTAAGAATTGATAAAGATAAATTGTTGAGGGGACAATCTTAACAAGATACAAACATCAACAATCCTGACCAGCACACCTTTTTGGATATTTACTTGAAACTTATGTAATAAAACAGATTTCCTACTTGATAAACAGTCTATTCGACAGTGAGTCTAGCTTTGCATTATTGGATGAAATTACAATGACCAGAATGGTTATGACCTATCTGACAACCATGCAAGTCAACCAGCCAAGTCCTTTCCTTTCATGAAACTTTTCAATATCATAGTTTTCTGGAATATCGTTACAAAGAATCTTTTTGAGTCAGCTTCAAGTAGAAAAATGGCCATTAAAGTTCGACTCCCTTCCCAATGTTAATCTAAGAACATAACAGACAGCTAGCTTGTATTTCAAGCTTGCTGTCCTAATTGGACTGATGGGACTAGAGGCTCAGAATGGCTTCCGTCTGCATTCCATAAGTGCTCACTGTCATTTGTTGTTCTCTCCATGCTACAAATATCTGGAGATTTGGTTGGAAACAGAGGAGGCTTGCGGAGAGCTGTGAACACCTTGCTTCCTTCACCACCAGTAGCTAAGCATAACGTGTCGCCCCGACCATGCCATACACCATTTTGGACATTGTTCATTTCCAATGTCCTTGATTCCTGACCAAGCCAATGAAACACAGCATGTCATAAAAATCCTTGGCAAATGTCTTGTGAGTAATATTAATCTGCAATTTTTTAAGGATCTTATAGTAACCTGGCATAATGTGCAACAAGGGCAGATGAGATGGTTAACACAATCATCTAAAGAACTATCACTTCCCTGCAAACAAATAAAACGTATGTTAAAAGAATCCAAGAATGCAAGCATCCAAACTTACATATCAAAAGAATGAGTCAGTACTATGTCTGAAGCTAGAGTTGGCACCAATGAGACAACAGCACATGTTGATAAATTATCATTATCATGCATAAAATATAAGTATGACCAAGTTTGTTTATTATGGGCACAATGAGGTAACATGAGAGCCTAGTCTATTTCCACTGTTCTCCATGTAGCAGTTTCAATACTTGACAGATCTCATTGATCTTGCAAACAGGTCCCTGAGTTGTAAAAATATCGTTCATACAGCTACCTAATTTACCATATACTCCTCCTATGGAAGCACATTAAAAAAGATATTAAAATATTATGTGCAAATAAAAAAATCTCATAGCTCATGCCTCAAGGTGAAACCTCAAGCATTCAGTGATGTTGGTGATCTTTAGTATGACAAAACTGGTTACAGGAGAAAAAATTGCAGAGATAAATTACATAGAAATCGCACTCCTAACGATCCAAATGGAACTCAATCTAGCAAAATATCATCTGTTTTTATTCACTGTAACCTTTTAAGCATAAAGATAATCTCAATAGTATTAGAAGAATTATACTTTTACTAGATAATGGTTCACCTTAACAAGTCCCAGCATAAGTGTCAGAATCATTTGTTTCACAAGGTTTAGTAAACAAAAGACTTGTACACTCATACAGGGATTTAAATAGGTGCTCGGGCGCTCACCTAGCCACTCGGGTGAGGCGAGGCGAGGCGAGGCTTGAGCGCCTCAAAGATTGGTTAGGCGGGGTGCTTTAGTGAAGCGCAACATGGGTGCTTGCCTGAACTAAGGCACTAGGTGCCTCGGGCAGCGTTTGGTTGAAACCATGCAACCAAACCAAACTATTAAGTCTGGTTTAGTTAAACAGTAGCTAGTTGGTTCGATTGAACCAACTAAGCTACATAGTATTACTATAGTTGCAAAACCCACCCCCTACCCCCTCACATGACCCTGAGCCTTAAACCCTTGCACAGTCGATGTCTTCGCTACCAATACTTCCGTCGTCACTGCCCCCATCGCTGACACACAGGACTGCCGCTACTTCTGTGTCCAGCTCCTTCTACCATCGAGAGAGAGGACTGCAACTTCCTCCGCCACCGATAAACAAATCTGAAGCTTCCTCCGCCCATGACGTCACCATCCGCAACTTCCATTGCCATCGCAAATTATAATGTGCAATCACAATTCAAGTATCTAATTTCTCACAAATAAAACAAATTGCTAAACTATTTCCCTATACAATTTTCTAATACCCTATCATGTGGAAATTTTGTTAAAGAAGCTCATAAAAGAGCATGCATTTGAGTTGACTAGTGAACTTCCTATTTTTAACATGAAAATGGAAAAAAAAAGTTAGCCATGGGTTGTATATGAAGCACAACTAATTTACAAAATACAAAATATAGCACAAGAAAATTGAGAACAATAATAAACTAGGAAGAGATGCATACCCGTATGTTAAATTGCTTCTTTATTCGGGTACGGAAGTAACCCAAATACAACCCCGTCAAGATGGTAGATACAATTCCCATATATAAGAAGTTATGATGGTCGGTAATACCAAAAGCTATGAAATTGAACAATGAAACAACTATAAAGATAAAATACACCATTGCCTGTACCCAAAAAACAAAAATCAAATCAATGAAGGTGATATGAAACAAATAGCACAAGGAGAAACTTCAACAAGGTAATAAATGGAAACTTAAGCATCCATGCAAACTTTTTAAGTAAGAAGATTTTGTAATACTTTGAATTAATTAGTGATGCATAATCCTACTGCATACACTTTGATTGTGGAAAGAGATAAATTTATTTGTGCAACATAACAAGTGAAAAATAGCACCAGGACCAACTTTACAAAATATTTAAATGAAAAGCATGTGTAATATATTTATATACAAGACAGCGTAATTAATGTTTATGCAATCAACATCAGCAATTAGTATTATATATGGTTCAATATCATGTGTTGCAAAAACTAATGAGGAACATAAAAAATTACTATGTAATTTCAAGTCCAAAGCTTGATGTTTAACCTTTCTCAAGAAAAAAGAAGTGTTTAAAATTCAACGAAATCACAACATGCTGGATCTATCTAGCTTAGGATCCTTAGATTTAAGCACACATCCCAAGCTTTGGAATAGATACATTTCTACTTCCAGAAATACAAGTTTAGTTTGATTATCTTTTATCAGCTAATGCAACCAATTCCTTTCAATCTTTTCTAGATGGGATGACTAGAAGACTAGTCATTCACATCTAAATCCAATCATGTTCCACTATAATATTAATTTTACTTTATATTCTACTTATTCACTAGCTAGAGGCAAACATATCAACTACGAAAATATTTTGGATGGCATAAAAAAGAATTATGCTTTGTGATACATAGTCTACAAATAATCCCTTAAGTATTCAGAAATACATGCTGACAAAATATTCCCTGAAAAATAGTTCCCCTGTAGAATTCAGTAGCTAACAAATGCATTCTTATATTACAATCACATAGTTCCCATATAAACCCAGAATATAGAAGATCATATCAAAGAAAATGGCCGATTTGCACCAGTAAATTAACTTTGATGTAACAGGCTGGAATAATTGTAATTTGGCATTCAATAGTCAAACTAGCACCAGAATGTGTCAACCATAGAGATGTTACAAGTTATTAGCACAAGAGTGAATACTTATAGTAAAGGAAGTTGCCTTCTCAACTCCTATGAAAAAGAAAGCAACATGACCTATTTAGCCTAGACTAGTCAGTAATAGCTGGTTGGTACAGAGAGTCAACTATACATGTCATAACAGTACCAGCGCTAAGAGAATGATCATATCCAGCCTTACTAGGACCCTTCTCTTACAATGTAAAAGCATGGTCTACAAAAGTCCCAAAATGTCTCCCCATCAGCCAATTTACTAGGATGTTAAATTAGTAATAGTAAATGGTCAACCTTGCAAATCATTATAGACAATGCCATATGACAGGTCCATAATGTCTGCCCAGCAGCAATTTATTTTTTTTATGCACACTACTAGAATATACATTTTCTATGTAAAAAGTCTTTTTTTGTGTTTGCTTGCATGCTTATGTGCATGTGCGAAGAAAACATTCGCCAAGAAAATTCTATATTCCCCAACAAATGAAAATCACTCAGATAAATTTTCAACAAAGAAGATTCAGAATTCACTAGGGAAATTCACATCCATATAGAATAAAGAGAAATTTTATATACTGCCCTCGGCCGATTAGCTAGGTAAACAGCAGGATTATTACCCTCCCAAAAGAGACGATTAATTTTTCTCAAAAATGTAACCAAACAGTGAATAACAGCTCAAAATAATAGAACCAGTTAAGAAACAAATATATAACAAAATCAAACAGTATGTTAGGGACAAATTTTAACTTGACAATACCACAGCAACAAAAGCGATATTTTCCTTTTACATTTCTTATTTATACACACGAAAAAGATGAATTTTTGGTAAAAATCATATAAAACTTGAAGCAACCAAGAATAAAGCCTCACCTGAAGAAACCACGACCCTAAGTTGGCTCTGTGCATGTTCTTCCCAAATCTATAGCATGGGCAACTGCAAAATAACATTTAAATTATTACATCATAGAAATTCACATCAACAATCAAGACCGTGTTCGTTGCAGAAAGAATCACTGCGATTTTTCATCAAACTATTGCATCCTGATATAAAACGTAAATCACAAAAAGAAAAAAAAGGAAAGGAAAAAAAGCAAAATGCAAGTACAAAATAAAATGCCACAGATAAACGTCGTACGGAAAAGCTTCATATGAATCAGAGGAATTCAACCAAAGAAAGATAAAAATGTAAGCCTTTCCTATTGAAGAACCACAAATTCAAGAGACCCAAAAAGGCTCCTCTTTGTAACACAACTGAAACAACCAGGAAAAAGAATGCTTTAGACAAAAGGAACGCAAGGCACGATTGGGGAAGACAAGCTTCACCATGCGGCTTCGATGGCGATGCGCCGGTCCTCGAAGCAATCCATGACGTCGCCCTCCCACATCCGCTGCACGCCACCGAACTCCAACCCCGCCTCCTCGTTCGCCTCTTCTGCCACCGAATCTTTCCGGCGCGTCTTCCCCACGGAGAGCCCCTGCGTCTGGAGCGCCACAGTGGCGCACAGCATGTCGAAGTCCAGCACCGCAGCCACATCTCTTCCTCCCGCATCGTCCTCCTCCTCCTCCTCCTCCGTCTCCTTGTCCGTCTCCACCACCGTTGCCTCTTTCCTGTCCTCCGCCTCCGGCATCGCAACCCACGGAACCCTCCCTGTCGCTTCTTTCCTTAGATTCGATGGAAATGGAAACCCCTGCAATCTTTATCTCCTTCCCTTCGCCTCTCAACTCCACTTCCTCTTTCCCTTCCTCCACCAAGCAAAAGCAACCCCCAATTAAAGCACCAATTTGAGAGACTATTATTACATTGCTCGAACTAATTAAACGATTTGATTTAAAAAGGAGAAAAGCGGGGCTTCCTTTAGGTGATTCTGTTCCTTAACTTTTATTCACGAAAATGCCCTCTCACACTCTTGAAACGCCATTTTTATCCTCGACGGATATCTGTAAAAAGCTGATTAAATCCACTTGGATGCGGCTATTAAATTAGATAATATACATTTTTCTTACGCTTATATATTCAAATAGGATTTGGGAGAAATACAAAAATAGATATCGTAATAATGCTACTGTACATTGTTATCACTAATTATTTTGACGAACATATATATACACTGCAGCTAATAAATATTTTGATCATTTTAATAAAACAATTCAACTGACCACTATGATTGATTTTGTATGACTATTAAACCTTTCGTCGACACGAGGATAGATATTCCAGCTCAGCATTCACACAGGACACAGCTCAACTTAATTATTCATCTCCATGTTATAAAATATTTTAGATGGTTAATAAGTCTGATATTAAATTTTGGATAAACATTGTGCACCCGAATTTCAAAGTAATTTATACCCAAATAAGAACTTGGAGGCCATAATCTTCTTGAGTCTGTGATGTGATCCTATTAAAAAAAGATAAATTTATTAATATACATATATCATTGAGGGGTTAAATAGTAATTGAAACCTTCACATAGCCATACGCATTGCTGCTATTAATTATTCGCTGCCGTGACAGAGAGAGAGGAAGACAACGCGAGAGGGGGAATGCATATGGTCGGCGGCGCGGCGAGTTCATCGAAGGTGGGTCCCGTCTCCATCCGGCCACAGTAACTGGTCCCACACTGTGCTGGCCTTTTCTGACGCCACGCTTATCGTTCACTCGGTGGGAACGCAGACACGCGAATCGACTTCCGTTCACAGGGAAATATCCCCTCCAAGCTCAGCTGTTAAGTGGAATCATACAAAATCCAGCTCTCACCGTTCACCAGCACAAGCGTCGTCTCTTACCGGCGGAGATCTGCCGACGGACAACCACCGCGTTACGGTGGATTGGATGGATCCCGACCTCACTTTGCGGACGGATGAGCTGTGACACTGACGGCTGTGATTGGTGCTACGTGAATGAGATATAACAACGAACGGCCGACGCAGCGTCAGATCAGCGGATGGACACGCAGAGGCCATGTCGTCATCACATGACAATTATAGACAAACAGGAGAGGAGGTGACGAAGATCGAGAAATGCTTTATATTTCACGCTCATTTCGGGTCCGGATCGACTTCGGATTAAATATAATTTCGACCCACTGTCACATTAATTGATTCGGATCTTATTTGGAATTTTCTTTTCATATAAACACATAATATTTAAACAGGTTGCTGATGGAAATGAGTACGAACACCACTGAGAGAGAGAGAAATGTGTTGAGTTTGTTGAGGTGGGGCGGATGCAGATAAGGTTGGGTGTTTTGCTTCGTCAGCAAGCCGGCAGCGTTATCTGGAGTGGGTCCACCGCGTTGGTCCACTTTTCAGAATTGATTTTAGTGACTTTATTATTAGGTGGGTGGCGAACACGCAACTGAATCTTATATGACGTATGAATAAAATACTAGGAAGGTAAATGGAAGGTATTGGAAGAATATATAACATGTTGACCTATTGTAATTTGGTTAATTAATTTTTACCATTCGATTTGTTTGATTTCTATTACAATAGATTCTGCCCGACCCACATGTCAGGGTTCGGAGCCACTTGCATCCTAAGGTTCGAGCCTATTGCAATTTTGATATCGATAGACGAAATAGTTTGACATAGGATCTTATAAAAACTGCGATAAGATGTGTACGATAAAGACTAATCCGATGCTTTAGTAGAATATTGAATGATTCGGCAAGGAACACACCTAGCTTGAAACTTGTATAAAGGGTCTAAAAAATAATTTAAGTGAGGATTTATTCCACGATAGTAATTACATAGCATCATTGGTCATTATCTAGTCATGTATGTATAGATGAATAAGCATTTAAGGTAGCAACTAGTCGGTGTTGATGCAAGTATGATGTTTGATCAATAAATTGAATTGATGAGAGGTATTTGATGTTATATGATGTGACACTGTGGATTATCCATGCGTTAGACCTCCTTATCAATTATTATAACTTGGAGCACTTGACACAATGAGGAAGATCATTGATGAAATCTTTTGTTTAAAAATATAAAAAGTCCTTATCATCTCACCCGATAAAATCCAGATCATTGATGAGAGTTTGGTTATTGTCTTTGCGATTCAAGCATAAAGAATTTGGCAATAATCAAGATATTATCGAGATCAAGAAAAGTCAGTGATATGTTTAATATTTTTTTATAAAAGAGAGAGAATACTTTTAAGAAGCATTGAGTAGAGGGAAAAGTAGCAACGAGGCATACAAGAAAAGATGGATTCTCTGCACAAAATAAAACTTGAACAGTTTGGTCAAACAATCGAAGGATAGAGAGGTTTAGAAAAATAAATGTGTTCTTATCAAATTATAATGACACTAGTTGTCAAACGTTTTGAACAACAAAAAGGTGTCGGCTCATCCAAAACAATTATTGGTCTTCTTTCTTGTTTGATTCTTGAAACGGAGATAGCTTCTATTAATCATAATTTTCTCTCTATTGAAGGTAACAATCATATGAGTACAAAATATATTTACATACCTTGTATAATGAATTCAGTTTTATGTTGAGGCTGGCAAGTATCTTTGGAATTGATGCCCTCGAAGAAAAAGAAGTATTAGTATAAAAAGGATTTCTTTGTGATGGAAAGAAATTATATAATTAGAGGGCTTGATTATTTTATAAATACCTATAGATTTTGATGAGAAGTAAAAATTTGAGTTTATTTTTAGTATGTATGTCTAGAGAGGATAAACGAAAAAACTAGAAAAAATTTTATAAGGTCTATGTGAAATGGTGTATAATAGGGTTGGTGAAGAATTTGACTTTCTTCATAAATGTAAATAACAAGTATCGAACCATATAAATTTTTCTATGAGTTTTATAGTTTATTATTTGATTGTGATGGCTGTGAATTTTCTTTTCTTTTGAAATCTTCTCTTTTCCCAATATTTTGGAGTTGCGTGATAGTAATCAAATTTTCAAAAACTATAGTATTTTTCTTCTACAAGAGCAAAAGAATTAGTGACTAGTAATGCTTGCAAAGAAATAAATTATATGATTGATGAGTTTGATGAGAAAATTGAACTTGAAATGAGATAAATATATCATCTATCGTGATAGAAAAAGTGAAGTTCAAATAGAAACAAAAAAATCTAGCGACTATATCAACGATATAAAACTATCTGAAAAAACTCCAAAGCTTGGGGAGTTCGATTTTGATTAAAACCAAAGGTGAGGTGCGATGGAAGAATTTTCCATATGTACTATTTTTTTCATGCCTCGTCTGTCAAGTGAACTTCTGCATGTTTCTGCATGATCAATTTCAAGAGAAAGCTTCGAGGAGTCTACGATCCATTAAAGTTTGGCTTCAAAATCTTGGGCCGGCTTCCAACTTTTCTGGGTGTTAGATGTTTTAGAAAAGATCTGCCCAAGAAATAGAGTTATTGTTGAGATAAGAAGATGGCAGTGGTTTCGAGGAATCAGATGCGGCTGGAGGATGTTAAAAAGTGACAATATTGGAGAGGAGTGGAGCACAAGAAGTGGGAGCAGTAGCCCAAGATGGTGGAGAGGAGAGTCGGAGGGATCTTCAGGAGGGTGTGGGGGGATTCAGCGGAGAGGGACACGCAGGAAGAGAGAACGGGAGGAAGTGGGAGGACGCCATTTGATGACAAATTAAGACGGTTCATTTCGGTAGTATTTGGAAGCCAAGAGTTTCGTTATTGATTTCAGGATTCAAACATAAAGAACTTACTGCTGCTGCAGCAGTCAGGATATTATCGAGATCGAGAAACATACTGCTGCTGGAATCAGTGTTATGTTTAATGATAAAAAAAGAGAGAATATTTTTAAGCAGCATGGACTGAGACATGCAAGAAAAGATGGAGTCTCTGCACAAAATAACACTTAATAGTTTGGTCAAACTATCAAAGGATAGAAAGGTTTTGAAAGTTAATGTCTTTGTATCAAATTATAATAGTGAAAAACAAATCAAATTATACGAATTTTGACTAGTTGCCAGAAGGTTGTGAACAACTAAAAGGTGTTGATTTTGTGGAGGTTTTCTTTCCAAATGTCGATATGGCATCATTCATCCAAATGATTTTTGGTCTTATTTCATGTTTGAATTTTAAAATGGAGATGGCTTCCATTAATCATAATTTCTCATATATTGACGATAATAATCATAAGTGATTAATTACAAAATATCTAGATATGGTAATCATTTAACTTTACATGAAGTGTATGAAAAAGTTTTTTTCACGAATTCCTATAAAAGATTCTTACTTTTTAAATCTTTTTTGCATAGCGCCTCTACTTTCAAAATTTTTGAAATAATTTTTAAAAATAATTATTCTATCTCTCCGTCAGTCACTTCCTTTGCCTCTAGCTCAACCCGTTGAAATCTACTTCCATTGTTGCCCTCATTAAAACCCAACAATTTACGACAATAATGCTCACTCAAATCGATGCAAGATGACCCTGCATATGGTAGAGGGGAGCAACCAACTCTCTCACAAGGGTTGCAGAGGAGGGGGCAACCTTGTGCACGGCAAAGGGAGGTAGCCAATCCTTGCATAAGGGTTACAAGCGAAGAGGAGTTGCCCCATGTAAAGCAAAGTGGGGCAACCAACCCTCACACGAGGGCTATAGGCGGAGGGGGTAGACCCACGTATAGTGAAGGAAAATAATCAATCTTAGTGCAAGGGCTGTAAATGGAGGTAGGATATGGGCGATGATAGGCCCTCATGTGAGGGCTATAAATAGCAACAAGACGATAAGGCGATGATAGATTTGATGAAAGAATGGATAAAATAATCTTTTCACATAATTAAAGATCATTGTTTCAAAATATTTCAAAGTAAAAAAGTTGTGTGAAAAATTTTAAAAAGTAGGAGCTGTTTGGAAGAACTTGTTCAAAAAAAATTAAAATCTAATTATTTTATAAATATCTTATATATCTCTAGGTACGATGAGAGTAAGATATGTGTTAATACTTTAAGTGCTTTTGAGCTTGTTCTTAGCGAGCAAAAGGAGAACGAGAGAAAAAATTAGAAATTTTTTTAAAAATTTATATGAGAGGATGTAAAAAAGGATTTGTAAAGAACTAGATCTTTTTCGTGGGCATACATATAGAGTGTTGAACGATATAAATCTTTCATCAATATTTTGTTCTAATTTATTATTATTAATCTTTAAATTTTTTTCATTTGGTTTGAAGTATTCTATCCCCAACATTTTGATGGGAGAATTATGTCATGGTAATCAAAACTTTCTAAGGTATATTATTTTTTCTTCTACAAGAGCAAAATACTTAGTGACTAATAATGCTTGCAAAGAATAATACGATTGATGAGTTTCCTGCCAAAATTGAACTTGAAATAACATAAATATATCATCCATTGTGATAGACAAAGTGCCACTAATACTAAGAAAACTATCACATCATAATAGAATCAAGTATAACGGTGTCTATTACTATTGGACAAGCAGATCATCATGTTTGTGAGAAGAACTCTGTAGATCAAATCCCATCGAACATGATGATCAATTGCATTATACAAAGGCGTGCTCCACTTTATAGGTCTAAAACGGAGTATATTGCGTTCACTATTTTAGGTCTGGCTAGCCCAATAAGTAGTTCTCTTAATTCAGCTTAAGTTGGATCAATGCCGCTAAAGTTATAATAAGAAAAGATACAGCCGCCTTGAGCCAGCCACCACTGAAACCAAACAAAACAAAAGGGAACGAACCAGAAGATAGAGGAAGAAAGGAAACGGAGAGGGAGAAAGGGAAGAAAGAGAACTCGTATCAGAGATCAGAAAATTAATTTTGGTATGGTTTTAGATCCTTAAGCTTTCCTGTTAATTAGATTACTAAATAGGATTATTAATTAGATACTTTTAGCTTTCTAAGTTAATAATGTTCTTGTTGGGAAAAATATGTTAAAATCCGAGATAACCATTTAGTTTATATTTACCACAAGGCACAGGGCATATATTTACAACTCTATATATGCTCAAAATATATCAGGTAACTATATCAAGGATCAAGTCAAAGCACATCATGATGAGTAACATAAGGAGTTTACAATAACAACAGATGATTGTGTTCATACAAGCTCATTCATGAGGTGAAAAATTAAAGTGCCTAAACAAGGAGTCAAATTGACGATGAATTTGCTGCAGCTCAAATAGGATTTGATCTTGTCGTTGTTCAAGTCGTTCTTGTCTTTGTTCGAATCGGTCCATCTGAATCCCAATATCTTCGACAGATGATGTATAAGTTTGCTCAAATAGATGTGTTTCCTCAAAGGGACAGATCAGAGGAGATTGGGTACCCCTAAATACTAGTGTTCTCGGTTCTGGTTCTGGTTGAGGGGGATCAGTTTTTCTTGGCATTCTAACCCATTTACCGTTTCTATAAAAACATCTTAATCAGTGAAGTAGATTTTTATTAATTATGCTAAATCTATCTATTTTTATTACTTCTTCTTCCGGTGGTATTAGAATATCGTAGGCTTTCATTATTCTAGTTATTATACCACCATATGAGAGCATCATGTCTTTCTTAGATAGTTCTAACATGTTTTGTTGGATAAGATAACCAAGACAGATGTCATGTCCTTTCATGATCAAATACATAGTTCCTAATTCTAATTGGCTTACTTCATCATGATGGTATTGTTTAGGGAGAATGATGCTAGTTAGGATATGATGAAGTACCTTAGTGTTTAGAGGCAGTAGATGTTCATAACTTTTAGGAACAAATGCTAAGTTGGGATTGGCAAAAATTGTTCCTAGGGCTTCAACGTATGTTGTTCCAACAGTTTCATCATCCCATGATCCTCTAAAGTAAAGTCCTCTACTTTTCATGGGAATGCCTATCATGTCGCAAATGAATCTATCTGTAATTGAGATGTGTTGTCCTAAAAGATAGGTGGACATTCTTTCTTCTTCATCTACTTATATGTTGTTGTAAAACAATCTAACAAGTCTTCGATAGATGGGTTCGTTAATTTGCAAAATTGGAAGTAGATCTAAGTTTGTAAACCATTGGATTGTCTCTAAGTCTCTTAGTTCATTTAAGTCTACGTATTTTCCCTTATTGACACTCCTAAGTTCGAAAGAGGAAAATTTTTCAGCATGGTATTTTGAATCGAAAAGGGTGAGATCAAAATCTTCTACTAATCTCCTCTTTCCTTTGTCCCTTGAGGATCTTCTAGATCCCATAACTATTGCTGTTTAGAACAATAGTGATGAGCAAGAGTAAATGAATCAAAAAACAAAGTTTAAGGGCTTCTTAGAGAGTACCTTAGTGAGATCTTCAAGAGAGGGAAGGATTGTTGATGCTTTGCTTCGAAATGAGGGGTATTTGGGATGCTAAGATGGGAGAAATGGGGATGGAGGAGGCTTGGAAGAGCAGAGGAGGGAAGGGAGTGAGTTGGGGTCGGTTTCACCGCCGGCCCTAGCTTGGGTTAAAAAGGGGCAGAGTTGTGGGCAGTTGCACCTCTGGCTAGAGCGGTGCAACCGCTTGCAACACGTGACAGCTGGAGGTGCTACCTCCAGCTGGGGCGGTGCCACCGCCTGCAGGCGATGAGCACTTGTTCTGATCAGTGTGATCTGATTTGAGAGTTTTTCTGTCTTGAGGAGAATTTTCATTCAGAGCAATCAACTTTACTTACGTAATTACGTAAGAATTTTCATTTTAAGACAAGGACTTTTGCACGATCAAGATAGATTTTTAACGTGCATACTCTCAATGTCGTATGCATGTTTGTGATAGTTTCTTCAAGTTGGTAAGTCTTGCAAGTTCATGACAGACTTAGTCACTTCATGATACAGAGTTAGATTCGAAGGTTATGAACGGATGAAATTGATGGGTTTGAAAATCCAGGGGATATGTGAATTTGGGAATCATACGTTTCTAATTCTAAAAAGTCAAATAAGATTGTATTTAAGTCGCATTTGTGATTTTAAATTTATAATCTCCATCTGTAATTTAGGATAGAGAGCATTACGAGTTCCTTTTTTGGATCTTGAATATCGAGAATCAAGGAGCAAAATATTATTTCTTGCTCCAGCCTAAAATTTTTATATTTTTAATGTTTTTATAGGAAGGGATAATTTTTAGGTACCCATTTGCTTTTGGGTGCCTCAAAGATAGATCTACATTGTCTATCATGTTGCATAGAGTTTATCATGGTTCCTTTAGGAACCCAAATCAATTTGTTTGGACTAATTTTCTTGAATGGACAATAATGCGTCTTGTGTCCAAATTTGTAACAAAAGTTGCATTTGTTTTGGTGTCGAACATGTAGGATGGGGCCTTTTATGAAGGTGCTTGGATTTTGGTGAGGACTTCTCACAAATCCAATTCCACTTCTTTTGGGAACGTGACCCTTGTTTGCAAGGATCATGTTCAGTGACTTGCTACCAACCTCAAATTTCTTTAAGGTGTCCTTAAGTAGCAAGTTTTCCTTTTGGAAAGTTTCTAGATCATGGCATTTTATGCATGAGCCTAAACTATCATGATATTCAGCTTTTAACTTATCGAAATTACAAATAAGACTATCATGGTCCTTTTTTAGCAATTTGTATTTTCTACCAATAATTTTGCATTCATCAAATAAGTCATTGAAGGCATTTAATAATTCATCGAAAGATAAATCTGCATCTATTAAATTCGTTACCTCTTCTCCGATGGCCATTAAGGCGTAATGAGCAACTTGCTTGGTGTTGGACTCCTCTTCTTCGGACGCGCTCGAATCATCCCATGTTGCTTTGAGCGCCTTCTTCTTTGTTGTTCTCTTTTTGACTTGGGGACAATCACTCTTGTAGTGTCCCAGCTTTTTGCACTCATAGCAAATAACTTAGTCCTTCTTGGGTTCAAGTTTATTTTTAGTGTCATTCTTAAACTTGTTTCTTTTAATGAATTTTTTAAATTTTCTTGTTAGAAGTGCCAAGTCATTGTCACAGTCCTCATCACTTGAGTTTTCTTTCAAGTGGTCTTCCAAAGTTCTAAGTGTCATATCCTTCCTGTTCTTTGGAATGATGTCTTCTTACTCTTCATGAGCTTTGCAAGTCATCTCGTAGGTCATTAATGACCCAATTAGTTCTTCAAGAGGGAAGTTGTTTAGATCTTTCGCCTCTTGAATAGCAGTGACTTTAGGATCCCAACTCTTAGGAAGGGATCTTAGAATCTTATTTACGAGCTCAAAATCCGAAAAACTTTTTCCAAGTCCTTTTAGACCATTAACGACATCCGTGAAACGGGTAAACATGTCGCCAATAGTCTCACTCGGTTTCATCCGGAAAAGTTCAAAAGAGTGTAACAAAAGATTGATTTTTGACTCTTTCACTCTACTGTGCCTTCATGAGTCACTTCGAGTGTGTGCCAAATATCAAATGCGGTTTCACAAATCGAAACACGATTAAACTCGTTTTTATCAAGTGCACAAAATAAGGCATTCATAGCCTTTGCATTAAGAGCGAAAGCCTTCTTCTCCAAATCATTCCAATCGATCATTGGAAGAGAAGACTTCGAAAAATCGTTTTCGACAAGATTCCAAAGTTCAAAATCCATAGAAATAAGAAAGATCCTCATTCGGGTCTTCCAATAGGTGTAGTCCGTCCCATTGAACATGGGTGGACGTGTAATAGAATAGCCCTCTTGGTTTCCGGCGTAAGCCATCTCTCTAGGGTTTTAATCCGTTTGAGAGTTAACCTCGCTCTGATACCAATTGTTAGGATCAAGAGCACTAAGAGGGGGGGGGGGTGAATTAGTGCAGCGGAAATTTTTCAGCGATTAAAACCGAAAGCTGCGTTCGTTTGATAAAAAATGATTTCGATGTAAAAGCCGATTCTAAGATTACTTAAGATTAAGCGAGATGACGTTAAAGTAAATCTACAAAGGCAGTTTGCAGTTTATGATGAAAATCAGAATGCAAGCGCAAATTGAAATGCGACATTCGTACGATAAAACCAGTTTACGTCTAAATGACAATTTTGAAGACATTGAACTTTGAGATATGTTTTATACATGCGCAGAAGGCAGTTTGCAGTTATGATTAAAATCAAGATGTAAACGTAAACTGAAATCTAATGATCGTACGAAAAAGCCGATTTACGTCTAAACGCAGATTCGGAAAGTTCTGAACTTAGAAATTCGTTCTAAAAGCGCAGAAGGCAGTAGCTATTTAGGAGGTTTGTAGTAAAGATAAAATGCTCAAAGTAAATACAAATCGAGATTTAGAGTGGTTCGGTCAATCTTGGCTTCCTCCACCGACGAGGTCACCGACGTCAACTAGAGGCCTTCCTTCAATAGGCGAAGGCCAACCACCCTTTTACAGTTTCACTCCTTTTTAAGGGCTTAGGAGACAACCCTTACAGAAATTTTCTCTCCTCTCTTTACAACTCAAAACTTTGAAGAACAGAGGGAGGAGAACTTTTGGCCTTTACAATAATTTTGAGCTCTAAGAATCACCAAAAGATATCAAGATTTCGAGTGTAAGTTGCTACCTTTCAGTGCTGAATGGGTGGGGTATTTATAGGCCCCAACCCAGTTCAAATTTGGAGCTCAAAACTATCAATTCCCGAAATTCTGGGATCAGGCGGTTGCACCTCCTGACTGGGGCGGTTGCACCGCCTGGCAGAGCTCGAAGACTGAGCCTCTAGGCGGTGCCACCTCTATCAGGGGTGGTTGCACCTCTCTGCCATAGCTCGAAGACCGAGCTCAGGCGGTTACACCTCCTGACTAGGGCGGTTGCACCCCCTGCCAGAGCTCGAATACCAAGCTCAAGCGGTGCTACCTCATGTCAAGAGAGGTTGCACCGCCCAGTCTCGCTTGGAGACTGAGCCCAGGCGGTTGCACCTCCTGGCTGGGGCGGTTGCACCACCCAGTCTCCCTGGGAGACTTAGCCCAGGCGGTGCTACCTCCTGGCTTGGGCGGTTGCACCTCCCACAACAATTAGGGTCCGAATGGGTAGATCCATTCGGCCCAATTTGAGTTTTTCAGGGGCCCAATTGCCCCAAGATTAAGCTAATGGGATCACCTCCCATTACCAACTTAATCATTGTGCTAATTACGATAAATCCTAAGACAATTTCTGCAGCTTGCTCCGGTGCGTCAATCGCTTCTTTCGGCGAGTTTCCGACGAACTTCCGTCGATCATCCGATGAACCCTCGGTGATTCTCCTGCGGACTTCCGGCAAACTCCTGGACTTGCGACGATCCACTTGGCGAGTTCCGACGAGCTTCTTTGGCAAGCTTATGGACTTCTCGGATTTGTTCCCGTAGAACCTCCGACGACTGTCCGAACTTCCGTCGAGCTCTCGAACTCCCAACGTGATCATTGTCATGACTCCGGCACAACTCCTGCTGCATGTCTTACTTTCATCGTAGTTAATCCTGCACACTTATCTCAACATATAGGTTAGACAACAAATGACAATTGACTTCATCATCAATATCCGAGATTCAACAAATTGTTGTAAAATAGCATAATAAGTCTATGGTAGATAGATTCACTCATTTGAAGGATTGGAAGAATGTCTAGATTAGCAAATCATTGAATAGTTTCTAAATAACTTAATTCGTCTAAATCAACATATTTACCCTTATGAACATGTCTAGACACCATGGATGAAAATTTTAGGGCATGTTGATTAGAATCGAAAAGTAGGGGGTCATAATTTTCATCTAATCTCCTCTTTCCTTTGTTTCTAGAGGATCTTCTAGAACCCATTGAGACTACAATAATGAAGGCAAATAAGGAGCAATAACAAGTAAGGAGAATCAATTTGGTGTAGAGATTACCTTAATAGTTCTATTTTCTAGTGATCTTTAAAAGATTATCGGAGATTGATCCTTGATCTAATGGGAAGTGGGGATTTTTGAGTTTCTAGAGGGAGAGCAATACGTTTGGAGCTGTTTGGAGGAGTCCAGAATGTGTTGGGGTCGGTTCTATCGCCGACCCTAACTTGTGTTTATAAGGGGGCAGGTTGTGGGCGGTGGCACCGCTAGCTGGGCGGTGCTACCGCCTGCCACCCATGACAACTAGTAGTGCTACTGCCAATTGGGCGATGCCACCACCTACAAGCAGTGTGTACTGCTCACATAGGTGTGTGGGGGGAGGGGGGTGATACCAATTCGCGTGTAACCACACAACCTTATCATGTGAGATTTTTATTATTATGAACCACACAACCTTATCATGTAAAATTCGCATCATAAGAAAAGAAAATTCGTATTGAAGATTGTGCGTTCATAATTCATCATATAAAATGTATACCATACTCAAACATTATATTGAACTCGCATTGTAAAATGCATACCATAAGTTCATGTTTCATCATTTGTACGCAAACATTGTAAAAACTCATATGGAAAAATGCATATGGCTCATTGCACACACTATAAGATCACGATTCAGGTGAATGATCAAGAAAGTCTGAAAATAAAAAATTTAATAAATTCATGCATTCGGATAGTTTAATATCCCTAATTCCCTCCTAATAAAATCAAATTGTTTATTTAAGGGTTTTGTAAAGATATCGACTAATTGATGTTTCGTATCAATAAACTATAATATTATATCATGATTATTAACAAGATCTTGTATGAAGTGATGCCTAATGTCAATGTGTTTAATTCTAGAGTGTTGAATAGGATTTTTTGTTAAGCATATTACACTAGTGTTATCACACTTTATAGATATTTTTTTAGGTCAATTCCATAATCCTTTAAAGTGGTTTTCATCCTTGAGCACAGCATGCACCTGCAGCTATATACTTAGCTTCGGTTGTAGATAATGCAATTGAGTTTTGTTTTTTAGAAGACTAAGAACAAGTGCGTGTTCTAAAAATTGACATGTTCTGAATGTGCTTTTCCTATCTAAACTACATCTAGCAAAATTTGAATCAGTATAACCAAGCAATTCAAAGTTCTTAGATTTAGGATACCATAATCCTAGTTTAGGAGTTCCTTTTAGGTATCTAAATATCCTTTTAA
The DNA here is from genome assembly GCF_036884655.1 of Musa acuminata AAA Group. Taxonomy (NCBI): domain Eukaryota; kingdom Viridiplantae; phylum Streptophyta; class Magnoliopsida; order Zingiberales; family Musaceae; genus Musa; species Musa acuminata. Next base: position 40,771,070 of record NC_088357.1, read on the forward strand.
CAGCTTTTAAATTAGATTGCTTAGGGTTAGATTGAAATCTAGCATAAAGTCCTACGCTAAACATGATATCCGGTCTAGTTGCGGTGAGGTAAAGCAAACTAACTATCATACCCCTATAAGCTTTTTGATCAAAGCTTTTCCACTTTCGTCAATGTCTACCTTAGTGGAGGTACTCATAGGAGTGTTAGCTATTGAACTATCCATGTTAAATCTTTTTAGTAAGTCTAAAGCATATTTTGTTTTGATTAAGAAAAATATAATTACTAAGTTGTTTAATTTGTAAGCCTAAAAAGAATGTTAGTTCCCCCATTAGGCTCATTTCAAATTCTAGACTCATGCTTTTAGCAAATGATTCACATAAGGATTCATTTATAGAACCAAAAATAATGTCATCAACATAAATTTGAATAATAAGAAAATTATTTTTAAAATTTTTAATAAACAATATAGTATCGACCTTGCCTTTAGATAAATTATTATGAATTAGAAATAAGCTAAGTCTCTCATACTAGGCCCTTGGGGCTTGCTTCAATCCATAGAGAGCTTTAGTCAATTCAAACACATGATTAAGAAAATTATCATTCTCAAATCCGGGAGGTTGTTCAATATAAACTTCTTCGGAGATAAAGTCATTAGGAAAAGTACTTTTAACATCAATTTGAAACAACTTAAAATTATTACTACTAGCATCGGCAAGGAGCATCCTTATGGCTTCTAATTGTGCTACAAGAGTGAAGGTTTCTTCATAATCGATACATTCTTCTTGGTTGAAACCTTTGGCCACTAATCTAGCCTTATTTCGAACCATGATACCAAATTCATCTTGCTTATTTCTAAAGACTCATTTAGTACTAATAACTAAATGGTCATTTGGTCTAGGAACAAACTTTCACACTTCATTTCTCTCAAATTGATTCAATTCTTCTTGCATTGCAATGACCCATGAATCATCTTTCATGGCTTCATCAATACATTTAGGTTCAATTTGGGAGAGAAAAGTAGTGTTAGCACAAAAATTCTTAAAAGAAGAACGAGTTTGAACCTTTTTCGATGTGTCTCCTATAATTAGCTCCTTAGGATGAGCATCTACATACTTCCATTCCTTTGGTAAAGAAGGTTCAGAAGAAGATACATCCAAGTTACTAGATGGAGAAAGGGATTCATTTAAATTCAAAGTATCAAATTTAAGATCATCATCAAAATTATTTTTCTTAACTTCGAAAACTTCATTAATAACAATATGAATAGATTCTTCTATAACTAAAGTTCTTTTATTGAAGATTCAAAAAGCCTTTGAAATAGAAGAATAACTAAGAAAAGTTCCCTCATCAGATTTTGCATCAAACATTCCTAAGGTATCTTTTTCATTCAAAATAAAATATTTACACCCAAAAACTTTAAAGTATGAAATGTTGGACTATTTGTTATTCCACACCTCATAAGGAGTTTTGAAAAGTAATGATATTACTAGAACTCTATTTATAATATAGCATGCCGTATTTATGACTTCGGCCCAAAAATATTTGGGTAGGCTATTTTCATTTAATATGGTTCTAGTAATTTCTTGTAAGTTTCTATTTTTTCTTTCTACTACTCCATTTTGTTGAGGATTTCTTGGAGTAGAGAAGTTATGGTTGTATCCATTAGATTTATAAAATTCTTGGAAATCATGGTTTTGAAACTCACCATCGTGATCACTTCGAATTGACGAAATCATAAAATATTTTTCATTTTGAATAAGTTTACAAAACTTAGAGAAATACCAAAAGCAATCATTTTTGTATGCTAAGAAGTAAGTCCAAGTATATCTATTATAATCATCAACAATATCAAAGGTATATTTGCTACCTCTTAGACTTGATGTAGCAATTGGACCAAACAAGTCCATATAGATCAATTGCAATAGTCTAGAGGTGCTTATTTGATTCTTTGGTTTGAAACTACTTTTTATTTATTATCCTAGTTGACATGCATCACACACATTATCTTTAACAAACTTAATGTGAGAAATTTCTCTTACAAGTTCTTTAGATAAGATTTGAGAGATTAGTTTCATGCTAACATGACCTAATCTCCTATGCCAAAGCCAAGCATAGTCATTCAAGACCGAAAAACATATTTCATTGTAAAGATTATTAATGTCAATAGTGTATACATTATTTTGTTTTAGTGTAATCATATATGTGTTTTTGTATGATTTTTCAATAATGCAAACATTAGATTCAAATTTAACAATATATCATTTATCACACAATTGACTAATGCTCAATAGGTATGCTTTAAGCCATCAACCAATAATATATCTTTAATAAAAAGGTTGGATTTGTTACCTATGGTTCCTTTGCCAATGATTTTACCCTTGTTGTTATCTTCGAAGGTGACATATCCTTCGTCTAAGTAAGTGAGCTTAGAGAATTGAGATGGATCTCCGGTCATATGCCTTGAGCATCCACTATCAAGGTACCATCTCTTGCTCCTAGCTTTTGATGGTACATTTTTCTAATCTTCAATGGTCATTAGTACATAGTGAGCAACTTGCTCGGTGATGGTAGGCTTCTCTTCTTCGGATGCACTTGAGTCGTCCCATGTCGCTTTAAGTGCCTTCTTCTTTGATTGTTTTTTCTTGGCTAAGAGACATTCGCTCTTGTAATGTCCCGACTTCTTACATTCGTAGCATATTACTTGATCTTTCTAGGGTTCAAATTTATTTTTAGTGACATTTTTAAATTTGTTCCTTTTTATGAATTTTTTGAATTTCCTTATTAAGAGTACCAAGTCTTCATCAAGGTCCTCATCACTTGAGTTTTCTTTCAAGTGGTCATCTTGAGTTTTTAGTGTTATATCCTTCCTGTTCTTTGGAAGGGTGTCCTCAAGCTCTTCATGAGCTTTACAAGTCATCTTATAGGTCATTAGTAACCCAATTAGTTCTTCGAGAGAAAACTAATTTAGGTCTTTGGCCTATTGAATGACCATGACTTTAGGGTCCTAACTCTTTGGAAGGGATCTTAAAATTTTATTAACAAGTTCAAAATCTGAAAAACCTTTACCAAGTCCTTTTAGACCATTGATGATATCCGTAAATCGGGTGTATATGTCTCCAATGGTCACACTCGGTGTCATTCGAAATAACTCATAAGTATGCACTAAAAGATTAATTTTTGACTCCTTCACTCTACTAGTGCCTTCATGAGTCACTTCGAGTGTGTGCTAAATATCAAAAGCAGTTTCACAAATAGACATATGATTAAACTCATTTTTATCTAAGGCACAAAACAAGACATTCATAGCCCTTGCGTTTAAAGCAAAAGTCTTCTTCTCCAACTCATTCTAATCGTTCAGAAGACTTTTGAAAGCTATTTTCTACAATATTTCATAATTCGGAATCCATTGAAATTAGGAAGATCCTCATTCAAGTCTTCTAATATGTGTAATCCTTCCCATTGAACATGGGCGGACTATTGAATCTCGGATTTTGATGATGAAACTAATTGATGAGTATTTATGATTTAATCTGCATTTTGAGTGACACAGGATGCTTCGATCAGGGAGAGACAATTAAAGCTGGAAAAATCATGTTGGGCCAAAGGAAAATATGTCAGCAGATTAGACTTCGGGCTATAGATTCGGGCATCGGGCCAAGAAGAGCAGATATTATGCCAAGGATATCGGAGTTGCGAAGTCAACTGGCTAATTGGGCAATAGGCCGCAAGAGAGGACGATGAGCCGAAGAATTGAACGAAGCGTCGAGGGACTAATGACATATCAGACAATATGATTAATGCTTAGTATTAATTTTCTAGATCGAAGTGTGTTTTTACATGTGTAGAATTAACTATGATAGCAAGGCATAAAACAAAATGAAGTCCCGGAGTCAAGGACGTAATTTCGTTAGGAGATCAAGAGTTCATCGGAAGTCCGGACGTTCATCTAAAGTTTTGTTGGAACCAGCCGAGAAGTCTTGGAGCTTGCTAGAGAAGCTCATCGGAACTCGGCAAGAAGATCGTCATGAAGTCCAAGAGCTTGCCGGGAGTCCGTTGGAACATTGCTGAGAGTTCGTTGGAACTTCGTCGAAAGCTCGTCGGAAGAAACTAGACTTATGGACTTGTTTAGCTTAGAATATATCTTAGAAAATATAATTAGCACGTAATTAGGTTTAGATTTGGGTCAACCCAATTAGGGGCTAGTTGAGCCCATGTAAGGACTATGTTGGGCCCAATGAAAGGCCCAAACAGTGCCCCAAGAGGTGACACCATCGTGGCATAATCTCCGAGACTGTGTCAGGCGGTGGTACCGTTGGTCTGGACAATGGTATCACCCAGACACAGCCTCCGAGAGGCTACAAGCGGTGGTACCGCCCAGCGCAGGTGGTGGTACCACCCGTGCCCGAGAAACCTGGGATGAGATGTTTTTAGGCTCCAAGTTTGAATCAACTTAAAGCCTATAAATGCCCCTCTCATCATTGGTTAAAATACATAAACACAAAGAGTTTTAAAGTGAGAAAACACTATAGAAACCACTTGAAAATTCTCTCCTCTAGCTTAAACTTAGAAATCAGTTTAGGGAAGAGTGTGTGTGCTTGTAAAGGTTGACTCCTAAACCTGTGAAAAGAAGAAGAGGAGTGTAAGACGGAGGTTAATCTTTGCCTTTTAAAGGAAGATTGATAGTGGATGCTGGTGGCCTCGACGGAAGAGGAATCGGAGGAGTGGATGTAGGTCACCATGACCGAACCACTATAAAAATCTGGTTTGTGTTTTATTTGTGCAATCTACTTTAACTGCAAACCTCTTTACTTGCTTTACATCTACTACGCTCTTCCATATGCTTTCAAGTTAAGTTTTCGAAATCGGTTTTTCATCGGAAATAGATTTAATCGAAATAAAGTTTTAAACCGACGTTATTTTACCGCTGCTATAATTCATCCCCCCTCTTAGTGCCGACTCTTGATCTTAATGATTGATATCAGAGCCTCATTTTCTCATTTGGTTTAACATCTAAAGAGAAATAACCCCTTTTGGCTTTTAAGATGGTCACTCTCTCATTCATCCTCCTTTTTTTAATAGGACGGACTGCATTTATTGGAAAACTCAAATGAGAGTTTTTTTGCTTTCATTGAATCTCGATTTATGGCACAAAGTCGAATTTGGTTTTCAAAGGTCTTCTCTTCCAATAAACCAATGGAATGATTTGGAGAAGATGATGTTTTCTCTAAATGCTAGAGCTATGAATGCTCTAATTTGTGCCTTAGATAAAAACGAATTCAATCGGGTTTGTTTGTACGAAACGGCTTTCGATATTTGACACATTCTCAAAATCACACACGAAGGCACGAATAAAGTTAAAGAGTCTAAAGTCAATCTTTTATTGCATGATTTTGAATTTTTTCAATTGAAACCAAGTGAAACCGTTGTTGACATGTACACCCATTTTACGGATGTTGTCAACGGTTTAAAAGCACTGTTGGGGAATCATGGGGGGGCGACATCATATGCGCAGCGGAAGAACAAGAAAACAAAAATCCCCGATTCCCAAAAAGATGTTCGTCGTCGTGCGAAGATTGGTGCGCAAAAATCCGCAAAACACAAAACTGCGTATAGATATTGTGTTACCTAGGGAGATCGTATACCCCTGTTTCCTTGCAGATCCTTAGGAGAGGGTGAAGGAGGTCAAGCGTCCTCCTCTCTAGCAGTGATCCACACAGCAGGGTTGCGACGACGCTCCTCAAAACTCCAGACCTACTCTGAGGTGGAGAGGGAGAGGAGAATAGGAAAGGCAAGCAAAGACTCTAGCCTATGAGGCTGTGAATCCCTCCTATTTATAGAGATCCCATGTCAAACCCTAATGGGTCCTTCCCTAGTGGGTATTGGATCTGCATCCAATAAGACAAGGGCTCCGTCGGATATCTCATATCCGAACCTCTACTCATCGCAATGCCTACCATATGTGTGTGACCCTCTAGGCCCAATATCGAGCTGGCCGTGAGTCATACCTGTCAAAACTCCTTCTAACTCAGTGAATTATTATCTCTGTAATAATTCACTCAACTCATCGACTACGGACGTACTAGGCCACTACGCCGTAGTCCCCAGACGATATAGGAGAATCCAATCTATTGGACCTGTTTGTCCTCAGTTACCATGTACTTATAGTCCCTCATCCATCTAATATCCCAGAGACCGTATATCAAGCATGGTGCTGTCAGACCCATACGGTTTCTACTCGAGTCTCGCTCTAATCGGATTCTCCCGGAGAACTCTTTCTCTCTCAACCCGAATGACCCTGGCCAGGGATTTGTCTGAGCAAGAACACATGGGATATTCCTCTCATGACGCCGAGAGTGGATGATCCTCTGTCGGCACTCAATAGCCCTCGTAAGGTCGACTACCACTCCCAATGACCAGCTGTACTAGATCTGGGACAGCCAAACCTATAAGTCTGGTATCAAAGAGTGGAGCACTCATACAGGACATCCTTGGTGTCTCAAGTCTAAGGACCAGATACACCACTAGGACTACGGAATCGCTGTTTGACAATAAGGCATCATCAACCATCCAGCATTCCGTAAGCGGATCAATCAGTGAACTCATTCTCCAATGAGCACCTGTACTGTATCCCTAGTGTCCCTACACGAGCAGCTATGAGACCAGCTGCATCCATCATATGGACGGTATACAGCACACCAGTCTATCTGGTTATCACGATGTCCCTCTTGAGTAACCTATGACCGGGATTATTTAGGATATGTGTTTAAAGGTGAATCGATCTCATTATCGTGATCTCATCACGATCCGATTCCCATTGCACAAATCCAAGGACATCACAATATATATATGCATTTATGCAATAGTTATAAAGTGATATACGCCAAAATATAATAAGCAAAAAGATTCTGTATCAAGTCACACGTGCCATCACTCACGTGATTGGCTTGCTAGGCACCTATGACTAGCAATCTCCCACTTGGCCTAAAGCCAATCACCTATGTGTCTGATCCCCATCAGACCCCTGTGACGCTCAAAGACAATCTGACAACGGCTTTGTTAGTGGATCTGCAATGTTATCTTCGGATGGAACTCTTTCCATTACTACATCTCCTCGGGTTACGATCTCTCTTATAAGCTGGAACCTCCTCAGAACACTTCTGATGAGACTCGGGTTCCCTTATTTGAGTAATCACCCCATAGTTGTCGCAATATAAGAAAGTCGACTTGTCGCTATCTGTATCGACTCCCAAATCTGTGATGAACTTCTTCACCCAGACTCCCTCCTTTGCTACATCTGATGTCGCAATGTACTTCGCCTCTGTGGTCGAGTCAGCAGTGGTATCTTGCTTAGAACTCTTCCAGCACACTGCTCCTCCATTCAAGGTGTACACATACCCTGAATTCGACTTGCTATCATCGACATCAGACTGAAAACTTGAGTCAGTGAAGCCTTCAACCTTAAGGCTATTACCTCCATATACTAGTAAAAGATCCTTAGTCCTTCTCAAATACTTAAGGATACACTTTACTGCTTTCCAGTGCTCCAAGCTTGGATCCGCCTGATACCTGCTCGTGACACTCAGAGCATGCGCTATATCAGGCCTAGTATATAGCATGGCATATATGATATACCATATTGCTGAGGCATAAGGTATCATATCCATGTTCGCCCTTTCTTAGAATTTTCAATGCCAAACCTTTTGACAATGGTTTCTATGTACCTGGACTGGGACAAGCCAAGCATCCTCTTGGATCTATCTCTATAGATTCTAATCCCCAAGATATAGGATGCTTCCCCTAAGTCCTTTATGGAGAAGTGTCTAGATAACCAAGTCTTTACTGTGGATAGCATTCCTACGTCATTCCCAATGATGAGGATATCATCCACATATAACACCAAAAAGGTGATAGCGCTCCCACTTACCTTTCTGTATACACAAGGCTCATCTTCGTTCTTAATGAAGTCATAAGATCTGATTGCCTCATCAAACTTATGTTCCAACTTCGGGAAGCTTGCTTTAGTCCATAAATGGATCTAAGCAACCTACACACCTTATCTGGGCAGTTCTTGGACACGAATCCCTCAGGTTGCATCATATACGCCTCCTCCTCGAGGTTCCCGTTGAGGAATGCAGTTTTCACATCAATTTGCCAGATCTCATAATCATAGTGTGCTGCAATAGCTAATAGAATTCTGATATATTTTAGCATTGCTACGGGTGAGAAAGTTTCATCGTAGTCAACACCTTGCCTTTGACGATACCCCTTAGCCACTAGCCTTGCTTTATAGGTCTCTACCTTTCCATCTACTCCGATCTTTTTCTTAAAGATCCACTTGCAACCGATGGGTACAATACCTTCGGGCGCATCAACTAGGTTCCAAACCTTATTGGAGTACATAGAATCCATCTCAGAATTCATGGCTTCTTTCCACTTCCCGGAGTCTATACTCATAATAGCCTCCTCGTAAGTCTGAGGATTAATATCCTCAGCATCCTCTCCTCTAATATGTCCCACATATCTCTCAGGAGGATGAGATACTCTATCAGACCTGCGTAAAGTTGAAACTTGTGTATTAGGTACCTGAACATACTCGGGCTGTAGAGTAGTGCTTGAGCTTGGTTCTCTAACTTCGCTCAACTCTATTATTCTCCCACTGTCTCCGTCAAGAATGTGTTCCTTCTCAAGGAACACTGCTCTCTTAGCTACAAAGACCTTTTGGTCCTCGAGATGACAGAAATAATACCCACAAGTTTCCTTGGGGTATCCCACAAATTTGCATCGCTTTGTCCTTGATTCTAACTTATCGGGGTTGTGTCTTCTAACATGGGTAGGGCAGCCCCAAATCTTAACAACCTTAAGATCAGGCTTCTTCCCTTTCCATATCTCATATGGTGTAGACACTACCGACTTAGTTGGAACTCTGTTCAGAAGGTAAGCTACGGTTTCTAGGGCATATCCCCAGAATGAGATGGGTAGGTCAGCGAAACTCATCATGGACCGTACCATATCTAATAATGTATGATTTCTCCTTTCAGAGACACCATTGAGCTGAGGTGTATAAGGAGGTGTCCAATGGGATAATATCCCATGGTCCTTGAGGAACTGAGTAAACTCTGTACTTAAGTATTCACCTCCTCGATCTGATCGAAGAGTTTTGATACTCTTTCCAGTCTGGTTCTCCACCTCATTCTTATACTCTCTGAATTTCTCAAAGGCCTCGGACTTGTACTTCATTAAGTACATATATCCATACCTTGAGAAATCATCAGTAAATGTAATGAAGTAGGAGTAACCTCCAATGGCATGAGTTGACGTGGGTTCACATACATCACTATGTATGAGTTCTAACAACTCATTGGCTCTCTCTCCAGTTCTATTAAATGGAGATTTGGTCAGTTTTCCACGAATGCAAGGCTCACAAGTTGCATATGACACATAGTCGAATGGATCTAGATATCCATCATTTAGCAACTTTTGAATCCTTCTTTCATGGATGTGACCTAGCCTACAATGTCACAGGTATGCATTGTTCAACTCATCTCGTTTCCTTTTGGACACATTTACATTCATGATATGTGGAGTGGTGTCTAACATAAATAAACCAGTATACAATGTTCCTTTCGTGATGATCTTATCATCTAATAATATCGAACAACCATTGTTCTCAAAAACAAATTTATATCCACTAACTGTTAAACATGAAATGGAGATAATATTTTTTATAATAGAAGGAACAAAATAACATGCATCTAATGCAATAAAAGCTCCACTAGGCAGATGTAGGGCGACCTCGCCAACAGCTAATACAGCAACTTTTGCTCCATTACCCATCTTGAGGTCCATCTCGCCTCTCTCTAGTCTCCTAGGCCTTGCCAGAACCTGCAACGAATTGCATATATGATAAGCACTACCGGTATCCGATACCCATGTGTTATCATAAGAGTCTGACAAATGGAGACTGATCATGAATGTACCTGAAGTTTCATCAAGCTTTTGTTTCGCCCTTTCTGCAAGGTACTCTTTGCAGTTTCTCTTCCAATGCCCATCTTTACCACAGTGGAAGCACTGGCCTTTGTCCTTTGTTGGGTCTTTCTTAGCAACCTTTGCTTTACCTTGTTTGCCCTTACCCTTTCCCTTCTTAAGGGACCTTTCCACTTTCCTTTTCTTTCTGGTCTCACCAGTGTAGAGAACTGGCTTCTCTTTCTTAATAGTACTCTCTGCCTCCCTCAACATATTGAGGAGCTCTGAGAGAGTCACCTCAAGCTTGTTCATATTAAAATTCATTATGAACTGTGAAAAGGAATCTGGTAGGGACTGAAGCACAATGTCCACACACAAGTTATCCTCTAGGACCATTCCTAGACCTGTGAGTTTCTCTATCCACTCAATTATCTTTAGGACATGGTTCTGAACCGGTGTCCCCTCAATCATCCTAGCGCAGAAAAAGGCTCTTGGATATCTCATATCGTTGAGTCCTTCCCTGTTCCTCAAATAATTTGCGGACATGTAGGAGAATGGATCTGGCATCCATCTTTTCATGTTGTCTCTGTAACTCTGGAGTCATAGAGCCCAACATATAGCACTGAGCAAGAGTGGAGTCATCAATGTACTTCACGTAGCGAGCGATCTCATCCTCGCTTGCCCCTTCTTCGGGCGTAGGCATCACTGTATCAAGAACGTACACGATTTTCTCCGCTGTGAGAATAATTCTCAAGTTACGGAGCCAATCCGTATAATTTGGACCAGTGAGGCGGTTGACATCAAGTATGCCACGTAAGGGATTTGAAAGCGATATTTTCTGAAAATAAAGATGTAGCAGAAATGAATAACATGCAGATTTTGCAAGAAATAAACTATCAAGATATGGACTTCTATCTTAATATGCTCCCACTATTTTACTAACGAGTCACGCGACACCCTCAACACGTGAAACGGAAGTCTCCGGCAGACTTCTAGTGGGGATCAGGATCCAATCAGCGTCTTAGTGTAACCTCGAGGGACTCGACCAATCACACTAAGCCTAAAAGGTAGGCAACTCTTATCGATCACAACTCCTTGTGATTCCCGTCCTATTCGGCCTCCGAATCACCATGGCCTCGAGGGACTCGACCAACCATGATGCTCGGTTAAGTCAACACCTTCGTTACAAGATGAGTCTGATTTGATGATATACCCTCGAGGGACTCGACCAAGCATACCATGCCCTCAAGTCACCGGTGACATCTCTATGTCGTAAGCAAGATAGCGAATCGGGATATAGGTGAGTCTCGAGGGACTCGACCAACTCAACCTACACCGGGAATCGGTTCCTACTCATAATGATGGAAGGCCACGTGGGTCAATCTAATTGCCTCACGTTTACCGACTTAATATTATCGAGAGATGTTTCTATAATTTGGTCTCCTAATATGACATGTCACACATATACATATTTAATATATATCTACATCGCATGCAAATATATATACATATCTAGTATGTGTATAAGCAATCACATCAGATGATCATGGACCACAACCTAATATGATTAGGCCCGAGCCAGTAGGCCTAATCACTCACATCAAGATCTATGTGTGCAACGGTGCATCTCCATGCCCTGTGATCGTCCATCTCGTCCTCGTCGGTTCCGTCGACATCTTGATACATCTCCATGCATCACGATCGTCCGTCTCGTGGGTCCCGCTATCACATCCACGCTCCCGCTGCGCCTCCTCATGTGATTACAACTTAATCATAGGCACGCAGGCCCGACAATAAATGAGAAATATAATGGAGGTTCGCAGACCTCAATAATAATAATCACAAGTACACACATCACACGGTCCATGATCATCCGTCCACACATCATACATCACATGTATAAATAATCATCATCATGTAGGACTACTAGATAATAATAAAAATAATAATCAACTAAACCTTTTAATTAATTAATATTTTTCTGAAATCAGGGACATGTAGGGAATTTTGGAATTTATAGGGGTATTTTCATAATTTGGACAAAAGACATAAACTGGAATTTCTTAAATTCCGAGGGGTAAAATTATCTTTTTCCCAGAAAACCCTAATGCCCTACTATCCTTTGCTGCTGCTGCCGCCGCCGCCACCCTGCTAGCGGCGGCCTGTGCGGCGGGGCGAGGGCACTGCCCTCGCCTGCAGGCAGCACGCCCGCTGGCGGCGCTGCCGCTGCAGGTGGGCTCCCCCGCGGGCGCCACTACCTCCGCAGGCGGTGCTGTCCAGCCGGGCGGGCACCCCTGTGGGGGGGGGGCGGTTTCGCCCGCGGGAGCAACAGCGGCAGGCGTCGCTGCCCTGCGGCGGCAGGCGCCGCTGCCCTGCGACGCCTCTGCCCGTGGGCTGCCAGCCCCGCGCAGCAAGGCTGCTGCAAGCAGGCCGCCGGCCGGCTACTGCAGACGCAGCCCCTGTGCTGCCCGCCTTCGGCTGCGCTTCACGCACGTAGATCGAGGGCAACAACTATTGCTGCCCTTTCTCGCTTTTGCGTCAACGATTTTGACGTCAAAATTCTTCCTAAACACAACACACGCAGTTCAAAACCAATCATTCGTACGAACAACCTGGCTCCGATACCACTGTTGGGGAATCATGGGGGGGCGACATCATATGCGCAGCGGAAGAACAAGAAAACAAAAATCCCCGATTCCCAAAAAGATGTTCGTCGTCGTGCGAAGATTGGTGCGCAAAAATCCGCAAAACACAAAACTGCGTATAGAGATTGTGTTACCTAGGGAGATCGTATATCCCTGTTTCCTTGCAGATCCTTAGGAGAGGGTGAAGGAGGTCAAGCGTCCTCCTCTCTAGCGGTGATCCACATAGCAGGGTTGCGACGACGCTCCTCAAAACTCCAGACCTACTCTGAGGTGGAGAGGGAGAGGAGAATAGGAAAGGCAAGCAAAGACTCTAGCCTATGAGGCTGTGAATCCCTCCTATTTATAGAGATCCCATGTCAAACCCTAATGGGTCCTTCCCTAGTGGGTATTGGATCTGCATCCAATAAGACAAGGGCTCCGTCGGATATCTCATATCCGAACCTCTACTCATCGCAATGCCTACCATATGTGTGTGACCCTCTAGGCCCAATATCGAGCTGGCCGTGAGTCATACCTGTCAGAACTCCTTCTAACTCAGTGAATTATTATCTCTGTAATAATTCACTCAACTCATCGACTACGGACGTACTAGGCCACTACGCCATAGTCCCCAGACGATACAGGGGAATCCAATCCATTGGACCTGTCTGTCCTCAGTTACCATGTACCTATAGTCCCTCATCCATCTAATATCCCAGAGACCGTATATCGAGCATGATGCTGTCAGACCCATACGGTTTCTACTCGAGTCTCGCTCTAATCGGATTCTCCCGGAGAACTCTTTCTCTCTCAACCCGAATGACCCTGGCCAGGGATTTGTTTGAGCAAGAACACATGGGATATTCCTCTTATGACGCTGAGAGTGGATGATCCTCTGTCGACACTCAATAGCCCTCGTAAGGTCGACTACCACTCCCAATGACCAGTTGTACTAGATCTGGGATAGCCAAACCTATAAGTCTGGTATCAAAGAGTGGAGCACTCATACAGGACATCCTTGGTGTCTCAAGTCTAAGGACCAGATACACCACTAGGACTACGGAATCGTTGTCTGACAATAAGGCATCATCAACCATCCAGCATTCCGTAAGCGGATCAATCAGTGAACTCATTCTCCAATGAGCACCTGTACTGTATCCCTAGTGTCCCTACACGAGCAGCTATGAGACCAGCTGCATCCATCATATGGACGGGTATACAGCACACCAGTCTATCCGGTTATCACGATGTCCCTCTCGAGTAACCTATGACCGGGATTATTTAGGATATGTGTTTAAAGGTGAATCGATCTCATTATCGTGATCTCAATACGATCCGATTCCCATTGCACAAATCCAAGGACATCACAATATATATATATGCATTTATGCAATAGTTATAAAGTGATATACGCCAAAATATAATAAGCAAAAAGATTCTGTATCAAGTCACACGTTCCATCACTCACGTCATTGGCTTGCTGGGCACCTATGACTAGCAAGCACTTGGTAGAAGTTTTTCTGATTTTGAACTTGTTAACAAGATCTTAATATCACTTTCTAAAACTTGGGATTCAAAAGTAACGACTATTCAAGAATCAAAAAACTTGAACTATTTCCCTCTTGAAGAACTTATAGGGTCTTTGATAACCTATGAAATGACATGCAATGCACGTAAAGAACTCAGGAACAACCTTCTAAAGAACAGGAAGGATTTCGGACTAAGAACAATCAAAGACCACTCGAGCATAAGCTCAAGTGATGGTGAACTTGAACTCACTATAAAATTTAAAAATTTTATTAAACAAGAATTGAAGAACAAAAATAAACTTTTAAAAAGAACGAACCTACTTGTTATGAACGCAAGAAGAAGGAAGAACTTTGGGATGAATCGAGCTCCTCCAAAGATGAGATGAAAATCAACAAAGGCGAGGTGGCAAACTATGCCTTAATAGTGTTCAACGATGATGTAATCGAAACCCCCTTAATTTATTTTGAAATTATATGATGCTTTTCATGATTTTTTTATTTTTAAAAAATTTATTTTTCTTGAAAATTATATGTTTAATAATGTAATAAAAATATAAAAAATTAAGAATCATGCTTATCCTTCTAGTAATGATCATAAAAATTACATGTGATAAACAAACAAAATGATATTGATTAAAAATGTCTTATAAAATCATACTTGATGTTTTAATAATGTAATCTTCATGATTTTCGTATTCCTTGTGATTAAAAATGCTTCATTTTTAATGAAATCATGCATGATAATTTAATGCATAATGATCATGCTTAATAAGTTTATCTTTCGAAATGATGCATGATGATTTTTGTGATTTATGGATTATTGATTTTCACAGTAATAAAAGTGGCTTTTCGGTTATAAGCAAGATGGATGGTTTTTATAACGGAATTTATTTTTCGATCCTAAATGTTGATGCATGTTTTTATTTGGCATAAATGAAAAAAGGCATGCTAATATGAAATCAATCACTTAAAATGAAACACATAAAAAGGAAAATATATTATCATTGGAATTAAAATAATGAATCAATTTATGTTATGAAGTTTGTGAATCATGAAATTGATTTTGATGAATCTATTTGTATCATTTTTATGAATCTCTTAAAATTGACTTTGTTGATTTAACAAGTTGAATGATTTGAAGATAAATGATGATTTTTCTCTTGATTATAACTTGTGATATATTTTTTTAATAATCATCTTAATTTTGAACTCCTATGTTTCTTCTTACCATTTATCTAAAACAGAGAGATTAATGAATCTATCTTTTTTATAATCTCTTGAAAATACTTTTGATTTGATGATTTAAATATGAATAAGTTTTATCTTGATTATTCGAGATTTATAACTTGATATTTCTGCTTAAATCAACATTTTATATGCATGAATTGAAATATTTTTCTCCTAAGTTTTTTTTACGATTTACTAAAGAGAATATCTTTTTCGAAATTCATGACTTAAAATTTTTTTTGAATATCTTTTATTATTTGATCTCCTAAAATTTTCTTTTGATTATTTAAGAAGAGGTTTTTCAAAAGAAATCATATCTTTTGGTATTCACATGATCTTATCTTTCATGATATGATTTTTATGTAATTTCTTATATTCATCACCCAATTAATTTTTCTTAAAACATAGATGAAATGAATGTGATGAAATAAAAATATGTATGAAATACAAATGAGAAGTTATTATCATGACAGGATGCAATGTAATTTGACAATTAGATACCATCATGATTTAAAATGCATATAATGTATATCATGAATGCTTTAAATGATAAATGTTTGGTATCATGATCAAAATATTGATAAATTCTTAAAAATTTTAATGTTTTAGTATCATGGATGATATGCTCATAATGATGATTGATTTATTTTTCGATATCGTGCATGAAAAATTAAATGTAAGGTTTTGAAATTGTGCATGTTGTAAATTGAAACTATAATGATCCACAAACATATTGAAATAAGGTTGATACTTTACCCTTGTCATGATTTGAAGATTATAGTAAAGGGAAATGAATTACACTATTGTATTATTATTCTCTTCTATTTGACAATGACATAGGAGGAGCAAATTTTGCTAGCTTACTAGCTAGCTTGCATACTTCAAGAAGAAGCAAAAGTGCTATCTTGCAAATCACAAGAGAAGCAATGTGTGCTAAGTTACACATTTCAAGAAGAGGCAAAAAGGCTATCTTGAACATCTCAAAATTGCTAGCCTACATGTTCTAATATAATGTAGAACTTGCTATCTTGAACATCACCAAAAATTACTATCTTGCCTATCTCAAAAAGCAAAACATGCTAACTTGCACATCTAGTAAAATTTACAAACTTGCATATTTCAAGAAGCAAGAGTTACTTTCTCGAACATCTCAAATTTGCTAGCTTGCATGATGATAAAATTTGATATTTATTATGCAACGATTTGAACTTGTATGTTTAAACACTTGATAGTGGTACTTCTCCTTTTTGTTGATAACAAAGGGGGAGAAGTATGATGTTATGCATAAATTTATAATAACATGTTGCTTGGATTTTTGAATCTAAGAGCTTCTATCAATATGGCATATTGATAGGGGGAGTTTATTTAAATCCGTGAGTTTAGTAAACTCCATCATCAATTGGTTGTCATCATCAAAAAGGGAGAGATTGTTGAATCTCAGATTTTGATGATGAAACCAATTGATGAGTGTTTATGATTTAATCTATATTTTGAGTTGTTAGGATCAAGTGCACTAAGAGGAGGGGGGGGGGGGGCTGAATTAGTGCAGCGGAAAACTTTCGACTATTAAAACTGCATTCGTACGATAAAAGTGATTTCGATAGAAAAACCGATTCGTAAATCACTTTAACTTGTGATCTAGCGAGATGTAGTTAAAGTGAATCTATGAAGGCAGTTTGCAGTTATGATGGAAATTAAAATGTAAGCACAAACTGAAATATGATGTTCGTACGATAAAACTGATTTACGTCTAAACGTCGATTCGGAAAATACTGAACTTTGAAACACGATCGTAAATGCGCAGAAGGTAGTAAGCTATTGAGGAGGTTTGCAGTAAAGATAATATGCTCAAAGTAAATGCAAACCGAGATTTAGAGTGGTTCGATCAATCTTGACCTACATCCACTTTTGGCTTCCTCCACAGATTAGGTCACCGATGTCCACTAGAGGTCTTCCTTCAATAGGCGAAGGCCAACCACCCTTTTACAGTTTCACTCCTTTTGACGGGCTTAGGAGACAACCCTTACAAAAATTTCTCTCCTCTCTTGAAAGATCAAAATGTGGAAGAAAAGAGGGAGGAGAACTTCTAGCATTTACAACACTTTTGAGCTCTAAAAATCACAGAGTAAAATTGGATTTTCTGTGCTTTTGGGTTACCCTTTCATTGCTGAAAGGGTGGGGTATTTATAGGCCCCAACCCAGTTTGAATTTCGAGCTTGAAACTGTCATCTCCTAGAATTTCGGGGTCTGGCGGTTGCACCGCCTGACTAGGGCGGTTGCACCGCTTGGCAGAGCTCGAAGACTGAGCCTCTAGGCAGTGCCACCTCCTATCAGGGGCGGTTGCACCGCTTGGCAAAGCTCGGAGACTGAGCCTTTGGGTGATGCCACCGCCTGACAAGGGCGGTTGCACCGCTTGGTAGAGCTCGAAGACCGAGCTCAGGCGGTTGCACCGCCCTGTCTTGCTCAGAGACTGAGCCCAGGCGGTGCCACCGCCTAGCTGGGGCGGTTGCACCACCCAGTCTCGCTTGGAGATTGAGCCTAGGTGGTGCCACCGCATGGCTAGGGTGGTTGCACCGCCCAGTCTCGCTCGGAGACTGCCTCCTGGGCGGTGACACCGCCGACCCTAGCGGTGCCACCGCTTGGCAAGAATTCTGGTCCGAATGGGTTGATCTATTCGACCCAATTTGGATCTATCAAGGGCCCAATTGCTCCCAAATTAAGTTAATGGGATCACCTCCCATTCCTAACTTAATCTACATGCTAACTACGATATTTCTTAAGACATTTATTGCAACTTGCTCCGGTGTGTCAATCGCTTCTTTCGGCGAGCTTCCGGCGAACATCCGACGAACCTTCGGCGATGCTCCGGCAGACTTCCGACAAACTCCTGGACTTGCGATGATCCACTTGGCGAGTTCCGATGAGCTTCTTTGGCAAGCTCCTGGACTTCTCGGATTTGTTCCCGCAGAATCTCCGACGACCGTCCGGACTTCCGTCGAACTCTCGAACTCCCAACGTGATCATAGTCTTGACTCCGGCACAACTCTTGCTACATGTCTTTCTTCCATCATAGTTAATCCTACACATATAAAATAAAACTTCGATCGAGAAAATTAATCCTAAGCAATTAACCAAGTTGTCCGGCATGTCATTGGTCCCTCGACACTTCGTCTGATTCTTTAGTGCATCGTCCTCTCCTGCGGCCCATTGCCCAATCGGCCAGTTGACTCTGCAACTTCGATATCCTTAGCACAATACCCGCTCTTCTTGGCCCGATGCCCGAGTCCATGGCCCGAAGCCTTCTGTCGATACGTCGACCGATCCACCGGCCCGACGTCCAATCTTCTGACATGTTCCTCCGGCACAACATGATTTTTTCTACTTTAATTGTCTCATCCTGATCGGAGAATCTTGTGTCACTCAAAATGCAGATTAAATCATAAACATATATCAAGTGGTTTCATCATCAAAATACGAGATTCAACATGAGCGACGCAAGATGCTTCGATCAGGGAGAGATAATTAAAGCAGGAAAAATCATGTTGGGTTCAAGGAAAATATGTTAGAAGATTGGACGTCGGGCCGAATGATCGGTTGACATATCGACAGAAGGCTTTGGGTCATGGATTCGGGCATCAGGCCAAGAAGAGTGGATATTGCGCTAAGGATATCGGAGTTGCGGAGTCAACTAGTCGATTGGGTAATAGGCCGCAAGAGAGGACGATGCGCGAAAGAATCGGACGAAGCGTCGAGGGACCAATGATATGCCGGACAACATGATTAATGCTTAGTATTAATTGTCTAGATCGAAGAGTATTTTTACATGTGTAGGATTAACTACAATAGTAAGGCATAAAGCAAAATGAAGTCCCGGAGTCAAGGACGCGATTTCATTGGGAGTTCGAGAGTTCATCGGAAGTCCGAACATTTGTCGGAAGTTCTGTCGGAACTAGCCGAGAAGTCTCAGAGCTTGCTAGAGAAGCTCATCGAAACTCACCAAGAAGATCATCGTGAAGTCCAAGAGCTTGCCGGGAGTCTACTGGAACATTGCCGGGAGTTCGTCGGAAGTTTGCCGGAAGATCGCCGGAAGCTCGCTGGAAGAAACTAGACTTATGGACATGTTTAGCTCAGAATATGTCTTAGGAAACGTAGTTAGCATGTAATTGGGTTTGGATTTGGGCCAACCCAATTAGGGGCTAGTTAGGCCCATGTAAGGACTGTG
The DNA here is from genome assembly GCF_036884655.1 of Musa acuminata AAA Group. NCBI lineage: Eukaryota > Viridiplantae > Streptophyta > Magnoliopsida > Zingiberales > Musaceae > Musa > Musa acuminata. The sequence continues at coordinate 40,790,616 of NC_088357.1, forward strand.
TTGGGCCCAATGAAAGGACCAAACAATGCCCCAAGAGGTGACATCGTCATGGCACAATCTCTGAGACTATGTCAAGCGATGGTACTATCAGTCTGGGCAGTGGTACCACCCAGTGTCAGGTGGTGGTACTGCCTAGCGCAGCGTCAGTGTCAGACTGACACTGGCGATGGTATTGCCCATGCCTAGGAAACCCGGGATGAGATGTTTTTGGGCTCTAAGTTTGAATCAACTTGAAGCCTATAAATACCCCTCTCATCCCTGGTTAAAAGACACAAGCACAGAGAGTTTTAAAGTGAGAAAATGCTATAGAAACCACTTGAGAAATCCCTCCTCTAGCTTAAACTTAGAAATCAGTTTAGAGAGGAGTGTGTGTGCTTGTAAAGGTTGACTCCTAAACCTGTGAAAAGGATAAGAAGGGTGTAAGAAGGAGATTGATCATCACCTTTTAAAGGAAGATCGATAGTGGATGCCGGTGGCCTCGACGAAAGAGGAATCGAAGGAGTGGATGTAGGTCATGATGACCGAACCACTATAAAAATCTGGTTTACGTTTTATTTGTGCAATCTACTTTAACTACAAACCTCTTTACTTGCTTTACATCCACTACACTCTTCCGTATGCTTTCAAGTTAAGTTTCCAAAATCGATTTTTTGTCGGAAATGGATTTAATCGAAACGAAGTTTTAAACCGACGTTATTTTACCATTGCACTAATTCACCCCACCTCTTAGTGCCAACTCTTGATCCTAACATAGACTAGTAATTGAATGACCCTCTTGGTTGCCAGCAAATGTCATCTCTCTTGGGTTTTAAACCAAACGAGAGTGAACCTTGCTCTGATACCAATTGTTAGGATCAAGAGTGGCACTGAAAGAGGGGGTGAATTAGTACATCAAAAAATTCTTTGGTTTAGTAAAATATTTTGTACGTTCAATGAAAACCGATTTGGAATGATAGCAACTTGAAACATATGAGAGCATAAGAGTAATGAAAGCAAGATGAGGAGGAGAAGCAGTTTGCTATGAAATGATTTGCAGTTAAAGTAAATAGCTCAAAACGAAATGCAAACTAAAATTTAGAGTGGTTCGGTCAATATGACCTACATCCACTTTCGGATTCCTCCTCCATCGAGTTCACCGGCGTCCACTAAAGGTCTTCCTTCAATAGGTGAAGACCAACCACCTTTTACAGCTCTTTCTCCTTTTATCGGGTTTAGGAGAGAACCCTTACAAGTCTTACTCCTCTTTCTTGAATGATTACAAAGCTAAGAGAGCGAGGAGGAAAACTCTAGCACTTTTACACCTCAAAGATTTAAGATTATAATCACACTTTGGTGTCCTTTCATGCGGAAAAGGATGGGATATTTATAGCCCTAAATGGCTTCAAAAATAGAGCCAAAAAGTGTCTTATCTCGGTTTTTCGAGGTACTAGCGGTACCACCACCATTACTGTGCGGTACTACCGCTTGTAATCTGACATTGGACAGTACTATCCCTCAGTCTGGGTGGTACCATCGCCTGACAGAACTCGAAGTCTAAGCTCTGGCGGTACCACCACTTGGCAAGGGCGGTACCACCACTAGCAGCATTAACTGTCAATGGTATCACCGCCCAACCTGGGTGGTCCCATAATCCAGAATTCCTGGGGTGCTACCTTCCAAACGGTGCCATCGCCGACCATGAATTCAACATCCTGGTTGGGCCTTGAATCTGGCCCAAACCAGCCTAACTCCGAGCCCAATTGGCCCCTAACAGAGTTGATGGGATGACCTCCCAAACCAACTCTAATTATCATTCTAACTACGATTAAGGCAAGCATGGTCCAGTACATCAATTTTTCACTCGGCGATCCTCTAGTGAACTTCTCGGCGAGTCTTCCGGTGAGCTTCCGGCGAACTCCCGACAAACTCTCGGCTAGTCTTCTGGCATGCTTCCAACGATCTCACGACGAGCTTTCGACGAGTCTTCCAATGTGCTTCCCACAATCTCCCGATGAGCTTTCAACGAGTCTTCCAACGTGCTTTCGGTGATCTCACGAAGCTCCTGGTATATCATCCGAGTCTTTGACTCCGGCCCATTATTTGTTTTACGCCTTGTTGCTATCATAGTTAATCCTGCACACTTATCTCAACATATGGATTAGATCAAATAATTTACCAATTGATTTCATCATCAAAATCTGAGATTCAACAGCAAACGCCTTAGTTAAGCGGATAATGATCGACATAGGAAGCTCTACGAACATATTATATACTATAATATCATTTAAAAAATTTATCTATTAGCTAACGGCTTATAGTCCATCTCCTCCACCCTTACCAAATTTATAGAGGAATAATAAGAATAGTTAGATCTTTATATAACCTTTGGATCCAACAATTATTCAAAGATAATAAAAACTAAGTTGTTGGTGGTTGACATTCCCTCAACTTATAATATCATCATTAGGTAACCTACCCTCAATCACATACAAGCAATAGTATCAACTTATATATGACACTTCAGTTTTTGACTAGTTTAAGAGTTGGGGATATCAAAAGTGACTCAGGAATCAAGATGGTATTATCTAACATTAGTAACCTTGTCAAAGAAAGTGATGTTGTCGGTTCAGTCGATGGATTAGTGGGAGCCATTGCCGACAAGCTCACATCTAGGAGCTAGGGAACCCTTGGAGGCTCTGAATCTTGAATGACCAGATCGTTAAAAGTATCAACATTAACTTTTCAAAGGAAGAATGAACCAATCAACTTTCTATGTTTGAATTTAGAAGTATTTGCATAGTCACCTAATGATATGCCTAGGAATGATTGGGTGTAGCGCAACATCAGCTTATCCGCCTTGAACATAAGGTAGTTTGTCAAAAGCCCTAAAGATTCAATCTGAAATCGATAGGCTGTGACAAGGAGGAAGTTAATAAAATATTGCATATCGACTTCATCTACGACATCCACTACCCAAAGTGGCTTACTAATATAGTTATCTTAAGAAAAATAATGAAAAATGAAGAATATGTATTGATTACACCCACATAACAAAGTCTATCCAAAAGATAACTTTCCACTTTTTTGAATTGACTAGCTAGTTGATTTGACTACTAGTTATAAGCTCTTGGTTTATGTGGATGCTTTCTTTTGATACAATCAGATTAAAATGGTAAGAAGATGATAAACACATGCCTTTTATTATTGACAAAAGTCAATTGTTATAAAGTCATGCCATTCATACTCAAGAACGTCATGCTCAAGAACGCTAAAGCAACATACCAATAGATGGTTAATAAGATATTTCAGCATCAAGTTAGGCAAAATATAGAGGTATACGTAGATGATATGTTGGTAAAGAGTTGCACCACAAATGCACACTTGTCCAACTTGGGAGAAATGTTTGCCATCATCAAAGAATTTCATATATAGTTAATTTGGCCAAGTGTTTATTTAGTATAAGTTCAAAATAAAGTTTTGAGTTTTATGATATATCAATGAGGAATATATGCTAACCTAGAGAAGGTCGAGGCCATTATCAATATGAGGCCTCCAGGTTTGACCAAAGAAGTTCAGTAGTTGATACAATGAATTACTATGCTTAGCGGATTCTTGTCTTAAACTAGTGATTGATGCTTACCATTCTTCAAAATTCTAAAACATCTAAAAAAATTTCGGTGAACCAAGTAGTGTCAAGAGGCATTTGATCGAGGCAAGAGCTATCTAACAGCTTCACCCCAAATTTCTAGCCCCCACTTGAGAGAAGACCTATACCTCTATCGATCCATGACTTTAGTGACCGTGAGTTCAGTAATGATTTAGGAGGAAGATCGGATACAAAGACTCGTATATTACACCAACCATGAACTTTAAGATACGAAATCCCAATACCCTAATTTTGAAAAGGTGACCTACAAGCTGACTAAGGCAACCGAGAAGCTCCACCCCTACTTATTCACTCATCATATTATCATCATCATAGATCAATCAATGTGCCAAATCCTTTACAAACCTGATGCAATTGGGAGCTTCTTAAATAGGAAATTGAACTTGATGAGTTTGACATTTCTTATGAGTTGAGAACTGTTATTCAGTGTTATTAAGGCTCAAGCTCTTATCTACTTCACGGCATAAATGACTATTGCTAAAGATGCATTAGAAGAAACCAAATGTTGGACTCTACATGTGGACGAATCAATGATACTAACAATTAGGGGGTGAGGCTTGTCCTACAAAATCTAGAAAGAGAAAAGCATGCACTCTATTTCAACTTCAAGACCACCAACAATGAAATGGAGTATGAAGCTCTATTAATGAAACTCAAGCTTAGCAGAGGCATTGGATTACAAAGTTTAAAGGTCTATAGTGATTCTTAACTAATCATCAATCAAATTAATGACACATATGAGGCCCGTGATCCTACCATAGTCTCGTATCTTGCAAAAACAAAATAAGTGATAGTCAATATACTGACATTTAGCATTGAGTAAATTCTCAAAAGGGACAACATGACAATTGATGCTGTGTTTAAAGTACCCGCCAGGGATCGTTCCCAAATGTCAAGAGGGATCATCACAAAGATCTTGACTCAAGGGAGCATCTATAAGGATCATGTACCAACCACATCCATAGAAATAACTTAGAGAGCAGATTAAAGTATCTTAAGACTGGAGTTTTCCCCAACAAACTGGTTGAAACAAAAAGGGTGTGTAGACAATAGGCATGATACTATGTCTTAGATGGTGTGCTCTATAAACAATACCTATCACATCCCCACCTACATTATTTCCATCTTGCGAAAGCATCTTATGTATCATTCAAGGTACATGACAGAGCCTGCGAAGAATAAATCGGTGCAAAGACTCTAGCATTTAAGGTTCTATAATAGGGCTATTACAACTTGACCCATAGGCAATATACCGAGGAGTGTATCCGGCATTATGATAGATGCTAACGCATTATGATATATATATATATACATATACATATATATACATATATATACATATACATATATATATATATATATACATATATATATATATATGTATATATATATATATGTATATATATGTATATGTATATATACATATATATACATATATATATGTATATATATATATACATGTATATATATATATGTATATATATATATATGTATATATATATACATGTATATATATACATATACATGTATATATATATATACATGTATATATATGTATATATGTATATATATACATATATATATGTATATATATATATGTATATATATATATATGTATATATATATACATGTATATATATATACATATATATATATATACATATATATATATATACATATATATGTATATATATATATGTATATATATACATATATATACATATATATATATGTATATATATATATATATGTATATATAAATATATATACATATATATATACATATATATATATATATACATATATATATATACATGTATATATATATATATATATATATACATACATATGTATCAATGATACTGAGTCAGCGAGTATTCCATCATCTATTACACCAATGACATGTATCAATCTATGATATATGGCTGACCCAGAAACATTAAATGCTATCATTACTACTCTATGATGCACACAAGGGTCACCTTTTTGCATGGACAAGCTACCTTGTTGATACATGACCGAGCCAATATTTGGTAAACAACATTGTAATCATGCGTAATGACCTAATGAGGGTGGTTATGATTAGTTCTCATAGATTGTGTAACGTAAAGGGGTCACACAAGTATACCTAACACATAAAAATAATCTAAGTATAACTTGTCTGACCAAATTACTAACTTAAGCATTAGAAGAGTTTTGTTGAAAATGTCCTTGACTTAGTTTTGCATGTTATAGACAATGAGTTTCATCCTGAGATAAGGCTCAAAGAAGAATCAAACTAGATCCAAATCAGTTTCTAACTCAAATAGCTCAAAATCTACTATAACATATATTAAATAAATTAAAGGATTCAGGGGTCCAAGTATCCAATAAATTTATGTTCTAAAAGTAATATGTATGCATTTGCAATTAATGTATATGTTTGAAACTTACCAAAATATATGGTTTGCACTTATTAAGTGAAATATGTATCAGCTTTGGAAGTATCAGTTCGATATTTTAATTATTCAAAAGGATCAAAAATGATTTATTCTTATTAGTTTTAAATGTTATATGAATTGTTAGATTTGAAATGAAAGAAAAAAAGTGAATTTGTTTAAATATTAGTTTTTTAAATGTATTTGATAATTGAAATTGCATGAATAGTATGGTTATGATCTCCTACACCGGAGGTTATACATCGAAACTAGTTTCTTTTATGCCCTAACAGAGAAAAATATGTGTTACCTATACAATGGGGGGTTAATACAAACGCGGTTAAATGAATATATAGCATGACTGTAGCCGTTAGAATTATTATGAATGTAGTTTTGACATACATTCTTAGTTTTAGTGATACTTAATATGAATTTAGATATGCATCTTTATTTATATTTATTTAAATTATTAATATCTAATCATCATCATTTGTGTGAATCTGATTTTTATTTTGACATGCCATTTAGCTATAATTATGGCTTTGTTAACTCTAAAATGAATACAAAGCTTTTATATGGCTTTTGATAGAAATATTAAGAATGATTTGACATTTTATATGTTTTACTTTGAAAATAAAAATTAATTATAAGAAGCATTTATAATTATTTATTTATACATATTTGTAATAAATTTTGGCTGGTATACGAGTTACGGTGCTTACTAGGTGTCGTTTGCTCATATGTCTATTTTTTTTATTTTTCAGACCAAGAGGAATAGTCTAAGGGTGGACATGATTGAGGGAAAATATTATTATTTGAAACCCTTCTATATTTTAGATTTGTATAATATTAATGTGAAATGTTATTTTAGATATGATATAGTGATCTTGTAATTATGTAAACAAATTGATATTGAGCGTGATCTAATACAGAGTTTTTATGGTTATATCATGGTATATAACTTCTTGGATTGTATAAGGATTATATCGCTTCTTCAAGTTTTAATCGTGAAATTTTGGTAGGATTTCGTATAGATATGAGTTGTTAATATTATTGAATAGGTTATGACTGTCCAGATTGAATTGTTTATGATTTTGGAATATGATGAATATTGTATGAAAGTAAATTACTAATCAAAGTTAGAAAAGATTATGATACGCAGTCAATTAATTAACAAATATCAACATGCTTTACTATTAACTTTGGGATATGTTGACATTAGACATACAATCCTCATATGCAGGAGCATAAGATTCTGATTACTATGATCAGTAAATCATGCAGATGGTTGAAAACATCCCATCTTCCATTCTTCCGAAAACTCGGTAGCTAGAGAAGACTGCACTTTGCATTTACCTTCAGACACCAGAACTGTTTGATGCAGTGCTTTTGGTCTGGGTGCTATTTGAAGTAGCACTCCTGGTCTTGCTGCTTTGATTCGAGGAGAACTCGTAGAAGAAATTGATCTCCTCTGGGGTTTCAGCAAGAACTCGAAGTGATCTGGGAATGGGAGGCATGTTGACCTCCAGAAATCCCTCCAAGACTTGACCCACTTGCCCCATTGTTGGCCTGCAGCTCTCATCATCCTGAATGCACCAGCATGCCAGCTTGCAGGCTCGTTCCATCTCCTCCAGGTCGGCTTCCCCCTCCAGTCTGTGATCCAGCAAGCTTCCCACATCCCCAGATTTGAGTTTGCTGGCCACCAATGTGGGGAAGAAACCAGTAGTCCCGTCCTCTGTCTGCTCCAAGTTCCTCCTCCCTGATACGATCTCGAACAGCATCATCCCGTAGCTGTACACATCGGCTTTTGGCGTGATCGCCACGCCGGTGATCCATTCCGGTGCAAGGTAGCCTCTGGTTCCTCTCATGGTGGTCAGAACCCGGCTGAAGTCTCGCCCCACAAGCTTGGCCAGGCCGAAGTCCGCCACTTTGGGGACGCATGAATCGTCCAACAGTATGTTCTCTGGCTTTATGTCGCAGTGGATGATGCAGTCTCTGCACTGCTCGTGGAGATAAGCCAATCCTCTCGCGATTCCCACGGCGATTTGGTACCTCGTTCTCCAATCCAAAGCTGCCGAATTGCTCTGGAAGAGCTGCGTGTCGAGGGAACCTTTCGGCATGAACTCGTAGACCAGCAGCTTATTGCTTCCCTCGGAGCAGAACCCGAGCAGGCGAACCAGGTTGACATGCTGAATTGTGCCGATCGTACTCACCTCCGTCCGGAATTGCTTCTCCCCCTGAAGAATGCCTTCCAGTTTCTTCACCGCGACGACGGTGGAGTCGGGCAGCGACCCCCTGAAAACCGATCCAAAACCTCCGCCACCGAGCTTGTGCGAGAAGTTTTTCGTGGCATGCTGCAGCTCACCGTACCTAAACGCCACCAGACCACCCCCCACAGCCTTTGATGCTCTCATCATCTGCCTTTTCCGACGCCTCCGTATCATGAACCATATGATGGCCAAACAAGTTAAGACGGCCACCGCGACACCGACGACGATCCAAATCACCGTTCCTTTGTTGCTTTTGGAACTCTGCAGCTCCGAGGCGGCAAGACGAAGGTAAAGGGTGCTTGCATCTGATCCGTTGTACTGTTCTTGCAGGTTCAGCAGATCCCCGTCCCACACAGAGCACCCACCGCTATCGTAAGAATAAGCGGTGCAGGAGCAGTCGCTCAAGCAGGCCGCTTCACAGGCTCCGTCACTCCCGACGGCGGAAAGAGTCCGCGAGTTCACAGGTAACCTCATGTTCGACATGGTGAGGAACCCATCTTTCTCCGTCCTGGACGAGTTGCTTCGACCGCACTGCAACGGGGTGTTCCTCTGGCATCCCTCGCTTTGATCACCCAAATCCCAGTCGCTCTGAGACTTGGGGCTGAAACCCTGGACGCACTTGCAGAACGGCAAAGCGTTCTCGTTGCAGCTACCGAAAGATCCACAGAAGGAATACACCTGGCACTGCTGCCTCGGCTGAGACCAGAAGAGTATCCACGTTTGTGAATTCTCCAGCCATGTGAGCTGCTTGATCTGACCGGAGACGTCCATGACGAACCTGGAGATGATCGTATTATCCTTGACGGTGTAGATGAAGTAGTTCTCCGTCGAATTGCTAACATACTCGAAGTTGTAGACGTAGTTCGCGGTCATCTCAGGAACATTGCTAAAGATCTGGCCATTCCAGATTCCGCTAGTCCAGTATTCCGTGGTCATGTTCCAGAGTATGAAGTACTGGCTGGTTCCATTAGGATCCAATTCGAGGGAGAAGATCCCAGGAGCAGGGTCATCGTCGTTCTTCCAGGCCGTGAGATGCTGGTTTCGATTGGTGACCTTGTTCAACCCCACTTTGCTGCCGGGGAGCCAAGTGTTGGTGGGGTGATCAAAGCTCTGCCAGAAGACCTGGGACTCATTGGACTCATCTCTCAGCTGCAGGTTTCCATCATCGAGGAGCACGGCAAGGGTGGAGTTGGAGGATATATTGGCATCAGTGGACCACACGATCGATTTGGACTGGTTGAGGAGGACCAGGTTGCCGTCACCGGCGATTCTGAGCTCTGATGTGCTTTGGTCTGCGACCGGGGTTTCTCGGTTGGCCACCCATACGGGGGTGATCTTGGAGACCTTCTTGTACCAGATGCCGACGTAGTAGCGGCTGGAGGAGTTACCAAGCTTGAAGAAGCCCAGCACAAAGTTGCCGCCTGCGGAGGTTATGGTTTGGCTCCCTGGGAGAGAATTGTTGGCAGAGATGGTGTCAGCTGCAGAGGAGAGAGGTGCAAAGAAGGGGAGGAGGAGAAGAAACAGAGGAAGGGGATCCATGTCTGGGAAGAAGGCGTGGAAGAAAGATGTGGAGATATTGAGGATTCTTCTGTCACATGCCTCACAATTTGCTGCCAAATTATCATCATTGCCATCCCATGTTATGATAGCTGTAGATACTTTTTGACTTTTATTCCCTCCACAACGAGAATAAGGAGTGTTACGTGTACATGTGTAATTGGTCATGTGATTTCAATTTTTGTGTGCTTTGGATGGGGAATTTTGTCTTGTCATATATATGAACACTTAAAATAATAATTCATTTGACTATTTAAGATTGAAAAATGATAACTAATATTTGACTTGAAAATAACTAAATATTTAGCAGTAGAAAACATGGCCAAAATTGTAATGGAAGCATGAGGAGGTCACTAGAGAAGAACCTCCACCAAGTCCCATCACAAACTGATGTTTCAGACCATCATAATAATTGGAACATAAACGTTCCTGAGCAGTCGCCATAAACTTTCCACCTACTACTGCAGTTGGATCTTAAAGACATGGCAAAATTTTATTTTTATCACTCCATATTTATTTTTTCGTATGTTAGTCCATCTATTTAAAACCTCAAAAAATCACTAGGATGTCATTGGAACCATCCCTATCTTTATCATGGTAGTGTTAGAATTGGGATCCCTATCATATCATATCATATCGTGATGATATTGAAACTCCAATTGATATAAATACACTTTCAAATAAATAAATATATATTATATTATATTCTATCCCTCTAAATTATTAATTTTCACGTAATTAACTATAATAATAATATCAGCTTATTGAATTGATATGATGTATAGGAAAAAAAAATTAAAGGGATAAATTTAAAAGGATAGATACGTATATAAATCTAGTGGAAACGAAAGGGAGGGATCAGAGAAAATGAAGAGACTGACGACCTCGACCCTTCCTTCAATCATAATTTGGCAACCTTGGACCTGATAAAAATGTATAAGATGTAATTGTCTAGTTCGTTTTGATAGTGAGCTCTTGATAGCTATTTATACACACTCAGCAGGGAGGTTATACACATTCAGCATGGAGGATTTTTCTCAACTGCTTAGAGATTTCCTCAACTGCCTTGAGGAAATCTTATCTACTTATCATGCCCCCGCAAGATTGAGCTTCCATCAAGGATGCCGATCTTAGACCGATGAGATGAAAAAAGTTTACGGGCGAGAGGCTTTGTGAGTGAGTCTGCTAGTTGATCAGCTGTATGTACGTGAGAAACACGGAGTTGATGTTTGACAACTTGATCTCGCACGAAGTGAAAGTCAATGGCTATGTGTTTCATGCGGGAGTGGAACATTAGATTAGCACATAAGTAGGTAGCTCCAATATTATCACAATATATTGTAGAAATAAATGTGGAGTTGACGTTGAGTTCCTTCAGCAGATTTGTGACCCAATTGAGTTCAGCAGCGGCGGTGGCGATGGCACGATATTCAGCTTCAGTTGTAGATCGTGCAACCGTCTTTTATTTTTTTGAACTCCAACTGATTGGAGTAGCTCCAAGTAAAACAATGTATCCGGACGTAGAAGTTCTATCATCAAAGTTCCCTGCCCAATCAGCATCAGCAAAAGCATGGAGATGGAGTGAAGTATTTTTGTGAAGAAAAATGCCATGATTAAGAGTCCCTTTAAGATACTGCAAAATTCGTTTGACCGCAAACCAATGCGTAGTAGATGGTCGATGCATGAATTGTGATAATTTATTGACGGCAAATGAAATATCTGGACGGGTGAGAGCCAAGTACTGTAAGGAGCCAAGGACTTGTCGATATTGAGTCGAATCTGTAGTAGGACTTCCATCACATAATTTAAGTGATTCACTAGTAGAGAGAGGAGTTGTAACCTCTTTCGCATCCTGCATGTTTATCTTTGATAATAAATCTTGAATATACTTTCTTTGTGATAGGAAGAGACCTGAAGGTGTAAATGTTGCTTCCACTCCCAAAAAGTAGCTTAAAGTTCCTATATCTTTGAGGAAGAATCGATCGGCCAAGTGCTTTAGAAATGCCTGAGTCTTCAAAGGATCATTTCCTGTGACAATAATATCATCCACATATACTAAAAGATATATTATGCTTTCATTGTGCTGGTAAATGAATAACGAGGTATCAGAGTTGGAATTGATAAAGCCAATTGAGGTCAAAAACGATCCAAGCTCGTTATACCAAGCCCTTGGAGCTTAACGAAGTCCATAAATAGCTTTTTAAAGTTTGTAAACATACCTCAGATATTGAGGATGAACGAAACCAGGAGGTTGCTGCATAAAGACATCTTCAGTAAGTGTCCCCTGTAAAAAGGCATTGTTAACATCCAATTGTCGTATGTGCCAGCCCTTTGAGATAGCCAAACTCAAGATAAAATGGATTGTTGTAGGTTTAACAATGGGACTAAATGTCTCTGTGAAGTCGACACCAGGTCGTTGATGAAACCCTTTGGCGACTAGACGTGCTTTGTATCTAACAACGGATCCATTTGGGTTCCGCTTAATTCGAAAGACTCATTTACACCCGATGATATTTTATGTGTGATGAAAGGGTACTAAGGTCCATGTAGAGTTATGGAGGAGAGCATCATATTCGTCACACATGGCTTTATGCCAGTGAGAAGATTTTTGAGCTTGAGTGATTGTAGTGGGTTCACTGGCCTTAGTGGAGGAACTTGTTTTAGCATGTAAGTCAAGAACTTGACGTGGTTTGACAATACCACTTTTGGAGCGTGTTGTCATTGGATGTCGAGGGGGAATAGAAGTCGTAGATTGTGTTGGGGGTATAGCCGAGGGCGAGTCACTGTCATGGACTGGGCCAACCGACGGCACGACAATGTCACTAGGTCTAGGAGAAAGTAAAGCCAGTGGCAATGTTGCCAAAGGTATTGCTTCATTAAGAGTGAGAAGCTGTTGAACTAGAGTAATAGTAGCATGCAGATCTTGAGGGTAAGGACTGGATGGTGTCATTTGAGGTTCGTGTGATGAGATCGGAGGGATATTCCAGTGATGCATGTTTATCGGAGTAGCTGGCATGGTAAGATTATTTTGAAAAGGAAAGACAAACTCCTCAAAAATAACATGACGTGATATAAAGATTTTTTTAGTTTGGGATTCATAGCATCGAAAAACATTATGTTCAAGAGAGTAGCCTATAAAAGTACAAGGCTTAGATCGTGGTGTTAGCTTATGTGACGCATAGGGACGAAACCATGGATAACATAAACAACCAAAAACTTTGAGTTTACGAAGGTTTGGAAGCTTATGGAATAATTTTTCAAATGGTGACTGGTATTGTAAAATTGGAGTGAACATACGATTAATGAGATAAACTGCAGTTTGAAAAGCTACTGACCAAAAATGTGGTGGCATGGATGCTTGATGTAGAAGGGAGAGACCAGTTTCAACAATATGCCGATGTTTACGTTCGGCAGAGCCAACCAATTGGGGAGTATGTGGGGGTGACTTGAGGTGTTGTATACCACAAGCAGAGAGACAGGATGCGAGGACTTGATATTCACCCCCGCCATCAGAGTAAACTGTTTTAATGGAAGATTGAAAATAATTCTCGACCAACTTTCGAAAGTTGGTAAATACTGTGGAAACATCATACTTATGGTGGAGAGGATATAACCATGTGTACTTAGTAAAATAGTCTACAAAAATGACATAAAAGCGAAACTTGTCAAAAGAAGGAATTGGGGCAGGGCCCCACACGTAGGTATAAATGATTTCAAATGATTTAGAGCAAGAAATGGAGGTTGTCTCAAAAGGCAGTTTATGACTTTTATTGCAAAGACAAGCATTGCAATGATTAACAGTGTTATTGATTTTCAAGGTAGGAAGAGAATAACGAAAAAGTAATTTTTGCTGGATAAAAGGGGAGGGATGACCAAGACGACGATGCCATACATCAACTGGAGCTGCGACTGAAGAGTGAGCAGTAGGAAGGATAATTTGCGAAGCGGATGGCCACTCATAAATTTTGTCTTTGTTCTGGCCCTGGACCAAGGATGCCCCCGTGCTCAAATCCTTAACAAGAAAAAAGTTAGGGAAGAATTCAATTGAGGTATTATTTTGTTTACAGAATTGAGAAACGGAAATGAGGTTTCTTTTAATGGTAGGTGCACACAAAACATCATCGAGTGTAAAAGTTGTGGTAAGTGAACTAAGCGTTGAGGAACCAGAATGAGTAATAGGAATTCTTTTACCGTCACCGATGATGATATCTTCATTTCCATCATAGTTGTTGTAGATGGACAAATTTTGAAGATCAGAGGTGATGTAATGAGAGGCGCCCAAGTCCACAATCCAATTGGGTTGGGTAGGAGTTGGAGTAGCCATGAAATTCGCTTGAGGCCACTGTGATGGAGCAGGGAGTCTAGGGCGAGACCAACAGACTTTCGCGGAGTGTCCGACTTTATCACATAGTTGGCAAACGACTCGTTGGTGGCTTGTGAAGTCAGGATGCGATGGCTGAAAATTACCACCTTGATATGGATAAGGGGGGTTTAGTCTGGGCCCCATAGGGCTAGGAGGCAACTTAGCCAAATCGTTGTTGACGTGCTTATTGTACTGGTTGCTCTTCCTCTTGGATTTTTGATTGACTTGAGCTGTAATAGGTGGTCCGGGTAACCTATCATCATGCTTCAAGTATGTCTCATAGTCGATCAACTTATCATAAAGTTCTTCGAATGATATTGATGAGTCGTGTGCCCGAAGTGCTGCTGTCAGTTCTTTGTACTCGCCTCCTAGGCCATTGAGGGTATGGATTAGGACTTCTTCATCACTAAGAGAATGACCTATCAAAGCTAAATCATCGATGATAACTTTGATATGTTGTAGATAATCAGCAATAGTACTTCCCTCTTGTTTTGTTTTCATCGGATTAGAGAGAAGTCCGAGCATGCGAGTACGCAAGCGATTTGCCAAAGTTATTTGTAACTTGCACCATGCTTCTGCAGCAGTCGTACATGAGGATATCAGCGGGGCAATGGATCCAGCAACGAAAGCTTGAATAGCTTGGAGGATGAGGCGATCTTGACGTAACCATAGTTTATGGGCTGGATTTGGCACTGGACTGGGTTCATCTGGGATGTTGATCATTTCAGGTGGACACTGGAGAGAGCCATCAACGTAACCTAGGAGATCATAGCCAAATAGAAGATTAGAAAGTTGTGCCCGCCAAGATGCGTAGTTGCCGCCTTTGGATAATTTGAAGGGAATAAGTGCTGCAACATTGATAGTGATAAGACTTTGAGAAGTGCTTAGAGTCCCTGCAGAAATAGGGACAGGAATATCGGAAGAGGAAAATGAAGACATCCCAGATATTTTGTGGGAAGCGGTTGTAGATGTAGAGAAATTGCTACAGTGATTAGGTGAAAAGAAAGAAAGAAAAAAATCTGTAGTAGTTACAGTTGTAGAGAAATTGCTGCGGTAGAGGGAAGCGGCTGCAGATGGAAGCTGTAAAAACTGCACTCGTTCCTATTGCCGCAGGAAGGCAGTGATGGTTGTGGCGGTAAGGATGGCGACAGCAGCACTTCTCGCTCGAGTGAGATGTGAGAACGAGGAGGAGAGGTCGCTGGCCGAGGAATAGTTGCAAGGACGACAGCCACCACAGTAATGTAGGCGAGGTTCTTGTGAGGGTATGAGGTGGCCGCGACACCGGAGGAGAGGTAAGCAGTAGCACTACCCTTTCCAACTGAACAGAAAAGAGAAGGCTTCGACAGAGCTGCCTTACGGATTGCTCTGATACCATGATAAAAATTAAACGAAGAATATATAAATATAGAAGTTGTAGAAGAAACTATAAAATGTATAAGATGTAATTGTCTAGTTCATTTTGATAGTAAATTCTTGATAGCTATTTATACACACTCAGCAGGGAGGTTATACACAAAAATTGGTCTAAAACTCATTATTTTCAAAAGTCTCCAAGTACTTTCCGCTGAGGACAAAGAGAGATGATGGGAACCCTCATGAGTGTCGTTGGTTCAATTAAAGAAATGGTTGTTGTGTGAAGTCTCTACAATTAATATAGAAGATAAATGGAGTGGGCCATGTCATCTCGGCTTGCCGTGCATTGCGTTCCTGCAGATATGATGAAATTAAATACGAGTAGTAGATTGTTATTATCAGAAAATTAGATGTTCCATTGAATTGAATTCACTCCATTCATGAAGGCTTAACATGTCAACAACAAGCATACAAGGCACTCAAATAAATATATATATATATAGACTAATTTTTGGTTTTTATCTTATATTCATATTCTTTTTCTTGAAATCTTATGTTCTTTCTCTCTAGTAATTTTTCCCTTTTGTTCCTCTTCTTCTTTATTGTATCACTCTCGTTTAAAAATAATACTGGTAAAACAGAATGATTCAAATCTCTCAATTCCAAAAGAGTCAATAAGAACTCTTTTTTTTTATAGACATAAATATTTTATATTTTAATTGTAAATATATGAATGGTTTTATTTTGTTATATGATGACTATGTGTATTATTATCCTTTTAATATATAACTTGCTATTCACGAGTCTGTTACTATTAGTAAATCCCTGATATTTTTTTAAAAAATAATAAAATATTATTTTACTATTTTTAATCCCATCATCACCGATCTTATCCTTTTTTTTTTTTTCTTCCCCATAATCTCTTATTTCATCTACTCATTGTTGATGTTGTTGGCCACTTCAGATACTCGCTCGAAGCCCATAATGGATGTAATCAGAGATGATACCACTCGTCGCACCCTTCAATGCCTCTCCACTCACTACTAACACTTATTCATATTTACAACTCCCTTCTCTTTTCCTTCCTGGATATTGTAAATATCCATTATGTTGACTAGTTGCTCTTCTTTTCTATCTCTTCGTAGACCCTTTTAAAGAAGCATTTAGCATCAAGACAATATTGAGATGATCACCCAAATAGCTAGGTCCATTAGTTATTATCACTTCCATAATTGGCTCTCACGAGTGATCATCACCCACACTATTATCGGTTGGATCGAGGAGTAAAAAAAGAAAAAATAAAATAAGAAAATATTTATGTTCATATACATAGGAGTGTTTTAGAAATATTAAAAATCCTTAAAATGATGCTATAAATAGTAAAAGAATCCAAATAGAAATATCTGTAACATGGTTAAGTAGCATAGCAGCATATATCAATTATAACTATTCTATCACTTGTAATGTCTTATTCAACCTTGCTTTTGATCATGCAAGTATTTACTTTATCATCGAGGATAATCTTAGAACCTGCCTAGCTGAAGGCATTTCTACCTACAATGCTGCTTCTACCTTTCAAGCTGAATGTTATATCATCCTCAATGCCATACAGAAGACACAAGACATCAATAAATTTTGCTATGCATAGACTCGCTAAACTATGTAAATTCTATTAATAATGTTAGCTCATATCTCCACTCTGTGTTTTGTACATCGTTAGAGTTACTCGTATCCGTGAGAGGGTAATAGGGAAGTACATTTCCTAGCTACAAAGGGTTTCTATTCTTCTAGAAGCAACTCCTAGCGAGTTACCCCACTCTTTTAATTAATAAGAAGACTTAGTTTTCATTTTTCTAAAAAAATAGCATAAAAACATATATTTATTTTGATCAATAAATGCAATTGAGGCGAAACATAATTGCAAATAAAGTGAGCATTTATTGTGAGCACTAAATGCAAATAATTTGCTAATTAAGAAAATTAATAATTTTAGATAATCGACCATTAGACATACTTATATAGATGTTACAGCAAAATGTGATATGATCACTTAACTTAATCAAAAAAATATTTTAACACTATGAGCAATCAAATTAACGAAAGGGTTTTGAGTTTTGCGAGGTATGGATGATAATTTAGAGGAGTATTTTTATGAATTTCCTCTTTTGCAAATATGTATATAGTAAAAATTATTATTATTTTTAATATTAGTTAGTATGTAGGATTAGAGAGATAATTGAGTCCACATCAAAGAGTTCGTGTTGCTGGAAAAGACATTCGAAGTACATAAAAGAGATGGATGTTTGGTTATGTGTTTGACAAAGTAGATATGAGGAGAGAATATTTCTCATCAATCATAGGTCACTGGGTGTATAGTTTATGCCTAATAATCACTAAAACAAGTTGATACTTGCCAATATAATATAGTGCTTTATGGGCTTTCTCCCACTAGGAATGACCCAATTAGAAGTTGACACCTAAAAATGTTTGTTTAGAGAGTAATCTCCATTGCAATGTTTCATTGTCTCATTCAATGAGGTTGTATGTACGAAAAATATTTTCAGTAATAATATTTTATACATGAAATGAAATATATCTCACAAAAATCTTCTCCTTGTATTAACATGACATTATTTATGGAGGATCTTATCGTTGGATAACATTGAAGGAAAAAAATAGGCCAAGTAGGAATAACTTCATAAGTGATTTGATATATGTATACTATTATTTTATATCAAACATTGTTTAGAACATAAAATATGACATGTGTGTTGTTCTATCAAGCAATTCAGCACCGAAAATGAAGAATTGTTGTCCAGTTAAAGTCAACGCATTTTGGTGGGTGGACACATGAGGCAGAAATCTCAACTTCATTGACTGTAAGAAAGAACATACCAACACAAGTCATCATCAACATGTGAACCCAAATGGTACATAGCTGTGAATGATCAAGGACATCTTTAGATCATTATTCCATCATGGTGATGCCACCCTTTGTATTCTTTTGAGTTGTGAGGTAAAGGCAATCTCAATCATATCGATATCTAGTTTGATTGCGTAATCTAAAACGTTGTCACCCCATAAATATTATTGAATCAGATTTATAGGAGGCCACATCAAGTCCAAGATTTTTTGCTTTATGCTGATGAGCAGGGTTCCTTTTTTACATGTTTGAGTAAGAAACATGTCCTATATTCCCTCCAAGAAATAGATTTGTGGATCTATTATACACTATAGAATCAAAAAAATTTACAGTGAACATTAAACCTAATCTGATTACTACAAGAGATTTGATAACCAAGCTAAGTTACCATAAGGAGCTTATATTTAGAAGTGATCCTATCAGCTTGTGAGATAAAAGAGATTGAATTTTTTAATTGGCTCGACTATGACATCTTTCACTTAGCATCTCTCTTTTTTATTCAGTTTGATTAGTATTTGAAATTTTTTAGATTTTACATATATTATTATAATATATTGACTCGAGTTATGAAATTAATATGTTTCCATTGTGATGCAAGTATGGTATCAAGGAATAGAAGAATCGATCGAGAGTTCTATAAAACTATGTTGAGGAAATACATGATAAAAATGTCATTTGATGCTTGAACCAAAAACACAGAAAAAGATAATATAGATTTAAGGAGATGAAAGAGATTTAAGTTAGGTAATACACCAGAAGCCCTTTTATAAATTGATCTGATAGCCATTGAATATTGCACAAATATAAGGAGTTGTCCGAACCATCAAAGTGTTTGCAGTGTCATCGTTCCTCGCAATTACACAAACTTTTCTGCTAGTTGGATTTGATCCAAAGAATTTACCAAGGTGTTAGAGTTGCATAAATAATATAAAATTAATCTTTCTTGATCTATTAACAACAGTTCTTGGATTTGGTTATTGGAAATTAAAAAGGAAAAATAAAATCAATATGCAACATGAACTATTCCCTCTTGATCTGTCTGTCAGTGGATGTTGTTTGCCATCCTTGAATTTTCCTATGCTCGTTTGATGCGCATCATTGTAGAATTGGAAGCCTTCATTGTTATGTGTCTTGATATCTCTGTTGTTATGTGTCCATGCATGGCAATGTACTGTTTATCCAAAAACAAGCCTGTAAAATCTTGCCAAGGAACATATAGATTAGTTACCCATCCAACTTTATCTTTCTAAACATATGCACTTTCACTTCTTAGTATAACTCAATTTGAAATCGAGAATAGATATACATATACTGAAGCATATAGTAAATTTAATATTATTTGTTTTTTTATATTTTATCAACCCAAGCAAGTATAGTATAAGTAATTAATTTGTATGGAAGTATTTGCCCTTTTAATACATGTCTTGAACCAAGATTTGGATTCTCATTTTGATGTGAAGCCAATTAGGTTAGACCCAAATAAAATGATTGAATGCAGGCCTTTGTGCTGCCAAATCACAGTGACCAGAAGCCAAGTTCAAGCATTCCAATCTTCCTGTCAATTAGTGTATGTTCTGGCAACCCTTGACAATTATTGTCCACACATAAATCTTTGCTTATGGCTGCAACTATCACAAAACTGATGGCATTCTTCCCCTCTTCACTCGCTGATTCCTGCACCTACTAGATTGAGGTTGGTGACATCTTTATACCATTCATTTACATTCCTGTAGCTTTCTTAATAAATCAGGTTATGGTTCCTCATGTACCTGATAATGAAAGATAAGTTATTGCACCTAATCTGATTTTGTTATGGCCTAAATGATGTCATTTTGGCATAAGAAATAGTTTTCTACAGCCTACCTCTTCATCCCAATGATAAACTTTCTCAAGTTCTAATGTGCGTGGATCAGACCTGAAATATTTTATGACTAACCTTTGTTTTTCCACACAAAATATCAGCAAATATTTAAACAATAATCCTAGTACTATATATATGTATATATAATTTTTTTCTTCTGCAAAATAGTAAATCTGTGTTTTCTGTCGATCTATTTAAAATTTTAGGTTGATACACGAGATGTGCCTTTGATAGGAACATCATGTGATGCCAAGGTATGGCTATGGGAAGCATCTTCCTCCTGTTGCTTTCTGAATGATATAAACATAAGCAACCATACACCTTGCATGGGAACATGCTCAAATGAGGTAACATTGATGCTTATCAACACTTGTATTCAAATATGAGAAGATTAAATGTGATATTACAACTAGTGACAATAGCTTGTGAAAGGCATCATCAACCTAACACTGACATCAATGATGATAATTATATACCACCAAATACTTTTTCTCCTTCCTCTCTATTTCATATTCAGTCAGCCTGTCTTATTTTGTGTGTGGTCAGTGGCTCCACAAAGCCTTTTATTTAGGTCATGTCATGTTAACAACTGCATTAAATATTTAGGGTATATTAAATATATGGGGCATGTGATAATGAATCAACTTGCCCATGTTTTAACTTGATTAGTGTTAATAAATTGGAAATGATGTCTGATCTCCTTTGCTAATTAGTGAAAGTCTCATGCAAAACTAGCAAATTTGTTTTATTCCTTAGTCTATGAGTAGTTGACTATATATTGAAAAAAATTTAGATATTCTAAGAAAGTGAATTCACTCAAAGGATCATAAATTGAAATAATTAAACTCAAAAAATTTCTAATAATCTAAAGACTTATAAAACTTACTTGAGACTTACTAGCAAGAGCTAATTTGATTCGAGTTAGATGTTACTGAATGATTTAGAAGCTAATTTTTCAACATTATTAATTTATTTTTACCAACATGACAAGGACTCAGAGTGGATGTAATAATATGGGAATATATATAATTTTATCCATACAACAAAGCGATTTTTATAATTTAAATTTTGATTATTTAGTTTATGAAATAATTTATAATTTAAATATTGGGAGAATACTTTTCTTTGATTCAGTTAATCGATTTGAATTGAACTAATTGAAAAAGATAAAAGTTTTTTAAGTACATAATTTTATCTTTCTAATTGTGTCATTAAGATGACTAAATAACCATATCAGTTGGAGTGTTAGATCAATAAGATGCATTTATCATGTATCATTGTTTTTACTCAACTTCAAGCTCGATAATATTGATAACAAATTGCAATGGACTAATCTTTTGCAATGTCAAAAAACGACCCGTAGTTACTGTGCTCTTAACGTTATTGGAGGTGTTGTTGGGATGAGTTTTTTTTGTCTTTGTATTTATTTCTTCCTTCTATGCTTAATTTAAAAAAAATTATTTAAAATAATATTTATGATATAAATTTTTTTTAAGAATGTCAGTCTAATTGGATTAAAATTCTGGTTTGAGTCAATTAAACTGAATCGATTCATTTAAAATGTATATATATATTTTTTTTAAATTATTTAAAATTAAAAATTTATTAATAGGTTAATTGAATCAGACTAATCGATTAGGTTAAGTCGATCTCAAATACATTTGATTCAAAGTATCTTATTTTAATTAAACCAAGTCTCTTTTCAAGCTTGATTTGGTTTGCTACTTAACAATTCCATTCAGATCGGTTTCAACCCCTCTAATCAATAATCAAAATAAATTTTTTATCAATTTGTTATCTTAAATATCCATTTATTTTAATCAAATTAATTTTATAATTAATTAAAAATAATATGAATAGTTGAGATAATTAATTAAAATTAAGATTAAGATCTATTTTAGTCCACCATAACCATGGACTACTTAAACTCTTATGGTATACTCGTATCTAAAATAATCATTATATTTTAAAACACGTAGCACATAAGTCATTCTCATCAAATTTGAGTTAAGAGAAATTAGTCTACTTATTTGGTATGATGACCGACAGTAAATCATTAATATAGTAATATGTGTAATTTAAGCTTTAAAAAGAGTGTAGGTCCATTTTAGTTGTTATGGCCTTTGTTATAGATCACTTAAGTCTTTATTGTTTATTCATATATAAAATAATTTTTATATTTTAAAAAACATAGCATATAGACCCTTTCATTAAGTTTGAGTTAATAAACGTTATAATCTATTTACATGACATGCTGATTCATAATAAACTATTAATATAATGATATATATAATTTTAAGTTTAAAAAAAAGTTAAGATTCCTTTTGTCAAGGAAGAGGAAGCGATAAACGAAGATAGAGAGGCAAAGGTAGGAGAGGTCGAAGGTGGAGATGAGAGAGAGTTAGACCATCACGTCGTAGACACGGTGGATGGGGGAATAAGAGAGGATGAAGCAAGAGACTGATAGAAATGAAGATGCTTAAGAGGAGGAAGAGTGATCAAGAGATCATTACATACTTAACATTGGACTGGTTAATGCACATCCATTTAAGATAGGATTGAAAGCTTTTAAGCTCGTCATTAGTGCGATGGATGTTATATATATACGACATCTTACTAGGCAATAGTGGCTCAATGCCATAATGATGCTCCCTCGTCACTAATGGCGGTCTCAATTTTTTTTAAATTTAAATTATATATATTATTATATTAACAGTTTATTATGAGTTAACATATCAGATTTTAACATCTATTAACTCAAACTTAATAAGATGAATTTATATACTACGTTTTTTAAAATACATGAGTTATTTTAGGCTAAGAGCTTAAATAATACATGACCAAAATCACAGGGTTAAAATAGATTTTAATATTTTAAATTTAAATTATATGTATCATTATATTAATAATTTATTATGAGTCGGTACGTCACCTATGACGTCGAACTAAAATAAATTTATATATAATATTTTTTAAAAATATAAAAATAATTTAAATAAAAAAATAAAATTTTAAAATTTTAAATAATTTATTATCAAACTTACGGGGTTAAAATGGACCTTAATTATGGGCTTGCAATTTCTACCGTTCTTAGGGCACGAATGACGGAAATCCACATCCACAACCCTTTTCTTATCGCGAATATAAGTGGATAACCTCGTCATTAATAGTTTTATCGCCCTGTCGGTGGTGGCTTAGGGCGGAGGAAAGGACGGGGGAGGGTGGCCTCGGTTCCTTTCTCTTTCCTTTTTCTGTCCATCCATCATCACAGAAAATCTAGGGTTCTCAGATTTCTCTCCGTGGATCGGAGCTCGAACCTTCCGTTCCGAGGTTCCGTTGCCGGTGTCGGTTTGAGGTGCGTCCGATCTCGATTTTTCATGCCGTGGATTTTTTTTTCTTTGATGTGGTGGCGAAATCGGTCTCTCCATCTGGGATGCGAAAAAGTTTCGATTTTTACTATGTTGGAGTTGGTTTGTCGGTCTTCTGCCTTGTCAAGTGCCGATCTTGAGAAGGTCAGGCTTATTCTGGATTAGTGTTGTGTTTGCCCGGTTTCTTATAGAATCTTGATGCTGAGGATAGATAGAATCGAAACATGTTCTTATTGAAGTAATTGAGTGCTTTGGCTTCAGTATTATTGGATCATCTTGTTGAAGGAAAGATTTTGGTTTTGGTATTGCTAGGAAGATCTCATTTTTGTATGCCGAATAAATGTTTTGCTGAAATTGGCAGGATCAAGTAGTAAGTTAGATTTAATTTTCTTTTCTGATTTTATCTGAGAGACTCTTGACGTTTCGGACCGTGAGAAATCAGTTTTATGCGTTTCTTTTTTGTCCGAGAAATCCAATCATAACCTCTATCTATAATTGTTTTGCTCATGAAAATTGGTTTTAAGGGTTCTCTTTTCTTAACAGATAGATAAGAACTCGAGCAGATGGACAACCTCTGGCAATTGGGGAACGAGTTCAGAGGACAATCAAAGCTGTCCGAGGACCATCAATGGTCTGTTATCACCTCAAAACTGGCTGAGATGACAAGATCAGATTTTGATCGGATGAACAATGTGGACTATTCAAGGAACACCTTTGAAGCAAAGTCTTATGACAAGTTTGGGATTCAGGAGGATAACAAATTTGAGAATCTCAATCTAAGTCTGATGAATCTGGATCTCAAGATGAATGAGACTTCATTCAAAAGCCCCCACCATAGTGTTTTCAACATGAACAGTGTTTATATGAAAGACAATATAAATGATGTTAACAGCTTCAAACTGAACACAGGATTCAGTAAGTTTGCCAACAACACAAGCAACAAGGAGGTCAATAACAATGTCATCAACAACACAAACAATAACAATAACAACAACAACACCAATGGTAATAACAGTAGCAACAACAACAATGCTGTTGTTGACAAGCGGTTTAAAACGTTACCCGCCACTGAGATGCTACCAAGGAATGAAGTTCTTGGTGGTTATATCTTTGTTTGCAACAATGACACCATGCAGGAAGATCTGAAGCGGCAGCTGTTTGGTATTTTGTCTTTCTCTTTCTTTTGCTCTTTGCAAGTTTTTCCCTTTCCATGTGTACCTTCTGTTGTATTGAAGTGTTACATTAGGCCAGGGTCAATGATTTTTTCTTTCATATTCTTCTGTTCTTGTATATATTCTTGAATTGATACCATGCTGTTAAATTTGAATCAAGTTAAATTAGCTTTTATTTGTAATATAGTGTCAGCATCTAATGATGTTCATTTTCAGGCTTGCCCCCAAGGTATCGTGATTCAGTTCGTTCTATCACTCCTGGATTACCTCTCTTTCTATATAATTATACTACTCACCAGCTTCATGGGATATTCGAGGTTTGAATACGTCTCATAAAATTTCATGTCGGTTGTTAAGTATAATTGGTACATAATTGACATTCTGCATGTTCTTGTTTTCCTGTGGTAATATGTCAAAAAAAAGTCTATTGTAAGGCAGATCTCTTTGTTTCCTATTGCTGTTTTTTGTTTAAACAGTTTTCTTCTTATTTATGCATCCAATAGCTGAAGTTTTTCTTTTCTTTTCCATTTTCTTCTAATTTCCATTTTATTGTAGCTATTACTTATTTTGTATTGTCAATGTATTTAATGAAAAGAGCAGATATCTATCTGATTTTATTATTCTATATTGGCATATATGTTATAATAATTTGTATAGCTTAGGTTTTGAGCCTTCTTATAATAAAATGCAAATAACTTTCTTCTATCAAGGAATATGATGTACAAGTTCATTTGAAAAGTGAGCTTCCTCATTTTCACTATAGTTAATGTGCTTCCACATGGTAATGATTATATGTGAAATTTGACATTCCTACCAATGGTATTAGGCAAGGACTGAAATTTCGTACCATACCGGAGTTTCGAGATTCACTCGGTACGGCTCGTTACTGTATACCAAGCGGTATATTTTGATATATCGCTCAGTATATATATATATATATATGTACATATATGTATATGTATGTACATATATGTACATGTATGTACATGTATGTATATGTATATATACATATAAGTAAAAAAAACAAGGGGCAATTGCCTTGTTACCCTTTTTGACACATTGTCACGGACAAACTTCTAAACAAGGTGTTTGATGTAATGCTTATGTATGTCCGTGTCTTTTGGCATGTTCATGCCTTGTACAGAATGTAAAGGGGCGGCCGAAGGCTTAATAGTCCCATTTTAGTTGGGTTGGTGGCCTCTTTAGGCTTGTAAATAAAGGTTGTGTCATGTGGACACGTGCGAGAGCTTTTCGGTCTGTAATGGACCATTTTACCCTTTGTTGTGCAACTATTCAGAGCTTGTAAAATCTGTTTGTAATTTGCATTGTCTATGAAGTGTTTTTCGGACATGTTCGCTTGTGGATCCCGATTGAGGCGTTCTCTTTAACCCGTTCTCTCTTTTGTTGGTCCTAAGGGACAATGGGAGGCTTCGGGGAGGCTGACCTTTGCGGACGGACGCGCGAGGGTGCCGCACGCCTTAGGCAAAACCAGCTAAGGTCGTGACATTATGGTATCAGAGCGGGACAAGCACTCATAGAAACACTTGACATGCAAACGTGGGGGACCTAGCGGGGCTGCGTTGAGGGCAGTCAGCACACGCGCGATCGTTTGAGGGAAAACGGGCATGGAGATGTAGGGAAAAGAGTCGCTCAGAGGAGCGGGCATCTGACATTGGCATTCAGAGGAATGGCCAACCCTTCGCGCGAGAGGCACCACGAGAACAGGCAAGCTTGGAAGAATGCGGAGCGCACAAAGGTTGGGATGGCTGAGTTTGAGCTACGGCTCAACGTTGACAACTTTACTTGATGGTGCTCAAGGCAAGCGAGGCGCTTGGCAAAAGGACGAGACCATGCAA
Source organism: Musa acuminata AAA Group (assembly GCF_036884655.1). Classification (NCBI taxonomy): domain Eukaryota; kingdom Viridiplantae; phylum Streptophyta; class Magnoliopsida; order Zingiberales; family Musaceae; genus Musa; species Musa acuminata. The sequence continues at coordinate 40,817,402 of NC_088357.1, forward strand.
AGTGGAATGAGTTGCTCAGCGACCGAAAGAGTTGTGCAAAGCTCACAGAGGTGAGAGGAATTGCTAACTCGAAGAATTTGGTACTCATGCATGGGCTTGTATGCGGACGATGGATTGTTCGTGGCCATCCCAAGGCGGTCGAGACTCGGCGCCATGGAGCATTGAAACTTTCTCTTCGACATGCGAAGGATACGTCCGGAGGAGGCTGAAGTGTGCAACGAGTTCAGCATGTTGCTAGGCCTTGAGGGGTGCAGCGGTGGCTGTATTGACGTGGAGGCGCAATCTAGCAAGTGCGTTTGCAAGAGGCAGAACAATGCACAGTTTGTTCAGCAGATCGGAGTAGTCCAAGGGGGTGGTGGTCTCCGAAACGAAGAGAGATGTTGCTCCAACGGGACAGTTATCCAGGAGGGATAAGTCTCAGCTCTCCAGAGGGAGAATCATGTGAGACGGACTTCATATGTTGAGGAGGAGTACCTCACAAACAACAACTCCACGAAGCTCAATGGACCGAGCAAGCAGCGAGGAGTTGTCACATGATCTCGCTCGAGAGAATGCATGGGTGGATGCATTGCGAGATCAAGTGGGGGAGCGACCCAAAGCAACTCAAATGGAGGCACACTTGGAGTCGATATGGAGATCGGACTCAAGGGAGGGCTGACCCGTGGAATGGTGGGCGCGAGGGCCACCATCGACTCAATGCAAAAACGAGGAGCGGAGCAACTTGGGTGTAACTTGGCGAAGTACCCAAGCCGCATGAAGGGAGCCAGCATAGAAGTTGGAACATGGAGCAGAGGCACAGCGCTTTCCCTAGACAGAGGTCAAGGACATGAACTCTTGCAGAGGCAGGAGTAGAATCATGCTGTTCCCTGGGTCCTTCATTCTGACAGAGCGGACTCATCTTGCATGGTGCCAAAGACGAAGGGAGCTTCGGGGCACATGCACCTTATCTCGGAGGAGCATTCGATGGAGGAACTAAGGCGACTCAATTTGCGGAGGCGAAGTTGGGTACAGAAGGCCTTAGCACGGGGCAAGAGGACGCAGAGGCGGGTACTCTTGAAGAATATGCCACAGTGTTGCCATTCGAGTTGCTATGAAGGAAGCGGTGCGCAGTGGAGATTGTGCTGGTAGGGGCAGAGGCCCAGGATCCAGACAATGGTGCACAAATTACAGTGAAGTTGGTGGACTTCGGGAGCTACTAGGCGACGGACTGTCCTAGAGCGGTGCTTCATCTAGGTGTGACCCAAGAGTGGGTGGATGAAGGTCGATTGCCAAAGGAGCGAACAAAATCAAAGGTGGAGGAGACCCTGCGATGTATTGGCAGAGGCCACACATGGAGGGTTCACAATTCGAGTTTATTCCACAAGGATCAGAATGCAATGGAGATGTCACCAGGAGGCGACATGGTGCAGCGGATCGTGGTGGAACAGTTCGTGGCAATGCGACACACACGACATAGTCCCGAGAGGGACTAGATCATATAGAGGTATGATCGGGAGCTACTGGGAGCTCCGCTTTGGTGAACAACACGACGGCAAGAAGGGCTATGGATTCAAGGAGTGAAGGCCATGGTACCGCAGAGGCGGGTCTTCCGGGCGTGCACCGAATTTTGCATTGGATGAAAACCTTGGTCATCAGCATATGGGGGCTGTGTTCCACCAAGGGAAAAGTTCGAATGCAAGTACCAGTGAGTCCCATGAGAGGGACTTGATCATGCAGAGGTATGATCGAAGCAGCTGGAGAGTTGGACTGCTCCAGAGCTCATATTCGCTTAAGGGAGCCCGACAAGTCAGAGGACAAGGTCGAGTAAGCGAACGTTGCTACCAAGGAAGCTAAGGAGAACAGAATCGGTGCAAACCCTACAATGTGATGGCAGAGGCCATGCATGGGTGTTGCAGTCTGTCTTTCCATCGACCAAACAGACTGCTTGGAGAACACAGAGGTGTTGAAGCAAGGGGTCGAAAGGGGCGAGGAAGCGACGATGAGTCCAGAGGGACTTAGCTACCCAAAATCAAGCAATCAGTTAGAATGGAGGTGGACTCAGAGGAGTGCCACGGAGACATCTCTACTGATTGTGAAGAAAAGGGATGCAGATGCGAGGCAACGGATAGTAGGGCCATGGGCATGGCAGCGCCATGGTACCGCAGAGGCGGGACTTCCGTGCAAGTCATTGATCCCTTGCTCTCATGGAGGGAGAGCGCTTGGTCGTGAAAGGGGCCGAGGAGATGGAGAATGCAGAGACAATCTTCAAGTACCGAGACAAGGCTGAAGGGCAGAGGCCGAAGAACTTCGTAAGACCGGTGTCAACAAGTTTCTCATCAAGATAGCCGTAAGTGAAGGACTTCGGGTAATGCAAGAGTGCACGACCAAGGAACGAAGCAAGCAGTACGTGGTGCTGTACCTTTGCTACTCAGTGGAGTAGGCGGCAGGGTTGATGGAGAAGACGGTACAATCCCAGAGGCGACCTCATCTATCAGAGAATTACTCCAAGTTGGGGTGAAAACTTCCTGCATTCCAGAAGTTCAATGGCATTGAGAAGGTGAATCACAGTAGCTAACTCAACGCAAGGAGTGCAAACACTTCAAGTGCTTCAGAAGTGTGAGCAAAGAGCAGGCGAAGGCCAGTAACCAGCTCGATGCATGAAGTACAACCTTGAGGAGGCGGGCGAAGTCAAGTAACCTTTGCCTTCTCAACTCTTAAGAGGATGGGCGAAACCGAGTACCCCAATTCTTTTATCTATCCAGCAAAGGAGCTCTGCATAAGTTCAAAGACCCTTCGAAGATAATGGAAGACAATAGTTGTCAAATCCTCACCAACGGTGATCAGTGCTACTGAGAGTAGATTGTCCGCTTCATTTCCCAACGAAATGCCAATCGAAAGCGGAAGTGATGCGAACCTACTTGGATGTGACAACTAACTGAAAGAAGAGTCAATGAGCAGATTTTGTGGAGGAAGGACCCAAAACTTCAGAAGTTTGCGAGGCGATGCTCGTTAAAGCTCCAACAAGCATCCACCCAGTTCAAGCAGCATGTGGAAATTTTGAGAAACTGGCGCAGTAAGAATGGTCTTTTCCTTCATTTGGTGGATCCGCAGGAATCAACGAGGATCAACACAACTCAGCCAACCCCACACCAGAGTCAGAGTCATTGGTGAGTTGAAGCAGCATGGCGGATCAAAGTTCGACTACTCAAAAACAGCAGCGGAGAGCAGCTGGGAGCCAGGAGGCGCATTTCAGCTGGAGCAGAAGATTGAAGACTCAGCAAAGGCGAAGAGTTGCAGTGTTCACAAAGGCTTCGACGAGGACGTCGAAGAGATAAGTGGGGGAGAATGTCACGGACAAACTTCTAAACAAGGTGTTTGATGTAATGCTTATGTATGTCCGTGTCTTTTGGCATGTTCATGCCTTGTACAGAATGTAAAGGGGCGACCGAAGGCTTAATAGTCCCATTTTAGTTGGGTTGGTGGCCTCTTTAGGCTTGTAAATAAAGGTTGTGTCATGTGGACACGTGCGAGAGCTTTTCGGTCTGTAATGGACCATTTTACCCTTTGTTGTGCAACTATTCAGAGCTTGTAAAGTCTGTTTGTAATTTGCATTGTCTATGAAGTGTTTTTCGGACATGTTCGCTTGTGGATCCCGATTGAGGCGTTTTCTTTAACCCGTTCTCTCTTTTGTTGGTCCTAAGGGACAATGGGAGGCTTCGGGGAGGCTGACCTTTGCGGACGGACGCGCGAGGCTGCCGCACGCCTTAGGCAAAACCAGCTAAGGTCGTGACAACATGGGGAGAAGAAACCTCGATTTCTTCTCCCCACGTCACAGACAAAACTGTAAATAGGGTATTTCATGTAATGCTCATGTATGTCTGTGTCTTTTGGTTTCTTCATGCTCTGCACAGTATGTAGAGGGACGGTCGAAGGCTTAATAGCCCTATTTTAGTTGGGTTTGGTGGTCGTCCTAAGCTTGCAAACAAAGGTTGTGTAATGTGGGTACTTGTGGGGATTTCGGTCTGTAGTGGACCATTTTGGACCCTTTGTTGTGCAACCCATTCAGAGCTTGTAAAAGTCTATTTGTAATTTGCATTGGCTATGAAGTGTTTCCTGAAATAATTGCTTGTGGATCCTGAGTGAGGCACTTTCTCTAACTCATTTTTTATTTAGTAGGTCTTAAGGGACCATAGGAGGTTTCAGGGAGGCTGACCTTTGCGGACGGACACACAAAGGTGTCGCACAACTTAGACAAAACCAGTTAAATCCGTGACAGATGGTATCAGAGCAGGACAAGCATTCATAGAAACATTTAGTATGCAATTATGCGGGACCTAGCGGGGTTGCATTGAGGGCAGCTTGCACGCGCGATCGTTTTGGGGAAAACGAGCATGGAGATGTAGGGAAAAGGAGTCGCTCAGAGGAGCGGGCATATAAGATTGATATTCAGAGGAGTGGCTAACCCTTCGTGCAAGAGGCACCACGAAGACAATCAAGTTGGTAAGAATGCATAGCACACAAAGGTTGGGATGGCTGAGTTTGAGCTACGGCTCAACGTTGATAATCATACTTGATGGTGCTCAAGGCAAGCGAGGCGCTTAGTAAAGGATGAGACTATGTAAGGTGGAATGAGTTGTTCAACGACCGAAAGAGTTGTGCAAATCTCATAAAGGTGAGGGGAATTGCTAACTCGAAGAATTCGGTGCTCATGCAAGGGCTTTTATGTGAACGATGGTGTGTTCGTGGCCTTCCCAAGGCGACCGAAACTTGGCGCCATGAAGCATTGAAACTTTCTCTTCAGTATAAGAATGATACGTCTGTAGGAGGTTGAAGTGTGCAATGAGTTCAGTATGTTGCTAGGTCTTGAGAGTTGCAGTGGAGGTTGTATTGACGTGGAGTCGTAATATAGTAAGTGCGTTTGTGGGAGGCAAAATAATACACAATTTGTTCAGCAAGGCAAAGTAGTCCAAGGGGATGGTGGTTTCCGAAACTTTCAGAGAGAAGGAAGCGAAGAGAGAAGTTGCTCCAACGGGACAAATATCCAGGGGGGATAAGTCTTAGCTCTCAAGAGGGAGAACCATGTGCAACAGACCGCATATGTTGAGGAGTATCTCAAAACAACTCTACAAAACTCAATGGACCGAGCAAGCGGCGAGGAGTCGTTGTATGATCTCGCTTGAGATAGTGCATTGGGGAATGCATTTCGACATTAAGTGGGGGAGCGACCCAAAGCAACACAAATGAAGGCACACTTAGAGTCGATATGAAGATTGAACTTAATGGAGGGCTGACCTGTGGAATGATGGGCGTGAGGACCATCATCAACTCAATGCAAATCGAGGAGCAGAGCAACTTGGGTGTAACTTGGCGAAGTACCTAAGCCTCATGAATGGAGCCGGTATAGAAGATGGAACATGGAGCGGAGGTACAGAGCTTTCCTTGGACAGAGGTCAAGGACATGAACTCTTGCAGAGGCAAGAGCGGGATCATGTCGTTCTATGAGTCCCTCATTCTGATGGTGCAAACTCATCTTACGTGGTGCCAAAGACGAAGGGAGCTTTTGGGCCTATGCACCTTATCTCGGAGAAGCATTTGATGGAGGAACCAAGATGCCTCAATTTGCGAAGGCGAAGTTGGGTTCAGAAGGCCTTGGCACGGGGCAAGAGGACGCAGAGGCGGGTACTCTTGAAGAATATGCCACAGTGCTGCCATTCAAGTTGCCATGAAGGAAGTGGTGTGCAGCGGAGATTGTGTTGGTAGGGGCAGAGGCCCAGGATCCAAACAATGGTACACCAATTTCAACGAAGTCAGTGGACTTCGGGAGCTACTAGGCAACGGATTGTCTTATAGCGGTGCTTTGTCTAGGTGTGACCCAAGAGCGGGTGGACGAAGGTCGATTACCAAAGGAGCGAACACAGTCGAAGGTGGAAGAGGCATTGTGATGTGTTGGTAAATGCCACACATAGAGGGATCATAATTCAAGTTCATCTCACAAGGATCAGAATGCAATGGAGATGCCATCAGGAGGTGACATGGTGCAGCGGATCATGGTGGAACAGTTTGTGGCAATGCGATACACACGAATCTAATCTCGTGAGAGACTATATCATACGGAGGTATGATCGGGAGCTACTGGGAGCTCCACTTCGGTGAACAACATGACGACAAGAAGGGCTATGGATTCAAGGAGTGAAAGTCATGGTATCGCAGAGGCGGGTCTTCCATGCGTGCATCAAATTTTGCATTGGATGAAAGCCTTGGTCATCAGGATATGGTGGCTGTGTACCACCGAGGGAAAAGTTCGAATGCAAGTACCAGTGAGTCCCATGGGAGGGACGTGATCATGCAGAGGTATGATCTGAGCGGTTGGAGAGTTGGACTGCTCTAGAGCTCATATTCGCTTAAGGGAGCACAGCAAGTCATAGGACAAGGCCGAGTAAGCGAACGTTGCTATCAAGGAAGCTAAGGAGAACAGAATCGGTGCAAACCCCACAACATGATGGTAGAGGCCATGCATGGGAGTTGCAGTCTGTCTTTCCATCGACCAAGGGGAACTACTTGGATAACACAGAGGTGTTAAAGCAAGGGGTCGAAAGGGGTGAGGAAGCGATGATGAGTCCAGAGGGACTTAGCTATAAAAAACCAAGCAAGCATCGGTTAGAATGAAGGTGAACTCAGAGGAGTGCCATAGAGACAGATATACCGATCGCGAAGAAAGGGATGCAGATGCGAGGCGACGGATAATAGGGCCATGGGCATGGCAACGCCATGGTACCGTAGAGGCGAGGCTTCCGTGAAGTCATTGGTCCCTTGCTCTCATGGAGGGAGAGCACTTGGTCGTGAAAGGGGCCGAGGAGGTAGAGAGTGCAGAGGCAAACCCCAAGTACTGAGATAAGGTTGAAGGGCAGAAGCTAGGGAACTTCGTAAGACCGGTGTCGACGAGCTTCTCATCAAGATAGCAAAAAGTGGAAGATTCGGGTCGATGCAAGAGTGCACGACCAAGGAATGAAGCAGGCAGTACACGGTGCTGTACCTTTGCTATTCAAAGGAGTAGGCGGTTGGGTTGATGGAGAAGACGGTACAATCCCAAATGCGACTAAAACTATCAGAGACTTACTCCAAGTTGGGGTGAAAACTTCTTACAATCCAAAAGTTCGATGACATTAAGAAGGTGAATCACAATAACTAACTCAACGCAAGGAGTGCAAACATTTCAAGTGCTTCAGAAGTGTGAGCAAAGAGTAGGCGAAGGCCAGTAACCAGCTCGATGCATGGAGTACAACCCTCGAGGAGGCGAGCGAAGTTAAGAACCCTTGCCTTCTCAACTCTTAAGAGAATGGGTGAAATCGAGTACCCTAATTTTCTTATCTATCCAGCAAAGGGGCTCTGCACATGTTCAAAGACCCTTCGAAGAAACCAAATGGAAGACAATAGTTGTCAAATCCTCACCAATGGTGATTAGTGCTACTGAGAGTAGATTATTCATTTCATTTCCCAACAGAATGCCAATCGAAAGCGGAAGTGATGCGAACCTACTTGGAAGTGACAACTAAGTGAAAGAAGAGTCGATGGACAAATTTTATGGAGGAAGGACTCAAAAACTTCAAAAGTTTACGAGACGATGCTCGTTAAAGCTCTAACAAGCATCCACCCAGTTCAAGTAACATGAGACATTTAAGAGATTGGCGCATAGTAAGGATGGTCTTTTCTTTAATCTGAAGTATCCACAGGGATAAACACAACTCAACCCCATATTAAAGTCAGAGTCATTGGCGAGTTGAAGCAGCATGACAGATCAAAAGTTCGACTATTCAACAACAGCGGCAGAGAGCAGCAAGGAGCCAAGAGGCGTATTGTAGCTAGAGCAAAAGATTGAAGACTCAGCAAAGGTGAGGAGTTGCAGCGTCGGTAATGGCTTCGACAAGGACGTCGGAGGAATAAGTGGGGGAGAATGTCACAGACAAAATTGTAATTGAGGCGTTTAATGTAATGCTCATGTATGTCCGTGTCTTTTGGTTTGTTCATGCTCTGCACAACATATAGAGGAATGGTCAAAGGTTTAATAGCTCCATTTTAGTTAGGTTTGGTGGTCGTCCTAGGCTTGCAAACAAAGGTTGTGTCATGTGGGTACTTGTGGGGATTTCGATCTGGGTACTTGTGGGGATTTTGATCTGTAGTGGACCATTTTGGACCCTTTATTGTGCAACCATTCAGAGCTTGTAAAAAAAGTGACATCACCTCTTTTCTGCCTGCATGGAGAGAAGGTGGGGAGAAGAAACCAATTCCTTCTCCCCACGCGGGCAACTCATCCCCTCGTTTCTTCTGCCTATGTGGGGAGAAGAAACATCTCCTCGACGACACTCGCTTTCTTCTCCCCGCGACATCGCCGAGGATTCTTCTCCCCGCGTGGATAAGGAAAAGTCGTCGACGACACCGAGGCCTCGTTGCCTCAGATGAGGAGGGAGAGTGGCGTCGGATCTCTAGGTTATGCTCTTCTTCTCTCTCTTCTTTCTTCTTCCTTGGCTAAAACCACATAGTAGCGGGTGGTGACGATCGATTTAGGGGGGTAACGGGACGGAAATAGGCCCAATTGCAGGGCGGTCTGCGTATCGGTCTACTAGCGGACTGATACGTACCGTCCGCTACGGGTGGTATTATTCGAAATTAAAATCCTTGGTATTAAGTAAGTTGTTTAGGTCTCAGTCTGCTTACGTTTGCCTTTGATAACAATTCTGGGTGGCTATTTCTTGTTAAATCAGGGTACTTATGAATCCAATTGATCTCCTCAGTATTGTCATTTTATAATTGTGTGTGCTAGTAGATTTTAGATATGTTGGAAATTAAATTAACTGCACCTTTATGCTGACAGTTAAAATTCATTGCATGATTTCTATTAATAGTATTATTTCTGGAGAATACATTTGATTTCTTTTTTCTCATAAGGCTGCTAGCTTTGGGGGTTCTAACATTGATCCAACAGCGTGGGAAGATAAAAAGTGCAAAGGCGAGTCCAGGTTTCCTGCACAGGTAGATAAAGTGATTTGATTTTTTGTGTCAAAATTGTTTTTTTTTTTTTGCATTTCATGAAATATACCAAATATTTTATATCGTGAAAATATTAGGTGAGGATCCGTGTAAGAAAACTTTGCAAGCCTTTAGAGGAGGATGCATTTAGGCCAGTTTTGCATCATTATGATGGTCCAAAGTTTCGCCTTGAACTCTCGGTCACAGAGGTACATACCTGGTTCCAATTCCTTCCCATCCATGAGCTGAAACTTTATGTTAAAGTAGAAAACGGAAATAATTACATGCTTGCACATAATATGCTGTTTTGTTTATTCTTAATTTTGAAGCAATATAGTCTTTTAATTCTTCTTACCTTTTCCTAATATGAACAAGATACTTATGTTTATTAGTTCTATGTTTATGAAATGTTCTTTGTCATAGTCATCCTAACAATAATAAAAGACAATATTTCTGCTGAACTTCTTATAACCCAAATGACCCCATCAATTTCCACAAATATCTTGCATTTGTGGTATTCATGTTGCTGTTCATTTTTCTAAGTTCATCCCAGCACTACTGTTTTCTCCCACATTTAAATTCCCAGTTTCAATAGCAATAATTCAACCTTGTTCTAACTATCATACAATCTTGCTTGATCCTGTCTCTTTGGTCTGTTCAAATCCTGCTTTTCATTTAAACATCATGTTCATTCCAACGGAAATAAACCTGTTATTGTACTGCATGTGACATTGCCTAATATCCACAAACAGGCACTAACAGTGCCTAAAATGAAACAGATTATGTCCTGATTCTTCTTAAACTCTTCCTTCTTAATGATGATTTCCTAATTGATTCACTGAAACTGATAGAACTTGGAAAAAGAGCAGTGAAACACTGAATTGGAATTTATTCTTCGTGTTGGGTATATTAATGTTTTTCATGTGCACATGCATATGCACTGTAACTAGAGTCATCAAATATGAACATTAGAGATTATAAAACTTTGCTGATGCAAATGTTTTATCATGAAAGCTATGTCAATAGTATAAAACCTAGCTGATGGAAAATTTTCCTTCGAAAGCTGTTTAAATTTTGTTGTAATAGTTTCTTTGTGCATATTTAATTTGTGGTAATAGATTCTGTGTATATTTTTTCAAACATAAGATAAACTATTTATCACATGGTTATCTGTTATTTGTTCAAGCTCCATTGACATCCCAAAATTAATCCAAATGCAGTTGACCTTCTCCTTTGGAACTGTTAACCAATGACAGATTCACCATAGGGTTAATTTTGTTGAAGCCACATTTTCTCCATTAGATCCTAGAACTCATTGCATATACTTAAATACAAGGCCTGGAACATACAATAAAATTTTTTGTTTGCCTCTCTGCGGTTGCTTTATTATCAATCATCAATCAAGTTCATTTTTAAATTGCTGCCTAATTGTTTAAGCTTTAGATTCCACTTCTACCCCCAAATCTTATGGTGCACTGAGTTCTTTATTGGTACCCAAGAGTGTGTTAACTAGCTTCTCCTTTGGAAATTCGATTTGTCTAGAAATTAGCCTGGAGAAATTATTTTGATTTGCCTTCTATCATTGACTTTAACCTTGAAAATAAGTCACGAAGCAAATAAATGAAGATAAAAAGAGGTTCTGGTATTATCATTTGAAGGCATTCATAATATTTCAAGAGCTGCAGTGAGTTGGAAAGACAGAGGGCTGGAGAGGCAGAGGTCTGTCTCCCAGTCATCAGTTCACAACTGTGACCTTATCAGATATTAAGTGATTATCACTGATTTAAATTGAGAACCTCATGATAACATTTCACATGATATGTATCTAAAAAATGAAGTCATTATTCATACTTTAAAAAAAAAGATTTTCAAAATGTTTATTAATTTTTGAATCCAAAATTGCCTTTTTGTTCGATTCTGATCTTCCAATCTAATTGATTTCGACCATGGGCGCTAGGTCAATCTTAGTCATGCAGACGTTCAATTCCTTTTCTATTTTCTCTCTTCTTTTACTAAATCCATGATGAACTAATGGCAAATTCTGTAGCATACTCATTCCACTAGGCATTTATAGCACATGTACTGATTCTCTGCTACTCATTTTTCGTGGTGGTCAGACTCTTCAGCTTCTAGATTTGTGTGAAAAAGAAAGCATGTGATGCAATATGGCTGAAGAAAAATCCTGCTTGAGGCTGAGGATTTTAATAGTCGTATACATGTTTTGTGAGGCTTGGGTAAACTCGACCTTTTGTATGTTGTGGTTCTAATGGAAGCGCAAGCTTTTATGGCCCTTAGTTTTTGTTGTCACTTCTACAAGAGACTTATCGAGCTTTCCAAAATTGAAAGCTTGTATTTTTAAAGGTTTTTTTTCATCTGATACAATTGTCTGTAATTTACCCAATGCTTGTTGGTAGATTATTCTAGTAAATACAAAAAAAGAACTGAAGAAACTGCTTGGGAGGCAAGCCATAGCTCAAGGCTAGCATGAGACTGTTGTCGGCAATTTCTCTGAAAGGTATTCGTGTATTGTCTCACCCACAAAAATCGTATTTTTGTTTGTCATTTTCTCTACACTTCAGATCTCGCATCTGTTATTGTATATGGATTGTAGTGTTTATCTAGTAATGTTCCCGCTTTATTGTCCTTTTTTCCTCATGATGATGATGGAGCAAATGCTTCACACATTCCCTCTTTGCCTTGCCTTTCTTTGTGGGATGGACAATTCAAATGTCAGATTTGGTGTTTGAGTTGAGATAGTTTTATATGTTCAAAATTTGTTGTCAAGTCACAAACATCCTCTTGTCTTTATCGATGAGAATGTCTTTAATAATTTAATCATTATTATTAGTGAAGTGATAAAATTTTTACATGCAATGCAAGGCTACTTGTAGTGGTCGTCACGACAATTAGCCTACTAATCACACAATTCAATGACAACATGTGGGAATGTGGGATGCTGTTTGTTCTGGTTGAACCTATCAATCTGATCTGATTTGATCTACTAATTCAAGTAGTGGGATACATTTATATGTTCAAAAATTATTGTGGTCAAGTTACAAAGTCTTTATTGATAAGAATATCTTTAATAATTTGATCATTGTTATTAGTGAGATACAAATTTTTTACATGGATTTCAAGGCTACTTATAGTGGCCCTCGCCACAATTAGCTTACTAATCATATAATTCAAGGATGACAACATGTGGGACATTGTTTGTTTTGGTCGAACCTATCAATCCGATTTGACCTACTAATTCAAGTTATGGTATACTCTTATATGTTCAAAATTGGTTGTGGTCAAGTCATAAATATTATCTTTATTAATGAGAATGTCTTCAATAATTTGATCATTGTTATTAGTAAGATGACAAATTTTTTACATGTATTGTTATTAGTGAGATGACAAAATTTCTACATGCATTTCAAGGTTACTTGTAGTGGCCCTCATCACAATTAGCTTATTAATAATACAATTCAAGGATAACATGTGGGATATTATTTGTTTCGGTCCGGTGGAACCTATTAATCCGATTCGATTCGACTTACTAATTCAAGTTGTGGCATGCTCTTATATGTTCAAAATTTATTGTGGAAACCACAAAAGTGCTCTTATATGTTCAAAATTTATTGTGGAAACCACAAAAGTCATCTTTATTGATGAGAATATCTTCAATAATTTGATCATTGTTATTAGTGAGATAACAAAATTTGTACATGCAGGCTGCTTGTAGTGGCTCTCACCACAATTAGCCTACTAATCACATAATTCACATACAACACCATATGGGATACTATTTGTTCCGATCGAACCTATCAATCCGATCCAATTCAACCTATTAATTCAAGTTGTGGCACACCTATGTTCAAACTTAGTTGTGGTCAAGTTACAAACATCATCTTTATTGGTGAGAATGTCTTCAATAATTTGATCATTGTTATTAGTGAGATGACAAAATTTCTACATGCAAGACTAGTAGCCCTTACCACAATTAGCCTACTAATCACACAATTCAAGAACAACAACATGTGGGATACTATTTGATCTGGTCAAACCTATCAATCCGATCCGATTTGACCTACTAATTCAAGTTGTGGTATACCCTTATATGTTCAAAATTTGTTGTGGTCAAATCACAAACATCCTCTTTATTTATGAGAACGTGATATGGTATATACCCTTACATGTTCAAAATTTCTACATGCATCGTAAGGATAATCACATAATTCCGATCGAACCTATCTATCCGATTTGATTTGATCTACTAATTCAAGTTGCGGTACACCCTTAAATGTTCAAAATTTATTGTGGTTAAGTCACAAACATCGCATTTATTGATGAGAATGTCTTTAATAATTTGATCATTGTTATTAGTGAGAAGATAAAATTTCTACATGGATTGCAAGGCTACATGTAGTGGCCCTCGTCACAATTAGCCTACTAATCACATAATTCAAGGACAATGTAGTGGCCCTCGTCACAATTAGCCTACTAATCACATAATTCAAGGACAATATCATGTGGGATATTGTTTGTTCTGGTCAAACCTATCAATCCGATCTATTTCGACCTACTAATTTAAGTTGTGGTATACCCTTATATGTTCAAAATTTGTTGTGGTCAAATCACAAACATCCTCTTTATTGATGAGAATGTCTTCAATAATTTGACCATTATTATTTGTGAGATGACAAAATTTCTACATGCATTGTAAGGCTACTTGTAGTGGCCTTCATCACAATTAGCCTACTAATCACATAATTCAAGGATAACAACATGTGGGATATTATTTGTTTCGGTCGAATCTATCAATCCGATCCGATTTGACCTACGAATTCAAGTTTTGGCATGCACTTATATGTTCAAAATTTGTTGTGGTCAAGTCACGTACGTCGTGGTCAAGTCACGAACGTCGTCTTTATTGACGAGAATGTCTTTAATAATTTGACCATTGTTATTAGTGAGATAGCAAAATTTCTACATGGATTGCAAGGCCACTTGTAGTGCCCTCATCACAATTAGCCTACTAATCACATAATTCAAGAACAACATCATATGGGATATAAATTAGTCTACTAATTTAAGTTGTGGTATACCCTTATATGTTCAAAATTTATTGTGGTCAAATCACAAACATCCTCTTTATTGATGAGAATGTTTTCAATAATTTGACCATTGTTATTAGTGAGATGACAAAATTTCTACATGCATTGTAAGGCTACTTGTAGTAGCCCTCATCACAATTAGCCTACTAATCACATAATTCAAGGATAACAACATGTGGGATATTATTTGTTCCGGTCGAACCTATCAATCCGATCCGATTTGACCTACGAATTTAAGTTTTGGCATGCACTTATATGTTCAAAATTTGTTGTGGTTAAGTCACGAACGTCGTCAATAGAATGAATGTCTTCAATAATTTGACCATTGTTATTAGTGAGATAGCAAAATTTGTATATGCATTACAAGGCTACTTGTGACCGTCACCACAATTAGCCTACTAATTACACAATTCATGGATAACAACATGTGGGATACTGTTTATTTTGATCGAACCAATCAATCCGATCCGATTCGGCCTACTAATTTAAGTTGTGACACACTCTTATATGTTCAAACTTTGTTGTGGTCAAGTCACAAACATCGTCTTTATTGATGAGAATGTGATCAATAATTTGATCATTGTTATTGGTGAGATGATAAAATTTCTATATGTATTGCAAAGCTACTTGTAGTGGCTCTCACCACAGTTAGCCTATTAATTACACAATTCCAGGACAATAGCATGTGGGATACTATTTGTTCCGGTCAAATTCGATTGACTAATTCAAGTTGTGTCACACCTTTATATGTTCAAAATTTTTTATGGTCAAGTCACAAATGTCGTCTTTATTGATGAGAATGTCTTAAATAATTTGATCATTGTTATCAATAAGATGACAAAATTTCTACATACATTGCATGGCTACTTGTAGTGGCCCTCATCATAATTAGTCTACTAATCACATAATTCAAGGACAACACGTGGGATATTGGTTGTTCTAGTTGAACATATCAATTGATCCGATTCAACCTACTCATTCAAGTTGTGGCATGTCCTTATATATTTAAAATTTGTTGTGGTTAAATCGAACAACTGTTATTCAATCAATAACATCGTCTTTATTGATGAGAATGTCTTCAATAATTTGACAATTGTAATTAGTGAGATGGTAAAATTTTTAAATGCATTACAAGATTAATTTTAGTGGCCCTCACTATAATTAGCCTACTAATTACACAATTCAACGATAACGATATGTGAGATATTATTTGTTCCGGTTGAACCTATCAATCTACCTGATTCAAAGTTGACATGTCTATCTAAGATGCACCATCCCTATCACTAGTGAATTGGAAGATCCATTTGAGTTGACTCGCTTTCCGTTGGCATAAAGCTAAGAAAGTGGGATACTACCGTCCCAACTCACAACCCTACACATCCAACTTCCTGACGTTTGAAAGAGAGGCAGCACTAAATATCCTCACTGCACTAAAAATCTCTTTTTTTGTTCTTTTAATCACGAATGTTAAAGTGCCTCGTGGGCTTTTATCACGTTCGGATTCGTGCCGTCGATCGCGACTCGTACCGGACAACACCGGTCGAAGACGTCGTTTGCTGCAAGTGTGGAGTCCTCTACAGTGAAAGATGGGAATGCCTAACCCTCGTCATCCAGTGCCCACTGGGCGAAGACTTCCCATTTCTTCGACTCAGTCAACGAGCACATTAGAACGACAACATTATCTTCCCCACCAGAAAGCACATTTCTTTAATCCTCTATCCTTCCCTTTTCTTTTTTTTTTCTTGACCGTTGACGTTTACTTTGGCCATGGCAATGGCAAAGGCACGATATAAGCTGTGCCGCAGACAGAGGACAGTACCACATCTGAGTGCAAGGAGTCCTCGAGATGAGGGGTGTTATCAGTCGGCCTGTCTTCTTCTTCTTCTTTTGTTCCTTGCTGCTTCTGGCACTGAGCTATGGTGCTATGGCCGATGGGAAGGAGAACAGGACCACTCTGGAATTTCGTGTTGGCGTGATACTGGATAATGAAACATGGGTGGGAAACGTCAGCTGGGCCTGCATGTCCATGGCCATGGATGATTTCTACTCGACGCATCCTAACTACACCACCAGGGTAGCCCTCATTGGCAAGGACTCCAAAGAAGATGTTGTGTCTTCTGCAGCTGCTGGTACTGTTGTTCATCCCTACTTTCACTGGCTCACAATTCGTTGCAGTCCTTTAACTTCAGTGTACTTCAACCTTTGCATGCATCATCTTCTGCAAAAGCAACATTACGTTTAATTCGTTGCTGTACTTTTAACTTTAATGTACTTCAACCTTTACATGCATCATCATCTACAAAAGCAACATTACGTTTTTCTTCATAGTTCGTCTTATCTACATATTAACTGAAACAACAACAATTTTCTTACATGTTCGTCCACTCCATACTGAGATCAGCGGTAGAGCTACTATGGAATGACAAAGTTCAAGCTATCATCGGTCCGCAGACATCAGTCCAGGCCAAATTCGTGGCCGAGCTTGGTAACAAGTCGCAGACTCCGATCATCTCCTTCTCCGCCACCTCCCCATTCCTCGCCTCCTCTCGCACCCCCTACTTCGTCCGCACCGCCCTCAGCGACTCCAGTCAAGCCCAGGCCATCGCCGCGCTCGTCCGCTTCTTCGGCTGGCGCCAGCTGATCCCTATCTTCGAAGACACCGACTACGGCACCGGAATGATCCCGTACCTCGTCGACGCTTTCCAGGCTACCGATGAGCGCGTCCCCTATCGTTCCATGGTCCCCCTCATGGCCAACAACGACCAGATCCTCCGCGAGCTCTACAGGCTCAAGACTATGGGGACTAGAGTTTTCGTGGTACACGCTTCAGACGCACTCACCACGCGCCTCCTCCTGAAGGCGAGGGAGGCCGACATGATGCAAGAAGGCTATGCATGGATCGTGACCTACGGCCTAACTGACCGTTTCGGCGTCTTGGATGCCTCCGCCATCGACGCAATGCACGGAGTCCTGACCGTGAAGCCCTACGTTATGGGCTCTGCTCGGAATGGCGAATTCAGCACGAGATGGAGCGAGAGACTTCGACGAGATCACCCCACTGACAAACCAGTCCAGCATCCAAGTGTCTACGCACTGTGGGCATATGACACTGCCTGGGCCATGGCATTGGCAGCAGAGAGTGTTGCTTTGGCAAGTAGAACTCCAAGTACTTCTCCATCCCCTTATCTCAACACCGCGGCTAACAACTCGTCTCTGACGGAGCTGAAGAAGCTCGAATTCTCGCCTAATGGCCACAGATTGCTCGAGTCGATGCAGGGCGTTAAGTTCGACGGAATTACTGGAAAATTCGAGCTCAAGGATGGGCAGCTGGAATCATCGCCGTTTGAGATTATCAATGTCGTGGGAAGCGCCGCAAAGAGGGTCGGCTTCTGGACGACAGAGCATGGGGTGTCGGGTGATTTGAACTCTAAGGCGAACCTCGAGAGCGTGGTGTGGCCTGGAAACGCTTTGGCGGCTCCCAAAGGGATAGACTGGGAAACGGGAGGGAAGAAGCTCAGGATCGGGGTGCCATTGAAGAAAGGCTTCAGTGAGTTTGTGAACAGGGAGTGGAACCCTGTGACGCGTAGGAACGTGAGCGGCTTTTGTATCGAGGTGTTTGATCTGGTCATGGCGTCGCTGCCTTACGTTGTGCCTTACGAGTACATTCCCTATGAGGACAACAACGGGGAGATGAAGGGCAGCTACAGTGATCTTGTTTACGAGGTTTACTTGCAGGTTGGTTGATTCATTTGATTTTAAGCCTATGCATGCCTTTTACGATTCATTAGAATCTACTTTGGCTAGACATCTAACGAGGAAGAAGGAACTCAGAACTTTGATGCAGTGGTGGGAGATGTGACCATCACACCCAACCGGTCTTTGTACGCGGACTTCTCAGTACCCTTCACTGAGGTGGGGATGTCGATGGTGGTGCCCGTCAAGGACGACCGCGGGAGGAGCGCGTGGATCTTCTTGAAGCCGCTCACCACTGAGCTCTGGTTGGCCATCGGTGCCTTCTTTATCTTCACCGGCCTCGTCGTCTGGGTGCTGGAGCACCGCGTCAACGACAGCTTCCGAGGCCCACCTCTGCATCAGCTGGGCACCATCTTCTACTTCTCCTTCTCCACATTGGTCTTTGCTCACAGTTACGTACGCGTTCTTCTTATCTTCCTTTCCGCCTTAGCTCCAGTAACTCAGTCAAGTGTCGATCTCACTTCGCTTAGTTGCATCACAGAGGAGAAGGTGACGAGTAACCTCACAAGGGTCGTAGTGATCATCTGGGTCTTCGTGGTGCTCATACTCACATCAAGTTACACAGCCAGCTTAACCTCAATGCTCACAGTTCAGCAACTTCACCCAACTGTTACCAACCTGCATGATCTGATAAGGAACGGGGAGTATATTGGATACATGGGTGACCCCTCGATGCTGCATCTGCTAAACATTGACAAGTCAAAGCTCAGAAGGTACGAGTCTCCTGATGAATACGATGATGCGCTGTCCAAAGGCAGCGCCAAAGGTGGTGTTGGCGCCATCATCGATGAGATCCCTTACATCAAAGTCTTCATTTCCAAGTACTGCGGCAAGTACACCATGGTGGGAAATATCTACAGGACTGAAGGGTTTGGCTTCGTAAGCATCACTAGTCTCTGCTGTCTTGTTAGTTCTTAACGTTTGTCTTGTTCAAAGTTAATCGTATGACATCCAAAACTACTTTGTTTCTTTTTTGGATGTAAAACAATCGAATTAATTGATGAAGAAATCCACCATAGGTATATTGAGTTTAACGTAAATATTTAGATGTGGCTAGCCCTACACAACATATTCTTTCTTGAACTCTGCAGGTCTTCTCTAAAGGTGTTCTTCTCCGCAGGTCTTCCATAAAGGTTCACCTTTCGTCCCACAGATATCAAGGGAAATACTGAAGGTCACTGCAGATGTCGAGAAAAAGCTGTACAGGAACAGAACTACTTGCCCAGAGCAAAACGGAGCTGCAACATCTGATAGCCTCACATTCAACTGCTTCTGGGGTCTCTTCCTCATCACAGGAACTACCTCCGTTCTTGCACTCTTCTTGTTCTCGGCTTTCTTCTTGTACGAGCACCGCCACATGCTGAGCACCTCCACGGACTCCGACGGATCCTCGGTGTGGCAAAGGTTTGTTCTGATGGTGAAGTCATTCGATCGGAAAGACCACTCATCTTATGCACTCAGAAGGTCCTGCCTCAAGGTCGAAGAAATGAAGGCAGCACACGACCACAGTGCCCGTTCTTATGCTACTTCGGATTCACATAGCACCTCAGACTTGTCCTCTGGTTCTCCCTAAGTTCTGCAGAAGCTGCAAAAGGAAAGTATTCATATTGTTCTTGTCCTAGCAACTCCTACGAGTATGGAAGAATAAACCAAATGTGCTACAGAAGTATACTGAAATGGGAAAATAGAGCATATTGCATGACGAGATCTTTATACGATTAACACGTTTAGGACTCGATGAAAGATTTGAACCAGTTCAAAGCATGGGAAGAATTGAACCGACAGCCAACTGGACCAAATTCTACGTCTAAATCCATGAAACGGTCGTGAAACGAAGGATGGAAACGAAAAAAGGGTTTGCAAATCGAGATGCACTTTGGTATTATTAAAAAGTTGGGGATGATCGTGAAAATATTGAAAAGGAGAACTTTTTCCGCGAAAAGGCATAAGTTTGGGGGGTTTTCCGAAAATTATCCCTACTATAAGCATGTAAAATAATATTATTTAATTGTTGAGGGGCTTTTTCAGTAAACGTCTAGCCGACATCGATAGCGACTCGAGAACTCTTCCCGATCGGTATCCTGAAACCCTTTGGCCCCACTCACGTAACCGCATCGCCTCCTCAAACGAGCAGGTCTTGTCGAAGCAGAAGCATTGGCTGAGATCTCGTTCTCTCTTCTTCTTCTCCGGCCATCTTTTCTTGCTTTGTTTCCCAGCCATTGAATTCGAAGTATCCCAGTATCACATGTTCAGCATAAGACGAGGAAAGAGGGGCAAAGAAAATACCTTAAACAAAGCAAGGTATTTTCTGACATCGGCCAATGATTGCTGTTGGGCTTTCAGCTTCTCCACGATGGCTGTTGGCACTGAGGGAAGGAAGAGGAAGAGGAAGGTCGAGCGACCGGGTGCTGATGACCGACTCAGGCCTCACATGCCAGTCAAGAAGGCGATAGAATTGGTAAAGAACAGCCTTTCCGCGCCCATGGAATTGCCTACCTCCCTTTACGTCGAAGCCAATGACCCCGATTTCCCCAGAGGTTTATTTATCTTGTCTTTCGCCAATTTCGGCTCCAATCTCTGATCGTCGTGCTAAAAATACTTCTTTGTTGTCTTTTTGGTGGATGTAGGTGGAGGGGTCGTTCCGAGTCCGAATGAGGAGGCAGAGGCTCGGATGGAAGCGGAAGACGTGTATGAAAGGGGGAAGAAGGATTCGAGGAAGAAGGCCAAGACGGGGAAGAAGGGGTCGAAGAGACCGCCAGCGGATATTGAGGATGATTTGAGTTCTTTTTTCGGCAATGATGTTAGGTTTGATCCCGAGTGCCCTTTAAGGTATGAGTTTTCGTTGAACCCATGAAGGCAGCTTCCTTTGGCGGCGAAATTGTTTGTAGATGGTCTCTTTGCCAAATGCTTTTATTTACTCATATATTATTTATTCATTTGCTGTTTATAAGGACAGGTTTTGCTTGAAATTATCTGTCCTATTGTGTCATTAAACCAACAGTTTCATGCACAGAGCCTTTCATTTTCTTTGGTGTATAGGCATGATTTTCCTAGTCAAGCCTATCAGTAGTCATTAAACAACGCTTGTTGATTGAACTGAGCTTCTTTGTTCTATAAATTGTAGCCGCAGTTCCCAAAACTGACATAATTGTGCTCGGTGAACTTTCATTTAGGTTTTAATATTAATATTTCCCCTTTTCTCTGGGGTTTTGTGAGCTGCACTGTGGTGTGTGCTTCAGCCAAGTAAATTCATCTCCTTTGTGCCAAAACATCCAATGTTCCTATGCTTAAACATGTGGAATGTGACTTGCTCTTTGTTCTCTTGTTTATTAAACCTTATAAGCTCATGCCTTTTGCTCATGATCATCATCACTTCTAATGTTGGCCTAGGATTAGTTTGGTTAGTATACCAATAGATGCAATATTAAAAAAAAAAAAAACCTTTTGCTATCTCAGAAAGCTGGTGGCTAGCTGATCATAATAAATTAGAAATATTAAAGTAGCTTATGAGAATGATAGTCAGATATGAAGTCAATATAGGAAAATTGAGAATAGCACAAGGGTGTTGGTGAGTCGGACAGGAGACACAAGCTTATTAGCAATCTGGTCAATATTTAGATATCCCCTTCAGTAAGATCCAGGTTGTATTCTATGTGTACAAAGCTAATTATATTTTAAATTAATTGGAGAGACGAGTAGAGAATGATGCAGATGAGGAGATTGTCGTGACAAGAGAAAGAATTTATTAATGTCAAACCTTATTTGTGGTTTTGCTGTTCTACTTTTTAGTCACTTTTTATGGGGACTACAGGTGGCTAAGAATTTTAAGATAATGAGTCATCTTAACTTGTATAGCACTATCATTTGTCTAAATCCTACCTTACCATGTGTCAGCCACCCTGGCAACCATCAGAAATCTTTATAGATATGAATGTAGCCATAATGAAACATAAAAAAAATGCTGAAATTGAAACTATAATTATATATATTAATTGATTCAGTATCAATTCCAGCTGTTTATTTGATCATTTCTCTGACTGATAACAATGATCCATGCTTCTTCTTGCATCAATTTTCTTTTGTCTCTCTTTTCCTATGATTCATCTTTTCCCACTACTTTCACCATGCTTCAAACAACTGACTATAGTCATGGAGACAAATAAGTAGTTTTGGATTTTATATCATGACTAATAGGTCTGTTGTAGTTGAGTATCATGACATGAAGTCTTCTTGGAATTATTCATTAAGATGGAAGCATGAAGCACACTATTAACAGTAGTTGAGTGCTATTGCTCGAATTTTTTGTCCACTATAATGGAATTGTCACTGATAACTGGTAGTGAGGTTGGGATAGTGAGCTCATAAGCTAGTAGGATTTACTATTGAAGTATAATTTACATCTAATTTAAGGTGCTTTGGTAATTTTAATCTTAAATGCCTGGAAGTTCTCTTAATTGGATTAGGATTAAAGGTTAATTGGAGATGAGAGTTGGAGACTTGGAAGATTTTACTTATTAGATTAGGACTAGAGTACCTTTGATATCCGTAAGGAAGAGTGGTAATTTAATTGAAACAGGGATTCCTAGTTGGAAGAATTTTAGATGCCTAAGGAGTGTAGGTGTTCATCTTCTATAAATGTCCTATCATGCTCTCCTCTCAAGACATTGAGGAGAGGAGACTGGCGGTAAGCAACGAAGAGAAGGTGGTGGCATGCATCTAAGGATTTTTCACTTACACTCATTGTTGTCTTCCCATATTTTAATCTACATATCA
Organism: Musa acuminata AAA Group; assembly: GCF_036884655.1. Taxonomy (NCBI): domain Eukaryota; kingdom Viridiplantae; phylum Streptophyta; class Magnoliopsida; order Zingiberales; family Musaceae; genus Musa; species Musa acuminata. The sequence goes on from NC_088357.1 coordinate 40,840,033, forward strand.
TTAATACCTTTCTTTCTCATATAATGATCTATCTTTTGTTGATATCTTCCTTTCTCACATTTTGATCTGTCTTATGTTGATATCTTGTTTTGTTTTGTTATGATTTATATAGAAAATAATCTATTCAATTTGACGACATGGTTGCTTAACAAGAGAAATCTCTCTTCTATTTATAATTTATTATCTTGCTTTGGGAAATAATTGATGGACTCCTTGATTTGAGAAATCATGATTAATTTGAATATTTTGATTGATGACTTTGTGTTTATTGAATTGTATGATTTTCTTAAAAAGATGATTTTAGATCCCTTTTGTTAATTTAAAAAAAATTGATGATATTGAAAACCTCTTGTTTATTTTAAGACATTAATTTATGTCCCAACTCCTCCCACGCACAAACGTGGCCTTGGGTAGACATTGCCTGCACAGGCTTGGTCTGCACACAGGTATAGTATATGTTGCTTTCCCCCTTTCATTGTAATCAATTCTCTGGTAGGATGATCCTCTTCTTCAGTAAACCCAACCTTCTAATTAGAGTCTTTCTATAAGATGCCCCATATATTTTCTTTTTTTTTTCACTATATTGACTTATTATTTGATTATGTTGGACTATCAGATTGATGTAGATTGACAGAGAATGACCCTTGTAATGAAGAAATCGTATATTGGGATTGCCAATTATGTTGACATGAGACGTGATATCGGTGATGATCATGATGTTGCTTCTTCCATGGAAGATGTCTTGCTTGGTTTGCATAATAAAGATAGCTTACCTGACTCTCAAAAGATTTCTGGGCATGATAATGGAGGCTGTGAGAATCTCATTCAATCAGGAACAAGGGTTTCTGTTCCTTCTCTTCAGGTTATCCTTAATGACTCGGAAGCCTCTGATGGTGATAATCCTGTAATTGCAAATCACAATGATAATGAGAATTGTGAGGTTGCCAAAAGGAACAAATACATGAAGAAAAAGGTCAAGGAGGAAAAGTGTGTGGCTCATGTGTTATGTTATCATTAAGATTGTGCAATGCTGACAATCAATTTCTGGTGCTTATGTTCCCACTTATTTTGCAGGGAGCTCAAAATTAGTGCTTCTGAAGAGAGGCTACTGAAGGATGACATTCCAAGAACAGAAGATGAAATTGAGAAATTGGTTAGGGTCTCCTAATTGTAGTTTTGTCTGGATAAAGTACATGGCTTATATACTCTCTCTGGCAGATATTGAGAAAGCATGCTCCATTGCTGAAAGGTATGCCTTACTATAAGATTTTTTTGAGTTATATTGTTGATTATCAGTTTTGGTTTTCTCATGATTCCCCATAGCTCTCTTTATGTTCAATAAAGAAGTGCTGATGGAGACATCTTAGTGAACGTTTAATGAAAAACCATGGTCTTTTATCTTTTGTGGCTTTATTGTAGCTACTCTAATGTAAATGTGGGTATGATTTTTGGCAAAATATTTAACCACTTCTGAAATTGCAAAAGAAAATAACATTGCATATAAAGCCTATTTAGTGTTACTTTAGTTAGATACAGTGATTTAAATACGTGCTCGGGCACTCACCTAGGCGCTCGGGCGAGGCGAGGCGAGGCCCGCGTGCCTTATATGAGGACCAGGTGACACACTTTAATGAGGCACCGCCTAAGCGCTTGCCCGGGCCCAAACGTCGGGTGCTTCGGGTGAGCGCTCAATTCAATAGCAGTTAATTGGTTCGATTGAACCAACTAACGCACGCAGTTCCTTATCTCAAAAGCTGCACACGACCCCGACTCCCCTAGCCAACCCTAGCGTGCATTTTCTTCCGCTGCCTCTGCCATTGATGCTTTCTCCCACTGCCTCTGGTACCAACGCTTTCTACCACTGCCTCCGTCGCAAAAGTAGCGAACTGAGTATTCCTCTATCGTCGACCGAGTCTTTCTCCTACTGCTTCCGTTGTTGTCCGCTGTTGTCGCTCGTAGTGCTGCCGCGGCTGTCTTAGACTAATCATCCATTGCTGTTGCTTCTCACCACTGCTTCTCTTCCGACTTTTCACTATTGGTTTCACTGGGTTATATTTTTTATCCCTTTTAATAGTTCTATTCTTCCCTTCTAACTGTTGTTAACAATAAATAATATATTGTTAACAGTAAATTATTAACTATTGTACAAAGTAATCTTTCTTTATTAATTATATTATAAATTTTTAATATTTTAATATTTTAAAGTGTCTCGCTTTGCTTGGGCGAGTGCCTAGCACCTTGGGTGTTTGAATCTATATTGAGGGAGTATCCCAAGAGAACTGACCTTTGGAGCATTTATCTTGATCAAGTTATTAAGCTTTTCAAGACTTCTATTTGACTTGTATTTTCTGCTTCTAGTGAAGGATCATATTCCTCATGAACATGCTTTCTTTTCAGGGATCTGTTTGGGTGATGAGGAAGTAATTCATGCCTTATTTTAGAGGGCAACATGCTTAAGTTTGCCACCCAAAAAAATGAAGGTCACAACACCTCTTTCCATCATCTTCAGTTTTGGCTTAATATTATTTAACTTTACCTTGTCGCTTCAAATATGATATGTCTGAGATCTATTGCAATGTTTTAACAGTTCTCATGTTTTTGATCAAACATCCATCAATCTGATTATGTTGCGGAAAAAAAAAGAAAGGAACAGTGTCTTTGTTTATCATATGTGTACTCTCGGCATATGTGCTTCTCTTGATTGACACAAGAGGAGCATTATTTGTGGATGGTTGTGATCATCACACAAGGAACATCTTAATCTTTCATTCTATTTCTTAATAGCTTTTGAATTGGATTACTCTAATGCACTCTATGGTTCTCATGCACCAATTCCTCTTAAGGGAGAGAAGTACAGAGGGTCACTAAAAGATGAAATAGACTGAATTTTCATATCTATTCGCGCAAAAGTTCCAAATTTCACACATACCTCTAAAGTTGCAAATTTGATAGACAAATTGAGGGTTCTTAGATTTTCTCAAGTGTCCTTCCATTTCAGTATTTCCAATCTAACTATTTATTGACTAAATTTTGCTTATTATTTGTCTTCTGTCTTAGTCTAAGTGACCCATGACCTATTCCCCCTCTTCTTCCCATTGTCTTCCTTTATACCAGCTCTGCCTCACTTTTTTATTTTCTTATTTTTTTTCTGTTTTTACTATATGCTCAAATAGATAAGTATGGGAATGGGTGGAAGAATGGGAATGACAAGGATGAGTACAAATACTTAAGAGTTGAATCTATGTAATTTGATGGAGGCATGGACTTGTATAGATATCTTCAGTCTGTTGTATTATTTGCAACTTCTCAGGGAAAAATAAAGACATTTAACCTTTGTAGCATGTACATATACAATTACTCCATTTGGAAAAACAAGCTTAGTCTGTCATCCTACTTGAAGGTGCATTTCCATTGTATATCTTAAAAACTTGAAAATATTGAATGTTCCTAGATTTGAAGCTGCAGAGAATAATGTCAGTTATATCAAGAATGCTAGTTCAATGAATCCAGGAGAATAAATACTGCTTTCTCACCCCCGAGTATTTATCATCTTCAACGTTGCATTTGATTTGTAAATTTAATCCTTTTGACAGTTCCTGTTCACAAAGTATCTTAACTATGAAAAAGCCCATGGTGACGAAGACCGGGTTGAACATGTCACGCGGAAGGCATTGGAATATGCCGAGAGCTCTCTTATTTGAGGTAGACACTTACACAAGTTACAATCTACGTGCTGTTAATGTGGAGAAAGTCAACCGGATCTGTGACAAAGCTTTCCTGCAAGGTACTTGAGGATCTTCACAACCTGCCTTTGTGGATTCAGCCAATTCTTTACCTGAAGAGTCTGCTATGAAGTTTGCAGTTGCAGCAGCCAGCCAGTTCACAAATGTAAATGTCTGCGAAGAAGGTATCCAGATCCTCTTGTGAATGGCAGTTGACAAAAATGTAATTTTTGATAGCAGCAAAGCCTCCGTATCAACTGTTTGAGATCTTATCTACATCCTGAGAGTTTCGTTTCTGGAAATTTGATTTCGAATTCTTCTGTAAATGCGGGAAGTGTACTTACGAGTTAATTCGTTGGCACGACAAACGTTTTAACAAGATAGAACATATTTATGTTCATTGTTTTATGGATGACATAATTGCCAGATAGAACATCTGTATGATTTCAAGTTCTACATGACTGTGGATCGATTGGGACTCGAGAACCTAAAAATTTCAACAGGAACTCCATTTTCATACAAGACATCTCTTTGCACACTTTCTTCAACAGTGGTTGGCATGTGCATGCATTTCTTCCACCAGTGGTTTGTAATGTTCTAGATTTGGTCAATGAAATAGACACCACATCCAATTACGTTGGCCATCAGGTTGAGGATTTCCAGGCGTGGAAGACGCCAATGGTCTCGCAAGATTAGGAAACCAACAGTGCTGTTTCAGGCGAATCTTATCCAGCTTTGCCTTCCTCCTACTTTTGCTGCTCCTGCAGATACAGACGGAGAGCCAAAGAAATCCTCCGACAGCGCATAACATGCGGAAGTCGTACACACGTGGATTCTGCATGGAAACAAGCAGTGGTGGGCAGTCTTTATACGTCCAATCACTTTGAACACCTCCATAGCGATAGTGCCTGAAGTGCTGCAGCAGCATCTACTGCAACCAAAGCTTTGGAGCACAGTTCCTCTGTTCAAGGAACTCTACGAATATGATATATTATGGCTATAGGATTTGATTGGTCATTCTTCTTTTGCGCACAAAGATCGGTCATTTGTCTGTTCCATTGGCAGCATTACCTCCGTTCTGATTCTGTTGCTCTCTCTCATGGTGATTGTATCACGGCTGCAAATCTTAGAGATAGCAACGAATTAGATGCCTGTCTCTGTAAAGTGTGAGGCAACGAATAAGCTTTTCCTTTCTTCAGAATAGATAGATCACAGGGTAGCTTTACGTCAGATATATTGAAGATAGAAAAAGGGACACTAAGAGGCCTGCCTAAATACAGACTTAGAAATGACTTTGAAGCGTAGTTTTCATCACTCACAAACGAATATATATAATTTGAAGTCAAAGAAGAAGGTGCCACTATTAGCATGCAAATTGTCCATTTTATGTTACAGAGGGGAAACATTTGGAGTCATGTCTATTATGGTCAAACTGATTCAAATTATATTAAATCAGAAGACTGATTCGGTCCGGTGAAGATAAGATAGTAGTTTGAAAGACTATTATGTCTATAGTAGGTTGGATCTACCTAAATAAATAAATAAATAAATAAATAAATAAATAAATAAATAAATAAATAAATAAATAAATAAATAAATAAATAAATAAATAAATAAATAAATAAATAAATAAATAAATAAATAAATAAATAAATAAATAAATAAATAAATAAATAAATAAATAAATAAATAAATAAATAAATAAATAAATAAATAAATAAATAAATAAATAAATAAATAAATAAATAAATAAATAAATAAATAAATAAATAAATAAATAAATAAATAGGTTCAAAATCGATTAATCTGATTAATTATTTTAAATTTTAAATATTTTTTTAGAAAAATTGATTTTTAATTAAATCGATTCGATTTTGTGAGCCTGTTTAGTTTAATTGTATCGAATCAAAATCTTGATCAAATTGAATAAGCATTTAAAAAAAGTTCATATCACAATTGTCATTCTAAATTTTTTTAGAAAGTTAATGTTTAGCACCCAATCAAATGCTAATATTAATAAGAAGGATTAAGATGAGAAAAATAGGTTAATTTGAATCGGTCAAAGTTTAAGATAACGAATTTGATCAAACTGATATTTTTTTTAAAATTAAAATCGATTTAGTTTAGTCTGAACTGATTAACCAAACTGAAAAAAACCAAAATCATTTATATAGTGAGCTAAATCAAACTAATGAATCAGGAATTCATTTCGACCTCATCGTCGTACGATCCCACTTGCCGAAAAAGCTGGTAAACCTCTTCTTCCTCACTTGATCTTCTACATTTATAATCTTGTGACCAACTCTCCACTTCCTATAAAGATGCGTATTAAGATAATGATGGCCAATGAGCTGTGTGACCTCTGAATCAAATCTAGTAGCCATATCATTTCCAAACCTATCAGTAATAGATTAACCTTTCTCAATTGTACAACGCGCTCGGCATGTCTTTCGGGGACTTTTGTCTTGTGTTTGATTCCTTCTAATGTTTTCTATTGGTATGTGCTTATTATGTCTTCACGTTCAAGTGTACCTATAAATGGGGGTATGATCACAGGGAAGAAACAGGAGAGGACTTGAAGAAGAAGAAGAAGAAGACATGGCGTGGTATTGGATCGGTTCATGTCTTATGATTGGCTCGACAGGACACGAGCCGAACCAATATCACTCGTGTATTCTTCATTCACCATCTCCTTGAAGGTGTTCTCTCAGTAATGATCCATTTTTTTTCCTCTTCTCAACATGTACATATTTTTCCCTTGGAAATCAACTAGCAAAGGTAAATGAAGCGTTCTCATGCTTTTTCTGAAGCTAATGATTCATCTTTTGTTTGGTTTTCCTACGACGACAAGGTAGCAGCTTTACATCACATACTCTATTCCCATCAACAACCATCCATGATTATAACCTTATTCATTCTCAAATGGTGCTTGTTGATTTCGGTGAATAAAATTTTTCGCCTTCCACAGATGGTGAGAAGCAGCATTTGAGCAAAGAAAGAGTTTGGAGGCCAAAACTGCTGGTGTGCCTTTTGCCTCCCTATATCTTTGTATTATTTTTACTTGAAAAACATGTTCGGTATCCTAAAAAATATAGTTCATAAAGACCAATTGATAAATAGATGATGTTTATCTTCAAGAATAAAAAAAATAAAATAAAATTGTTTTGACAATAACCATCAATCTATTATACAAATTGATGATTACATGATGTATGGTCTCAAAACTTTAAAAAGTGAAAAGTGTATGGGTGAGATAGTTAAATAAATATAATAGCCTTTGTAGTTATTTTGATTTGGCATAACTAAAAATTTCATGATATTTATTTAGACCTACATTAGTTGAAACAAAGAGAAAGAGGAGCAGGAAATTTAATTGAGAGTAGATGAGGCAAACTAAAAGAAGCCATGTCAGTAACATGAAGCTTGATTTACTTCAAAGTTTCTGATGGCAAAATGCAATTTCTCCTCTCGGCATCCTTAGAAACCATTCAATCTTAGAAATAGGAAATAATATTGTATAGAGTTTGATTTGGTATAGAAATAGGAAATTTTGCGTTCGAGTAGGATTAAATATTGATTTTGTTAGAAACTATCGAATATTTATTAAAAATAAAAAATAAAACAAGAGTAGAGGAGAGATATTAGATGGAGAAGGTATATAAAAACTCAAAAGTCTATTCAGCCTAATATATTCTTCTCTCTCTCTAAGCACCTCTATTTGTTTCTTCTCTCTGCTTCAACTATTAGAACAGACCCTTATAAATAATAATAATAATAATAATAATAATAATAATAATAAACCCAAGCTGAATAATCCAAACACAATTGGGGAAAGATTTGACGGTCAACAACTATTAGAACAGACTTTATTATTCAATCGTCTTTTTAGGAATATGCTTTACATGAGTTGATTGAATTATTGGACAAAATTAGAACTAAAGATCTCGAGTCCCATTTCAATAACGTAGAATATATTTTGGTGATCAAAATATTATTTCTAGTATATAATTTCCATCTATTTGCAGAAAGTCATGTCAATTTTTCTATAGTTACAATCGACAGTGTTGAGTTTCAAATCTGAGTATAAAAGGTTAATTGGTAGATTTGCATTTATTGATTTTGAACTTCTCAAGAATCTTACTAACATACTTGTATAAGTCTCATAAAATTTCTGCATCTTTTTGCTTAATTTCATTGTCAAGATAATAAGCTCACAGCGCACAAATAGTCATTTTCATATCAGGATTGTTATTAGTATATATTAAATTATCTAATTATTAGCAATTATATGAGGGCAGATTTGAAGAAATGTGCTCCATTATGTTGCGCATAGAAATATCTCAAAATCTGCAAATTCATATCATAAACCACATCGTTATGACAGTGGAACGTTCCAGGGATCCATATCACTCTTCCCTAAGTTGACTTGAGGTTTTGAATTGGATCCATATCATATCACTCTTGCCTACGTTGTCACGAGGTTCTGAATTTTACATGAAAATAATGAGTTCAAATTCTACTAAAGCTAAGATGGACGATGAGTCCGATTAGCATGATCTTGAGGTATTGCTTCTCTACTAGAAGTACGATCTAGGCTATCCCAATGTGCATCTTAGCCTCCTCAGGGTCCTTGCAGAAGGGTCAGCGTCGAGGGGATGTTCCCAACCCAATCTCTCCGATGGTAAAATTAGTTAGAAGGTGAAAGATAGTAGATGTAATTGCCCCTTTAGGCTTTGGAGCTGGTTTTTATACTTGAGCGATTGTGACCAACGATCGGTCCAAGAGTCCCTTATGTTATCCAAGAGCTCATTTATATTGAGGGCTTGTGAGCATGTTTCTTTAAGGGTGGCATAAGAAAAGGATAGCTACGAGAGCACCGTTTGTCAGGGTTGGAGTGCTATGGAGCACATCTATGATAAGTAGGGGATGGTCCCTTGTATTAGGCGTTCGGATAGGGGGATTGGGCCATGCCACCTGGGATTAATGCTCTTTATAGCCAGGCTTGTGAGCTTTCCCATAATCATGGTTGACAGGGCTAACAAGCTTCTTGCGAAAGGGGAAAAAGGGGGATGAGTCTTGTTGTCGGGGATTATTGCACCCTAAAGTCGGCTCGAGTAGTCCCATCGAAGATCAAGGTGGGCAAGGGCTAGAGGATCGTGTTCCTACCGATGATTGTAGGGGAGGGGTGTGGGTTCTTCTGTGCACGTCTAGTGCCTAAATGGCAAACGACAGTTGGGTGGGTCAATAGGGTGATGCTTATATTATTGTTTTTCCTATCATTTGTCTCTCTAAAAAGCATGCTTTGGAACTCTAGAAAGATGATTCGAGGCACGCCATTCGACTATTTCCATTTAGTCATGGTCGAGTTTCATGGTTTTTTTCGTTTTGGGCGCACCTCGTTTAGCATGCCTAGATGATGAGTCGGGGGCTGTGTTTCATGATTTTTGCATTTCAAGCATGCCTCATTTGGCATGTCTAGATGATGAGCCAGGGGTGAGGTTTCATGACTAGCCCACATTGGAAATACTATGGCTAGTGATAGTGCGAGTCGAGTTTCCTGACCTATTCATCTAGGGCATGTGGCACCTTGTTTTTCCCATCGAGCTTCCACTGTAGTAGGTCTTGTTCCATCACAATGACTTCCAATATAATGGGCCTTTATTCATCAATCGAAGTGGGTTTAGGGCTCCACCGTTGTGGGTCTTGTTCTGCCATAGTGGCTTCCGTTGTAGCAAGCCTTCATTTGTTTGCCATAGTGGGTTTAGGGCTATACCATAGTAGGCTTTCATTCGTTCGCCATAGCGGGTTTAAGGCTTCACTATAGTGGGCTTCCACAATAGTGGGCCTTTGTTTGTCCACCATAGTAGGTCTTGTTCCATCGTAGCAGGCCTTCGTTTGTTCCCTATAGTAGTTTTTAGGCTTTTGTCAATGACTTTCATCATAGCAAGCCTTTGTTTGTTCACTATAATGGGTCTTGTTCTTATTAGGAAATATGGGGCAACATCATATACGCAATCAAAGAACAAAAATTAAACTCCTAGAATTTTTCGCAGAAAATAAGGTTTCATCGTCGTGCAAATATTGGTGTGTAAAAATCCGTAAAACTAAAAAACTACATGTACAAGAGAGATTGTATTGTCTAGGGAGATTGTATATCCCTGAACTCTTATAGATCTATAAGAGGTCAACTGTCCTCATCTCTAGTAGTGATCCACATGATATGGGCTACGAAGATGCTCCTCAAATCACTACACAATCCTTCTTATAATGTGCACCATGCAATCAAGAAGAAACTACCTCTTCTTGTTGTCCACACTCCCAAATAGGGGCTATAGATTGAGGAGGAGAGGGAACGAGGAGAATAGGAGGTGGTAGCAAAAAAAAACCTAGCCCATGGCCCTTTGGTTCTCTAATATTTATAGAGGCCCCCTGTCAACTTAATCATAATGGATCCTGCCATATTGAGTACTAGATCTTTATCCAACTATCTATGCCTCTTAGATTAGTGGGTCTCTACCCAATAATCTCTTATTGGATCCAATAATTCAAGGGCTTATTGGATATCCAATAAGATAGGGGCTCTAACGGATATCTCGTATCCGAACCTCTACTCATCATAATACTTACTATATGTGTGTGACCCTCTAAGCCCAATATCAAGCTGGTTGTGAATCATACCTATCAGAACTCCTTTTGGCTCAATAAATTATTATCTCTATAATAATTCATTTGACTCATCGATTGTGAACGTACTAGGCCACTACGTCGTAGTCCTCAAACGATACAGGGGAATCTAATTTATTGGACATATCTATCCTCAAAATCATGTATCTATAATCCCTCATTCATCTAATATTCCAGAGATTATATATTGGGCATGGTGCTGTCAAGCCCATACGGTTTTTACTCGAGTCTTGCTCTAATCGGATTCTCCCGGATAACTCTTTCTTTCTCAATCCGAATGACCCTAGATAGAGATTTGTTTGAGCAAGAATATATGAGATATTCCTCTCATGACATCGAGAGAGGATGATTCTCTATCGACACTCAAAGTCCTCATAAGGTTGGCTGCCACTCTTGATAATCGATTGTGTTAGATCTGAAACTTCCAAACCTATAAATCTAGTATCAAAGAGTGGAGTACTCATACAAGACATCCTTGGTATATTAAATCTAAGGACCAAATACACCATTAAGATGATAAAATCATTGTATGACAATAAGGCACCATCAACCATCTAATATTCCATGAGCAGATTAATCAATGAACTCATTCTCCAATGAGCCCATGCACTGTATCCCTAGTGTCCCCACATGAGTAACTATGCGACTAGCCGCCTTCATCATATAGATGGGTATATAGTATACCAATTTGTCTAATTATCTCGAATTCTATTTCGAGTAACCTATGATCAAGATTATTTAAGATATATTTTTAAAGACGAATCGGTCTCATTATCATGATCTCATCATGATCTGATTCCTATTGCATAGATCTATGGACATTATAATATATATATATATATATATATATATATATAATAAATAATATAAAGTGATAAAATATTAAATAATATAATAAATAAAAAAAGTGCATATCATATTACATGTGTCATCACTCACGTGATTGACTTACCGGGCACCTATGACTAGCAATCTCCCACTTAACCTAAAGTCAATCACCTATGTGTTTGATTCCCATCAAACCCATATGATACTCAATGACAGTATGAAACAATAGCTTTATCAATGGATCTGTGATGCTATCTTTGAATGAAAATTTTTTCCACTACTACATCTCCTCGAGCCATGATCTCTATGATCAGGTGGAACCTCTTCAGAATGTGCTTAGACTTCTAATGAGACCTAGGTTCTTTCACTTGAGTAATCGTCTCATTATTGTCACAACATAAGGGAATCGACTCCTCGCTTGATCAATCAACTGCCCGACATGACTCCTAGATTTGTGATGAAATTCTTCTTCCAAACTCCCTCCTTTGTTGCCTCTACTGTAGCAATGTACTCCGTCATGTGGTTGAGTCAATAGTAGTATCCTGCATACCTTCTAATGCTCTAAGCTGAATAGTAGTATCCGTCATGTGGTTGAGTCAATAGTCATGTGATTGAGTCAATAGTAGTATCCTGCATAACTTCTTCATCTTCAAGCAAACTGCTCCTTTATTCAAGGTGAACAAATACCCTGAATCAGACTTACTATCATCGACATCAAACTGAAAACTCGAGTCTGTATAACTCTTAATCTTGAGGCTACTACCTTCATATACCAGTAAAAGATCTTTAGTCATTCTCAAGTACTTAAGGATAAACTTTACTACCTTCTAATGCTCTAAGCTTGGATCCGCCTGATACCTACTTGCGACACTCAGAGCATACACTATATCAGGCCTAGTATATAGCATAACATACATGATAGACATTATCATCTTATTTCCTCTTGGACACACTTATATTCATGATATGTGAAGCAACGTCTAGCATAAATAAACCATTATGCATTGTTTCTCTTGTGATGATCTTATCATCTAATAATATTGAACAATCATTATTCTCAAAAACTAATTTATATCTACTAACTATCAAACATAAAATAGAAATAATATTTTTGATAATAGAAGTAACAAAACAGCATGCATCCAATGTAATAATAGCTTAACTAGGCATATGTAGGGTAACCTCGCTAACAGCCACTATAGTAATTTTTGCTCTATTGCCCATCTTGAGGTTTATCTCACCTTTTACCAATCTCCTAGGTCTTGCCAGAACCTATAATGAATTATAGATGTAATAAGAACTGCTGATATCTAATGCCCATGTGTTATCGTAAGGATTTGATAAATGAAGACTGGTCATGAATATACTTGAAGCTTCTCCAAGCTTCTGTTTTGCCCTCTCTACAAGGTACTTTTTGTAGTTCCTCTTCTAGTCCCAATCTTTACCATGGTGGAAGCATTAGCCTTTGTCCTTCACCGGGTCCTTCTTAGCAGTCTTTGCTTTACCTGGTCTACCCTTGCCCTTGCCCTTCTCAAAGGACTTTTCTGTTTTCCTTCTCTTTCTGGCCTCACTAGTATAGAGAACTGGCTTCTCTTTCTTGATAATGCTATCCATCTCCCTCTACATATTAAAGAGCTCAAGAAGAGTCATCTTAAGCTTATTCATATTAAAATTCATTATGAATCGAGAAAAGGAATCTGTTAGGGACTGACGCACAAGATATGCACAAAGGTTATCCTATAAGACTATTATTTGACCTATGAGTTTCTTTATCCACTCAATCATCTTTAGAACATCGTTCTAAACTGGTATCCCCTTATTCATCCTAGTGCAGAAGAGACTTTTAAATATCTCATATCACTGAGTCCTTCCTTGTTCCTCAAATAATTTGTGGACATGTAGGAGAATGGATCTGGCATATAGCTTTTTATGTTGTCTCTGTAACTCAGGAGTCATGGAGCTCAACATATTAAGCAAGAGTAGTCATCTATGTACTTTATGCAGTGAGCAATCTCACCATCGCTTGCCCCTTCCTTGATTGTAGGTATCACTATATCAGAGACATACGCGATTTTCTTTATCGTGAGAACAATTTTCAAGTTACGGAGCCAATCCATATAATTTAGACTACTGAAGTGGTTGACATCAAGTATGTCATGTAAGGAATTTAAAAGCGACATTTGCTGAAAATAAACATGTAGTAGAAATAAATAATATGCAAACTTTACAAAAAGTAAACAACTAAGATATGATTTTCTATCTTAATCTACTCCCACTATTTTCTCACGAAACACACAATTCCCTCTGATATATAAATTGGAGATCTCTAACGGATCTCTAGTGGGGATCAGGACCCAATCGGCATCTCAACATAACCTTGAGAGACTCGATCAATCACGCTATGCCCAAAAAGGTAGACAACTCTTGTCAATCATAACTCCTTATAATTCTTATCATGTTCGGCCTCCAAACCACTAGTGGACCCAATCACTCACATCATAATCTATGTGTGTATCGGTATATCAACATGCCCTATAATCATCCATCTCGTCCTTGTCAGTTCTGTCAGCATCTCGGTGCATCTTCTTGTGTCGTGATCATCCGTTTCGGTCTCGTGGGTCATGCTATTGCCTCCATGCTCCCGCTACACTTCCTTATATAATTATAACTTAATCACAAGCATATAGACTCAATAATAAATGAGAAAAATTAGAGGCTCGCAAGCCTTAATAATAATAATAATAATAATAATAATAATAATAATAATAATAATAATAATAATAATAATAATAATAATAATAATAATAAAACTATTTAATTAATTATTTTACAGCCCTTTGGGGTACTCTACCCTAAGGAACCCCATGCCGCCAAGAAACCCTAGCCGCTAGGGTTACCCATACTGTCACGGACTTAGCTGGTTTTGCCTAAGTTGTGCGGCACCCTTGCATGTTCGTCCGTAAAGGTCTGCCTCCCCGAAGCCTCCCATGTCCCTTAGGACCCACAAAAGAGAGAACAAGTTAGAGAAAATGCCTTATTCAGGATCCACGAGCAAATATTTCCGAAAACACTTCATAGACAATGCAAATTACGAACAGACTTTACAAGCTCTGAACAATTGCATAACAAAGGGTAAAATGATCCACTATAGACCGAAAATCTCTCTCAAGTATCTACATGAAATAACCTTTATTTACAAGCCTAAAATGACCACCAAACCCAACTAAAATGGGACTATTAAGCCTTCGGCTGTCCCTCTACATGTTAGGCAAAGTATGAATATACCAAAAGACACAGACATACATAAGCATTACATCAAACATCCTATTTAGAAGTTTGTCCGTGATATTCTCCCTCACTTATTCCTTCGACGTCCTCGTCGAAGCCTTTGCCGACACTAAAACTCTTTGCCTTTGCTGAGTCTTTAATCTTCTACTCTAGCTGCAATGCACCTCCTAGCTCCCAACTGCTCTCTGCTGCTATTTTTGAGTAGTCAAACCTTTGATCCGCCATGCTGCTTTAACTCGCTAATGAATCTGACTCTAGTGTAGGGTTGGCTGAGTTGTGTTGATCTCTGTTGGTTCTTGCGGATCTTCCAGACGAAGGAAAAGACCATCCTTACTACGCTAGTCTCTCAAATGCCTCGTGCTGCTTGAATTGGGTGGATGCTTGTTGGAGCTTTAACGAGCATCGTCTCGTAAACTTATGAAGTTTTGGGTTTTCCTCCATAAAATTTGCCCATTGACTCTTCTTTCACTTAGTTGTCACTTCCAAGTAGATTCGCATCACTTCCGCTTTCGATTGGCATTTCATTGGGAAATGAAGTAGACAATCTACTCTCAGTAGCACTGATCACCGTTGGTGAGGATTTGACAACTATTGTCTTCCATTATCTTCGAAGGGTCTTTGAACTTGTGTAAAGCTCTTCTGCTGGATAGATAAGAGAATTGGGATACTCGGTTTCGCCCATTCTCTTAAGGGTTGAGAAGGCAAAGGTTACTTGACTTTGCCCGCCTCCTCGAGGTTGTACTCCATGCATTGAGCTGGTTACTAACCTTCGCTTGCTCTTTACTCACACTTTTGAAGCACTTGAAGTGTTTGCACTCCTTGCGTTGAGTTAGCTACTGTGATTCACCTTCTCAATGCCATCGAACTTTTGAAATGCAAGAAATTTTCACCCCAAACTTAGAGTAATTCTCTAATAGATTTGGTCACCTCTGGGATTGTACCGTCTTCTCCATCAACCCTGCCACCTACTACCCTGAGTAGCAAAGGTACAGCACCGCGTATTGCCTGCTTCGTTCCTTGGTCATGCACTCTTGCCTAACCCGAAGTCCTTCACTTTCGGCTATCTTGATGAGAAGCTTGTTGACACCAGTCTTACGAAGTTTCTTGGCCTCTGCCCTTCAGCCTTGTCTTGGTACTTGGAGTTTGCCTCTGCATGCTCCACCTCCTCAGCCCCTTTCATGACCAAGCGCTCTCCCTCCATGAGAGCAAGGGATCAATGACTTTTACAGAAGTCCAGCCTCTACGGTACCATAGCGCTGCCATGCCCATGGCACTACTATCCGTCGCCTCGCATTTGTATCCCTTTTCTTCACAATCAGTAGATATGCCTTTGTGGCACTCCTCCGAGTCCACCTCCAATCTAACTGATGCTTGATTTTGGGTAGCTAAGTCCCTCTGGACTCGTCGTCGCTTCCTCGCCCCTTTCGACCTCCTACTTCAACACCTCTGTGTTCTCCAAGCAGCTCCCTTTGGTCGATGGAAAGATAGACTGCAACTCTCATGCATGGCCTCTACCATCATGTTGTAGGGTTTGCAACGATTCTGTTCTCCTTAGCTTCCTTGGTAGCAACGTTTACTTACTCGACCTTGTCCTCTGACTTGTCGGGCACCCTTAAGCGAATATGAGCTCTGGAGCAGTCCAACTCTCCAACTGCTTCGATCATACCTCTGCATGATCAAGTCCCTCCTATGGGACTCACTGGTACTTGCATTCGAACTTTTCCCTTGGTAGCAACGTTTACTTACTCGACCTTGTCCTCTGACTTGTCGGGTACCCTTAAGCGAATATGAGCTCTGGAGCAGTCCAACTCTCCAGTTGCTTCGATCATACCTCTGCATGATCAAGTCCCTCCCATGTGACTCCCTGGTACTTGCATTCGAACTTTTTCCTTGGTGGAACACAGCCCCCATATGCTAATGACCAAGGCTTTCATCCGATGCAAAATTCGATGCACGCACGGAAGACTCGCCCCTGCGGTACCATGGCCTTTACTCCTTGAATCCATAGCCCTTCTTGCCGTCATGTTGTTCACCGAAGTGGAGCTTCCAGTAGCTCCCGATCATACCTCTGTATGATCTAGTCCCTCACGGGACTATGTCGTGTGTATCGCATTGCCGTGAACTGTTCTACTACGATCCGCTGCACCATGTCGCCTCCTGGTGACATCTCTATTGCATTCTGATCCTTGTGGGATAAACTCGAATTGTGAACCCTTCATGTGTGGCCTCTACCAATATATCACAAGGTCTCTTCCACCTTCGATTTTGTTCACTCCTTTAGCAATCGACCTTCATCCACCCACTCTTCGGTCACACTTAGATGAAGCACCGCTCTAGGACAGTCTATCACCTAGTAGCTCTCGAAGTCCCCCAACTTCGCTACAATTAGTGCACCATTGTCTGGATCCTAGGCCTTTGTCCCTACCAACACAATCTTCGCTGTGCACCGCTTCCTTCATGGCAACTTGAATGGCAACATTGTGGCATATTCTTCAATAGTAATCGCCTTTACATCCTCTTGCCTCGTGCTAAGGCCTTCTGAACCCAACTTTACCTCCGCAAATTGAGTCGCCTTAGTTCCTCCATCGAATGCTCCTCTAAGATAGGGTGCATGTGCCCAGAAGCTCCCTTTGTCTTTGGCACCATGCATGATGAGTTCGCTCCATCAGAATAAATGACCCATGGAACAACATGATCCTACTCTTACCTTTGTAAGAGTTCATGTCCTTGACCTCTGTCCAAAGAAGGCACTATGCCTCCTGATAGGGGTAAAAATAAATAGGACATGACACACCGGATTTGACGTAGCACCGCCCAGCGTCAGCCACCCCTGGGTGGCACACTACCCCAGGGGGCGAGCATTAACGCCAACGTAACGTGTACCCTCGCTCACCATACCCAGACGACCTCATCATCTGACCCCGCACGACCGGACGAGGCAGAGGAAGGCGTCGACCGAGGCTCGCCATACCCTGCGGCAGCTCGGCCTTCCACGCAACGCCCACGACGACGACGGACGCTATCAGGTGCACGGCCCTGCCCCGGCAAGATAGCGCATCAGATAACATCGAACTCACCTATAAATACCCTTGGGCTCCAAACGAGAAAGGTAAGCGCAAAAAGCCACGATTTCACCCAAAAATTCCTCTCCTCATCACTGACTTGATCGTTGGAGGGGTCAGGCCGAATCGTCGACCCGACCTGTGCGCAGGTACTCGAGCGGAGCCGATCCGACCCAACGGCGCGAAGCATTCCAGGCAGATCCCCCGTAATCGACCGCCCCAAGACCCCGAGAGGAGCCTTGCCTGATCCTGGCCGTTCGGACCCTTGAACCAGCCGCATCGACCCTAAGGCGACGGCTAAAAAAGTTACTTACCGTAACACCTCCGCTCCATGTTCTATCTTCTATGCTGGCTCCCTTCATGTGGCTTGGGTACTTCGCCAAGTTACACCCAAGTTGCTTCGCTCCTCATTTTTGCATTGAGTTGATGGTGGCCCTCGCGCCCACCATTCCACGGGTCAGCCATCTTTTGAGTCCGATCTCCATATCAACTCCAAATGTACCTTCATTTGTGTTGCTTTGGGTCGCTCCCCCACTTGATCTCGCAATGCATCTACCAATGCATTCTCTCGAGCGAGATCATGTGACGACTCATCGCCGCTTGCTCAGTCTATTGAGCTTCGTGGAGTTGTTATTTGTTGAGGTACTCCTCCTCAACTTGTGAGGTCCGTCCCACATGATTCTCCCTCTGGAGGGCTGGGACTTATCCCTCCTAGATAACTGTCCCGTTGGAGCAACATCTCTCTTCATTTTGGAGACCACCATTCCCTTGAACTACTCCGATCTGCTGAACAAACTGTGCATTGTTCTGCCTCCTGCAAACACAATTGCTAGATTGCGACTCCACGTCAATACAGCCCCTACTGCACCACTCAAGGCCTAGCAACATGCTGAACTCGTTACACACTTCAGCCTCCTATGGACGTATCCTTCACATGCCGAAGAGAAAGTTTCAATGCTCCATGGTACCGAGTTTCAGTCGCCTTGGGATGGCCGCGAACATTCCATCGTTCGCATACAAGCCCATGCATGAGTACCGAATTCTTTGAGTTTGCAATTCCCCTCACCTCTGTGAGCTTTGCACAACTCTTTCGATCGCTGAGCAACTCATTCTACCTTGGATGGTCTCATCCTTTACCAAGCGCCTCGCTTGCCTTGAGCACCATCAAGTGTAGTTGTCAACATTGAGCCGTAGCTCAAACTCAGCCATCCCAACCTTTGTGCACTTCACATTCTTCCAAGCTTGTTTGTTCTCATGGTGCCTCTTGCATGAAGGGTTGGCCATTTCTCTGAATGCCAATCTTAGATGCCCGCTCCTCCGAGCGACTCTTTTCCCTACATCTCTATGCCCATTTTCCCCCCAAACGGTTGGGCATGTGCTGACTGCCCTCAACGCAGCCCCACTAGGTCCCACACATTTGCATGCTAAGTATTTCTATGAGTGTTTGTCCCGCTTTGATACCATATGTCATGGACTTAGCTGGTTTTGCCTAAGTCGTGCGGCACCCTTGCATGTCCATCCACAAAGGTCAGCCTCCCTGAAGCCTCCCATGTCCCTTAGGACCCACAAAAAAGAGAACAAGTTAGAGAAAATGCCTCATTCGGGATCCACAAGTAAACATTTCCGAAAATATTTTATAGATAATGTAAATTACAAACAAAATTTACAAGCTCTGAACAGTTGCACAACAAAGGGTAAAATGGTCCGTTAAAGATCGAAAATCTCTCTCAAGTGTCAACATGACACAACCTTTATTTATAAGCCTAAAACGACCATCAAACCCAACTAAAATGGGACTATTAAGCCTTCGGCTATCCCTCTACATGTTAGTCAATGTATGAATATACCAAAAGACACGTACATACATAAGCATTACATCAAACATCATGTTTAGAAGTTTGTCCGTGACAATACGACCAGGAAACCCTGGTCGAAGGACTACCTTATGAGGCTAGGAGGTTAGGAAACCCTAGCTACAAGGTGAGTATGGGTGGCTAGGAAACCCTAGCCGCTACCTTGCCCTATGTGGCTAGGAGTCTTGGTTGCTAGGGGCTCTTGGGCGGCTAGGAAATGCTAGCCGCTTGTGTTGCCCCTTGTAGCTAAGAAACCTGGCTATAGGGGATGCCAACCCCCATGCTACTCTCAGCCTTGCTGCCTTTGGCCAGGCCGAGAGAAGCATAGTGTGCTCTCGACTAAGGTTGTAAGCAGCCTTCAGTTAAACAATAGGGCAGCAATAGTTGCTGCCCTTTTTCCTCTATTCTGCGATAACAAATTTGATGACAAAATATTAATTTAAAACACCTTTTAACAAGGAGAAGACATGCATTTCAGATCTTAAAAACTACGACATAAATCGTAGAAATCACATAAAAAAAATTCTACGCGATTGAATACAATACACATAGTTTAAAAATTAATATTTTGCATGAGCAACCTGGCTCTGATACCACTATTGAAAAATTTGTAATGATATCACATGCATAGAAAAAATAAATCCTAGAATTTTTCATAGAAAATAAGGTTTCATCATCGTGCAAAGATTAATGAGCAAAAACCCACAAAACTGAAAAACTGCTCATATAAGGAAGATTGTGTTGCCTAGGAAAATCATATATCCCTGAACTCTTACAAATTTGTGAGTGAAAATAAATGAGGTCTATTGTTCTCTCTAATAGTGATCCACATGACAGGGGCTATAAAGACGCTCCTCAAATCGCTACACAATTCTCCTTACAGCGTACACCATACAATCAAGAAGAGACTGCCTCTTCTTGCTATCCACATGCCCCAAATAGGGGCTGCAAGTTAAGGAGGAGAGGGAGAGAGGAGAATAGGAGGTGAGAACAAAAAAGAATATAGCACATGACCCTTTAGTTCCTTCTTATTTATAGAGGCCCCATATCAATTTAACCCTAATATATCATACCATATTGGGTATTGGATCTCCATCCAACTACCCATGCCTCTTAGATTAGTGGGTCTCTACCTAGTAATCTCTCATTGGCTCTTATTGGATCTCATTCATAGGATCTAATAATTCAAGAGCTTATTGGATATCCAATAAGATAGGAGCTCTAGCGGATATCTCATATTTGAACCTCTACTCGTCGCAACACCTATCATATATGTGTGGCCCTCTAGGCCTAGTATCGAGCTAGCCATGAGTCATACATATTAGAACTCTTTCTAGCTTAGTAAATTATTATCTCTATAATAATTTACTCGACTTATCGATTGCGAACGTACTAGGCCACTATGTCGTAGTCCCTAAACGATATTAGGGAATATAATCCATTAGATCTATCTGTCCTTAATTACTATATATCTATAGTCCTTCATCTATCTAATATCCCAAAGATCGTATATTGGGCATGGTATTGTCAGGCCCATATGGTTTCTACTTGAGTCTCACTCTAATCGGATTCTCTCGGAAAATTCTTTCTCTCTCAATTCGAATGATCTTGGTTAGGGATTTATTTGAGCAACAATATATAGGATATTCCTCTCATGATATCAAGAGTGAATGATCTTCCATCGACACTCAATGGCCCTCGTAAGATTGACTACCACTCTTGATGACCGATTGTGTTAGATCAGAAACTTCTAGACCTATAAATCTAATATCAAAGAGTGGAATACTCATATAGGACATCCTTAGTGTCTCAAGTCTAAGAACCAGATACACCATTGCGATAATGGAATTGTTGTTTGACAATAAGGTATCATCAACCATCCAACATTTCGTAAGTAGATCAATCAGTAAACTTATTCTCCAATGAGCACTTGCATTGTATCCCTAGTGTCCCCACATGAGCAGCTATGAGATCAACTACCTATATCATATGGACGAGTATACAGTATACTAGTCTATCTAGTTATCTTTATATCCCTCTTGAGTAACCTATGACTGGGATTATTTATGGTTTGTATTTAAAGGCAAATCGGTCTCATCATCGTGATCTCATCACGATCCAATTCCCGTTGCACAGATCTATGGACAGCACAACGTATATATGCAATAATCAATATAAAATATTAAATAATATAATAAGAAAAAAGAGTGCATATTATGTCACACATATTATCACTCATATAATTGGCTTGCAAAGCACCTATAACTAGCAGTTCTATCGTAATAGGCCTTCGTTCATCCACCATAGCGGATTTAGGGCTCTACTATAATGGGCATTGTTCGTCTATTGTAGTGGGATTAGAGCTTCGCTGTAGCAAGTCTTATTCCACCGTAGTGGCTTTCCCCATAGTGGGCCTTTATTTATCTACCGTAATGTGATTAGGGCTCCACCGTAGTAGCTTCTACCATAGTGGGTCTTGTTCCATCGTAATGGGCTTTCATTTGTCTATTGTAGTGGGATTAGGGCTCCACTATAGTGGGCTTGCATTGTAGTGAGTCTTATTCCATTGCAGTGGGCCTTTGTTCGTCTACTATAGTGGGTTTAGGGCTTCCGCCATAGTAGGTCTAGTTCCATCGTAGTGGCTTTTGCCATAGTGGGCCTTTGTTCATTCACCATAGCGAGTTTAGGGCTCCACCATAGTGGGTCTTGTTCTGCTATAACAGGCCTTCATTCGTCCACCATAGTGGATTTAGGGCTCTATTGTAGCGGGTCTTATTTTGCCATAGTAGGCCTTCGTTCCTCCGTCGTAGTCAGATTAGGGCTCCACCATAGCGGGCCTTGTTCCGCCATAGCAGGTCTTGTTCTACCATAGTTCATTCATCCATCATAGTTGGTTTAGAGCTCTACCATAGTAGGCTTTTGTTGTAGCGGCTTCCACCATAGTGGGATTAGGGCTCCGCCATAGCGGGTCTTGTTCTGCCATAACAAGCCTTCGCTCATCCATTGTAGTGGGTTTAGGGCTCTATCATAGCGGGCTTCTACCATAGCAGGTCTTGTTCCACCATAACGACTTGTTCTGCCATAGTAGGTCTTGTTCCTACAAAAAACACCAATTTTTCTTTGAAGCCTATTGGGTTGCTGACCTCAACCTTCGGAAGGACTAGGTCTCTCACTCCAACTTGTCATGATTATATATGAAGGTTGTAGAGCTTAGCTACCGCTTTCTTATACCTCAAGGTTCGAAGGTGTGCCTTGGCCCTGAGTTCTCCAATCAGATCTAGCCTGACTCGAAGTCCCTCCTCGGATGTGGCTTTATCAAAATTCTCAACTCAAGGAGTCGGGAAGACGATCTCAAGCTGAAGGACCACCTTGGCACCATAAGCTAAGCCAAAAGGGGACTTGCCCGAGCTAATTTTGGGAGTGGTTCGAGATGCCCATAGTATACTCGGGAGCTCGTTGACCCAAGTGCCCTTCACCACCATCACCCTCTTTTTCAAGCCTTCCAATATGACTTAATTGGTGACTTTAGCCAGGCCATTGGTTTAAGGGTGGGCCATCAAGTTGAACCTTAGCTAAATCTCATAAGCTTAATAGAATTCCTTGAATTTTGAGTTGTTGAATTATGTTTCGTTGTCTATAATGAGGGCCTCTGGGATGTAAACCTGGTTATTATGTTCTTCCAACTAAATCCCTCCATCTACTTCTTCGAGATTGATTCTTAGGGCTCGATCTCTATCCACTTGGTGTAGTCTACTCCTATGATGAGGAATCTCCACTGGTCTAATGCAGGCAAAAAAGGGCTTAGGAGGTCTATCTCCCACTTGGTGAATGGCTAGGCATTATTGATGGGGCTCAATGGGACCACCAGTTGATGCTACACTCACATGTGCCTTTGGCATTCTTGGCACTTTTGCACATAGGCAACTTCATCCTTCAACATGGTAGGCCAATAATAGCCTTGCCAGAGAACTTTGAAGGCTAGGGTGCGCCCTCCTATGTGTTCCTTACATATTCCTTCATGTACTTCGGTTGGAACTCTCTCGACTTTGAGTGGCAATAGGTATCGAAGGAGCTGTTGGCTAAACACTTTTTAGTATAGCTAATTATTGAGGATGCAATACCAGGCTTGGGTACATCGAAGTCATTGTGCTGCAGTGGGCTCATTGGGCAATGTGTCATTATTCTTGTAACACAAAATTTTGTCCATTAAGCTTTCCTCGGGCTCCATAGTTGTAATGTCCCGAGCTTCGATTGTTCGGGCAAGGAGAACCTTGACCATTGGGTGGTTCTTACTTAGCTTCTAAGCATGCGAGCCTTCTCACAATTACGGTTGACGAGGGTTGATAGGTTGCTTGCGCAAGGGTAAAATAGGGGATGAGCCTTGCTGTCAGGAATTAATACACCCTGTGGTCGACTCGAGCGACCTCTTCGGAGATTGAGACGCACAAGGGCCGGAGGATCATGCTGTTGCTTATGGCTATAGGGGAGGGGTGCGGGTTCATGTCTGGTGCCTAGGTGGCAGCCCACAGTTGAGTGGGTCAGTAGAGTGATACTTACGTTTCTCCCTATCACTACGTTATCAACTAAGACCCATTAGTTTGAAGGCGTATCTATTGGTGATCTACTACCAAACACTGCCCATCCAATTAAACTCCTGTACCAAGTAGGAGTTCCAAAGGCAAGAAAGCTTAAAGCTTCAATAGAAGCTAAGTTGTAGCTTTGCCCAACCCCTAAGATAAAGTCTAACTTGAGAGCATGCAAACTTCCTTGCACGTTACAACCACTTCGCTTTCTTATTCGGAGTTATCGGCATTGAGGCAGTGGTCCAAATCACAAGTTTACGGCCCTGCAAGGACACAATTCGCAACTAATACCTTTACTCCCACCTCCTTATATTCCAGCATCTGCCACCCGGCCCTTTCCCTCCCAAACTACAGTAAGCTTACCACAGGCCACAGGAAGCGTCATGGGGAACTGTATTCCCTTCCCAACCACCAGAGACCTCTCTGTTTCAAGGAGGAGGAAATCTCTCCCAATCCAAACATCCTTTAAGCTTCCATCTCCGTTACCATCTTGGCCACCAGGTAATTAACCACACAGGAAACCTCATTTCTTCTTCCATCGCATGCTTAAGCTTTTGTTTCCTTGATGTTGGCTTCTAGGTGGGGAATTTGCCCAGGGGATAATAGATCTTGGAGGCCTGGAGGTGTGCCAAGTCTCCACGTTCACGCAAGTTTGGGCTACCCATGAAGGCGGCCAAGATGGCCTCGGTGCAACCTTCTTCAAACCTTCGACAGTCCCCATTGGCTTCTCGGTGCTGGGCTACTATGCCCAACCGAACAACCAGCCTCTGTTTGGCTGGGTTCTGGTCGGGAGAGACTCCGGCGACGGTGACACGCTCGCGCAGCCATCGGACTACACCCTTGTTTGGAGCAGCGAGTCATCTAACATCAATCAAGATGGTCGTGGCTACTTCTGGCTGCCGACGCCACCTGAAGGATACCATGCTGTCGGCCTTGTCGTCACGAACTCATCGGAGAAGCCTTCGGTCGAGGAAGTCAGATGCGTGAGGAGCGACCTGACCGACGAGCCTGAGAGCGATGCATACATATGGAGCACTGATGGATTCAGTGTGGATAGCTTAAGGCCCGCTACAAGGGGCATCAATGCCCTCGGTGTGTCGGTTGGAACATTCATAGCCCGAGCAAATGGAGCTGCGATTTCTGCAGCATTGTCTTGTTTGAAGAACAGGAAGGCCAACTTCTCTTCCATGCCGAACCTTCGTCAAGTGGAGGCCCTCATGCAAGCTTACTCACCATGGATTTACTTCCACCCGGATGAGATCTACTTCCCCTCATCTGTAAGCTGGTTCTTCGACAACGGTGCGCTGCTATACCAGAAAGGAAACCAGAATCCTACTCCTATAGACTCCGGTGGTTCGAACCTTCCCCAGGGAGACTCCAACGACGGCACCTACTGGATAGATCTTCCGGCCAATGACGGCCAGAAGAATAAGATCATGAAAGGAGACATTTCCAGCACGAAGTTGTACCTACACATCAAACCGATGCTCGGCGCGACCTTCACCGACGTCGTCATATGGATCTTCTATCCATTCAATGGGCCTGCAAAAGCCAAGGTGGGGCTGTTCAACGTATCACTGGGGAAGATAGGAGAGCATGTGGGTGACTGGGAGCACTTGACACTAAGGATAAGCAACTTCACCGGCGAGCTACGGAGGCTCTATTTTGCCGAGCACAGCTCAGGCACTTGGGTGGATGCTTCACAGCTCGATTTCCAGGGGGGGAACAAGCCCGTGGGGTATTCTTCATTGCATGGCCATGCTATGTACTCGAAGCCAGGCCTTGTCCTACAAGGGAATTCCAAACTGGGTATTGGCATCAGGAATGACACTGCGAAAGGTAACAGCATCGATAACGGGAGGAGCTTCGAGGTGGTGGCGGCGGAGTACATGGGGTCGGCGGTCACAGAGCCTGCATGGCTGAACTACATGAGGGAGTGGGGGCCGAAGATAAGCTATGACATCTCGAACGAGCTCAAGAAAGTGGAGAAGCTGCTTCCTGGGAAGTTCAGGTCCAGGTTGGAGAGCATCATCAATAGTCTTCCCGACGAAGTTCTTCGGGAAGAAGGGCCTACCGGCCCAAAGGAGAAGAGCAGTTGGGCAATGGATGAGAACTAAATACTTGGCTCCATTAATGTTGATGATTATAGCAGCATTACTGCTGCTTTCAATACTGCTCCATTAATGCTGCTTTAAATACTGAAAGATGCAATATTATGGATTGAAATAAACTAGCTTTGATGTTTTCAACTATTTCGAAATGCTATTTATATTCACTAAATAGAATTCACATTAATCAAATTTTCCTGTAAATTTTTTTAGATTTTCTCTAAATCTTATTAAGAGCATTCTGAATCGTATGCTTATTATAAGACTAAATTATCACGGAATCATTACTGACATGGCAATCTATTTACTTCTTGGATTAGTCCGAGATCGCAAACGATGCTTCATCAGCACGGTCAACTCCCGGGTTTCTGATAGGTCCTACTCCTCCCCTTCCACAGGCTTCACTCGAACTCTCTCAACAGATTGGCCACGACGAACAAGAAGTCCTATCCGTCTCACCACCCCGAACGGCATCATCTTGATCTCCCGGCCCACCGTTGTGCCCACCTCCTCGCCTTCTCCGCCCGCCAAGAACCTCTCTGGCCGTGCCCACAACTTCTCGTCCCACCCCATCTCCGCTACTGTGAAGTTGACCGAGGCGCCCCAGGGTACCAGGTAGCCGTTGATGCTCACGCCCTCCGATGCCGTATGCGGCAGGAGGAAATGGGCCGGAGGGTGCTGGCTCAGCCCCTTCATGATCACCGCCTTGAGGTACGGCATCCTATGCAGGTCATCGTCGCTGATCTCCGCCTGCGCTCCGCGACCTCCTCGATTTTGTCGAACAGCTTCCGCTGCAGGTGCTCCTCCATCACGAGGTGCGCCATGATCCATTTTAACGCGGTTGCTGTCGTGTTGGTGCCGGCAATTAGGAACTCGGAGCATAGGCTCATGAACTCCCCGTCGGTAAGCTCCCATCCTTCGCCCTCAGACAGGCATAGACCGAGAAGTGAATCTACGTAAGAAAAAAATGAAGTCGTCATCTTCTTCTTGATTCAGAGGGATAAAGAACTCCTATATGTGGCGTAAGGCTACGAGCCAATTTTTTCATAACAGGAGTTGTTGACATAGTCTTTCATCTATTTAATGTTTCAGATATTATATACCAATAATTGAAATCTACTCAAGTCTCATTTTAATTTGATTCTTTCGAACAACTCATTATCTCTCAATCAAATTGATCTTAGTTAGAGATTTGTTTGTGTAAGAATATATGATATTTCTCATATGATACCGAGAGTGAATGATCCTCTATTGACACCTAATTATCTTCGTAAGGTTGGTTGTCATTTCTAATGACCAACTATACTAAACCTGAGTTCCAAACTTATAAATCTGGTATCAAAGAATGGAGCACTCAGACAAGGTATCTTTGATATCTCAAGTCTAAGGACTAGATACATAATTTGGACTACAGAATCCTTGTCTAATGATGAGATATCATTAACTATCTAATATTCTATAAGCGAATTATTTAATGAACTTGTTTTCCAATGAGCAACTGTACTATATCTCTAGTGTTCCAACATAAGCTGAGACCAACTGCCTTTATTATATGGATAGGTATATAATATACTGATTTGTCCAGCTATATCGATGTCTCTCTCGAGTAACATATGACCAAGAATATTTAGAGTTTATGTTTATAGATAAATTAGTCTTATTATTATGATCTCATAATCATAATGATTCAATTCCCATTATATAGATCCAAGGAAATCACAATATATTCATCATCCAAATATAAAGTGAGAAAAATATCATAATAATAATAATTAAAAAGACTATGCATCGTGTCACACGTGCCATCACTCACGTGATTGTCACTCACGTGATTGACTTGTAAAGCACTTGTAATTAGCAATCTCTCACTTGACCTAAAGTTATTCACCTATGTGCTTGATTCCTATTAGACCCATGTGACACTCAAAAATAATTTGAGATAGTGGTTTTGTTAGTGAATTTGCGATATTTTCTTCAGATAAAACTTTTTCCACTACTACATCACCACGGGCTACGATATCTCTAATCAAGTGAACCTTCTCAAAACCTGCTTGGACTTTTGATAATACCTGGATTCTTTACCTTAACCAATCTCCTCATTATTGTTGCAATGTAAGGGAATCGGCTCCTCGCTACTTAGCATGACTCCTAGATTTGCGATGAACTCCTTCATCTAGACTCCATCCTTTGTTGCTTCTACCACAGCAATGTACTCTATCTCAGTCGAGTCAGCAGTAGTGTCTTGTTTGGAACTCTTCCAACTTATTGCTCCTCCATTCAGGGTGAACACATATCTATTGAATCTCGGATTTTGATGATGAAGTCAATTGTCATTTGTTGTCTAATCTATGTGTTGAGATAAGTGTGCATGATTAACTACGATGAAAGTTAGACAAGCAGCAGAAGTTGCGCCGGAGTCAAGTTCATGATCACGTTGGGAGTTCGAGAGTTCGACGGAAGTTCGGACGGTCGTCGGAGGTTCTATGGGAACAAATCCGAGAAGTCCAAAAGCTTGCCAAGCGAAGCTCGTCGGAACTCGCCAAGTGGATCGTCGCAAAGTCCAGGAGTTTGCCGGAAGTCCGCAGGAGCATCACCGAGGGTTCATCGGATGATCGACGGAAGTTCGCCGGAAACTCGCCGGAAGAAACGATTGATGCACCGAAGCAAAGCTGCAGGAATTGTCTTAGATTTAATCGTAGTTAGCACATTGGTTAAGCTAGAAAATGGGAGGTGATCCCATTAGCTTAATCTTGGGGCAATTGGGCCCCTAAAAAACCGAAATTGGGCCGAATTGAGCTAACCATTCGGACCCTGATTGCACCAGGAGGTGCAACCGCCTAGGCCAGGAGGTGGCACTGCCTGGGCCGAGTCTTCCAGCGAGACTGGGCGGTGCAACCACCCAGCCAGGAGGTGGCACCGCCTGAGCTCAGTCTTCGAGCTAGACTGGGCGGTGCAACCTCCCTGACAGAGAGGTGGCACCGCCTGAGCTCGGTCTTCGAGCTCTGGCAGAGAGGTGCAACCGCCTCAGTCAAGAGGTGGCACCGCCTGGGGCTCAGTCTCCGAGCCAGACTCAGGCGGTGCAACCTCCCTGACAGAGAGGTGCAACCGCCTGGGCTCAGTCTTCGAGCTCTGCCAAGCGGTGCAACCTCTCCAATCAGGAGGTGCAACCGCCTGATCCCGGAATTCCGAGATTTGATCGTTTTGAGCTCCAAATTAGAATTGGGTTGGGGCCTATAAATACCCCACCCATTCAGCACTGAAAAGATACAGATCCACACCGAATTCCTGATCTTTTCTATGATTCTAAGAGCTCAAATTTGTGTAAAGTCCTAAAGTTCTCCTCTTTCTGTTCTTCAAGTTTTGAGTTGTAAAGAGAGGAGAGAAAGGATCTGTAAAGGTTGTCTCCTGAGCCTGTCAAAAGGAGAGAAACTGTAAAAGGGCAGTTGGCCTTCGCCTATTGAAGGAAGGCCCCTAGTTGACGTCGGTGACCTCGCCGGTGGAGGAAGCTAAAAGTGGAGTAGGTCAAGACTGACCGAACCACTCTAAATCTCTGGTTTGCGTTTATTTTGAGCACTTTATCATTACTGCAAACCTCCTTCATAGCTACTGCTCTCTGCGCTTTCACGAACAAGTTTCTAAACTCTGATCTTTCCGAATCTGCATTCAGACGTAAATCAGTGTTTTCGTACGATCTTTACATTGCAGTTTACGTTTACGTTTTGATTCTATTTATAACTGCAAACTATCTTCTACGCTTTTACGAACGAGTTTCTAAGTTCAGATCTTTTCGTAAAACTACGTTTGGACGCAAACTGCGTCTAGACGTAAAACTACGTTTAGACGTAAACTGCCCAAACTGTGTTTAGACGTAAAACTGTGTTTTTGACGTAAACTGCGCAAACTATGTTTAGACGTAAAACTGTGTTTTTGACGTAAACTGCGCAAACTGTGTTTAGACGTAAAACTGTGTTTTAGACGTAAACTGCGCAAACTGTGTTTAGACGTAAAACTGTGTTTTAGACGTGAACTACTTTTAAACGTAAAACTACATTTAGACGTAAAACTGCGTTTAGACGCAAACTGCGTTTAGACGTAAAACTACGTTTAGACGTAAAACTGCGTTTAGACGCAAACTGCATTTAGACGCAAATTGCATCTAGACGTAAACTGTGTTTAGACGTAAACTGCGCTCAATCTTAAGTAATATTAGAATCGGCTTTTACATCGAAATCGTGTTTATCGAACGAACGCAGCTTTCGTTTTTAATCGCTGAAAGATTTCCGCTGCACTAATTCACCCCCCCCCCCCCCTCTTAGTGCTCTCGATCCTAACAATTGGTATCAAAGCCAGGTTAACTCTCTAACAGATTAAAACCCAAGAGAGATGACATACGCCGGAAACCAAGAGGGGCATTCTATTACACGTCCACCCATGTTCAGTGGGACAGACTACACCTACTGGAAGACCCGAATGAGGATCTTTCTTATTTCTATGGATTTTGAACTGTGGAACCTTGTGGAAAACGGATTTTCAAAGTCTTCTCTTCCAATGATCGATTGGAATGAATTGGAGAAGAAGGCTTTCGCTCTTAACGCAAAGGCTATGAATGCCTTATTTTGCGCACTTGATAAAAACGAGTTTAATCGTGTTTCAACTTGTGATACTGCATTTGATATTTGGCACACACTCGAAGTGACCCATGAAGGCACAAGTAGAGTAAAAGAGTCAAAAATCAATTTGTTGTTACATTCTTTCGAACTTTTCCGGATGAAACCGAGTGAAAACATTGGCGACATGTTTACCCGTTTCACGGATGTCGTCAACGGTCTAAAAGGACTCGGAAAAAGCTTTTCAGATTTTGAGCTTGTTAATAAGATACTAAGATCCCTTCCTAAGAGTTGGGATCCAAAAGTAACTGCTATTCAAGAGGCAAAAGATCTGCGTAATTTTCCTCTTGAAGAACTAATCGGGTCATTAATGACCTATGAAATGACTTGTAAAGCTCATGAAGAGCAAGAAGACATCCTTCCAAAGAACAGGAAGGATATGGCACTCAAAACTTCTGAATGCCACTTGAAAGAAAACTCAAGTGATGAGGACTGTGATGATGACTTGGTACTTCTAACAAGAAAGTTTAAAAAGTTCTTTAAAAGAAACAAGTTTAAAAATGATGCGAAAAATAAACTTGAACCCAAGAAGGACCAAGTAATCTGCTATGAATGCAAAAAGCCAGGACACTACAAGAATGATTGTCCCCAAGTCAAAAGGAGAACATCAAAGAAGAAGGCGCTTCAAACAACATGGGATGACTCGAGCGCATCCAAAGAAGAGGAGTCCAACACCGAGCAAGTTGCTCATTACGCCTTAATGGCCATCGAAGATGAGGTAACAAATTCAATAGATGCAGATTTATCATTCGATGAATTATTAAATGCTTTCCATGAATTGTTTGATGAGTGCAAGACTATCAGTAGTAAATACAAATTGCTAAAAAAGGAGCATGATAGTCTTATTTGCAATTTCGATAAGTTAAATGCTGAACATCATGATAGTATAAGCTCATGCATAAAATGCCATGATCTAGAAACCTTCCAAAAGGAAAACGTGCTACTTAAGGACACCTTGAAGAAATTCGAGGTTGGTAGCAAGTCATTGAACATGATCCTTATGAACAAGGGTCACGTTCCAAAAAGAAGTGGAATTGGATTCGTGAGAAGTCCTCACCAAAATCCAACCACTTTCATAAAAGGCTCCATCTTACATGTTCGACATCAAGACAAATGTAACTTCTGTTGTAAATTTGGACACAAGACACATTGTTGTCCATTCAAGAAAATAAGTCCAAACAAATTGATCTGGATTCCTAAAGGAACAATAATAAATTCCGTTCAACATGATAAACAATGTAGGTCTATTTGTGAGGGACCCAAAAGCAAATGGGTACCTAAAAATCATCCCTTCCTATAAAAACATTAAAATTTTAGGCTGGAGCAAGAAATAATATTCTGCTCCTTGATTCTCGATAGTCATAACCCAAGAGTCAAAAAGGAACTCGCAATGCTTAAATAACAAGTGGAAGTTATGAAATCACAAATGCGATTTGGATACAACCTTATTTGACTTTTCATAATTAGAAACATATGATTCCTAAATTCACATATCCCCTTGATCTTCGAACCCGTCAATTTTATCATCTACGAATCAATTCTTGTATCATGAAGAAACTAAATATGTCATGAACTTAAAAGGGATACCAAACAAACTATCAACATGTGTACGACATGAGGAGTACGCACGTTAAAAGATCTATCTTGATCGTACAAGAGTTTCTTCCTTAAAATAAAAACTCATATGAAATCACGTAAGAAACGTTAATTGCTCTGAATGAAAAACTCTCCTCAAAGCAAAGGCTCCCTGATCAAATCATGTTAAGTGCTCACTGGCTGCAGGCGGTGGCACCTCTCCAGTTGGCGGTGGCACCTCCAGCTACCATGGGTTGCCAGCGGTTGCACCGCTCCAGCCAGAGGTGCAACCGCCCGCAACTCTGCCTTTTTAACCCACGCTAGGGCCGGCGGTGGAACCGACCCCAACTCACTCCCATTCCCTCCTCTACTCCTCCAAGTCTCCTCCATCCTCATTTCACTCCTCTAAGCTTTTCAAATACCTCCCATTTCGGAGCAAAACATCAAGAATCCTTCCTTCTCTTGAAGATTTCACAAAGGTACTCTCTAAGAAGCCCTTAAATTCTGTTTTGTTCTTCATTTACTCTTGCTCATCATCATCCCTCTAAACAGCAGTAGTTATGGGATCTAGAAGATCCTCAAGAGACAAGGGAAAGAGGAGATTAGTAGAAGAGTTTGATTTCACCCTTTTTGATTCAAAAAACCATGCTGAAAAATTTCCCTCTTTCGAACTTAGAAGTATCAATAAGGGAAAATACGTAGATCTGAATGAACTAAGAGATTTAGAGACTATCCAATGGTTTGCAAACCTAGATCTACTTCCAATCTTGCAGATTAACGAACCCATCTATCCTAGGCTAGTTAGATTGTTTTACAATAACATGCAAGTAGATGATGAAGAAAGGATGTCCACCTATCTTTTAGGACAACACATTTCAATCACTGATAGATTCATTTGTGATATGATAGGCATTCCCATGAAAAGCATAGGACTTTACTTTAGAGAATCATGGGATGATGAAAGTATTGGAACATCCTATGTTGAAGCCTTAGGAACAATCTTTGCTAATCCTAACAATATCCTGAGTTTGACTTGCTACCATCGACATTGGACTAGAAACTCGAGTCTATATAGCCCTTAACCTTGAGGCTACCTCCTTAAGGTTTGTTTTTGATTCGTTTTTGTTCTTAGTGTCTTGTTTTACAAGATATGTTTTGTTTATTTTTATAATTTTTTTTTTAAATTTTCTTGTAAGGAGTGCCAAGTCACCCATCACTTGAGCTTTTGCTCGAGTGGTCTTCTTTGGTTCTAATGTTGAATCTCGACTTTTGATGATGAGATCAATTGATGAGTTTACGATCTAATCTGCGATTTGAGTGATGTAGGACTAACTTCGATCATAAAAGATAAATCGATTAAAGCAAGAGGAATCAGACGTGTTGAATATCGGATTTTGATGATGAAATCAATTGATAGAGTTTATAATCTAATCTACATTTTGAGTAATGCAGAACTAGCTTCGATCATGAATATACAATTAAAGTAGGAAGAATTAATATTGGGTTGGAGTGGAACATGCTAGAAGATTGGACGTCAAGCTGGAGGATTGGTCGATGTGTCAGAAGAAGGCTTCGTGCCATAAGTTCAAGCATTGGGCCTAGAAGAGCGGACATTGCACTAAGGAGATCGGAGTTGCAGAGGTCAATATGCCGATTGGGCAAAAGGCTGTAAAAGAGGATAATGCACCAAAGGATTGGATAAAGCATCGATGAACCAATGACATGCCAGACAACATGTGATTAATGGTTTGTAATAATTTTCTAGATCGAAGTAGTTTTAAATCATAATTGGGTTGGAATTAGGCCAACTCAATTAGGGGCCCATTAAACCTAAGTTAGGGCTGAGTTGGGCTGGATAGATGGCCCACTTGGCAACTTGGAGCGATGCTAGATGGTAGAACCGCTTGAGGCTCAGCCTCCCAAGAGGTCTGGGCGGTGGTACCACCCAGATTGGGTAGTGGTACCACCTAGATTGGGCGATGGTACCACCCAGATATGGGCTGACAGCCCATAGTGGGTTCAGCCCATGGTGGCCTTTATCAGCCCATAGCCCACACACCTTTGACCTAACCCTAGATCAATATTAGAGGGGTGTGGTGGTTGCATTTTGAGACAAGGTGGCTGCGTTTTTAGGGGAGAAAAACTACAGCAACGTGGAGAGATTGCAGCAGCAACTTGATTATAAAATTAAGAGAAAAGGGTAGGAAAACAAAAGAAAAAAGAGGAAAAAACAAGGACAATGCAGAGAGACTATTCTCAATCATCTAAACAGTATTCTCATATCAGGTTAGATCAGATCTACAGTATATTCTTATTGTGATTACTTGAGGATAATTTAGATATTATGCATAGTGGCATGATCATTGTATCCCAATTATTTTCTTGTGATTGTTGTTAGGGTTTTGGGCAAGAGATTGAGATTTGTATATTCATTATTCTTATAATGGATTATCTCTAGTTTGCCCTGTGGTTTTTACCGGGTTTTCCATTTATATCTTATTATTCTATTTGATTGTGATTCCATTTAATTCCACTGCATGTTATGACCTACTAGTATTTGTTCATATCCAAAATTTATTTCTCTTTATATCCCATCAACTGGTATTAGAGCAGAGTTATGGTGATTTAATTTTTATATTTGAACATGGAGGCCAATAATGTTTCTCATATGATTAGTTTAAATGGAAATAATTGGATGATATGAAAACCAAGAATAAAAGATCTCTTGTATTGCAAAGATTTGTATGAACCTTTGTAGGGGGATAGTGCAAAACCCACAACTATGACAGATGATGAGTGGAAGAGGTTAGATCGAAAAATAGTTGGGTATATTCGATAGTGGCTTGATGATAGTGTCTTTCACCATGTTTCTATTGAAAATTCTGTATATTCTCTTTAAAAAAAATTAGAAGGTCTCTATGAAAGAAAAACAACTGGTAACAAAGCTTTTTTGATTAGCAAACTTGTGAACCTAAAATATAGAAAAGGTGCTTCTATTGCTGAGCATTTGAATAAAATGTAGAGTATTACTAACTAGTTATCCTCTATGAAAATATCTCTTGATGATGAGTTACAGGTATTGTTACTTCTCAGTTCATTACCAGAAAGTTGGGAGACACTGGTGGTTTCCCTTAGTAATTCTATGCCAAATGATATTCTCACAATGAGTCAAGTAATAAGTAGTTTGTTGAATGAGTTGAGAAGAAAGAATTCAGCAACATCTCAGAATGATTCACAAGTACTTATCTCAGAGAACAGAGGAAGGTCAAAGTCTAGAAGCAGTTCACACATGGGTAGGAGCATGTCAAGATCAAGAAAAAAATATTGTTTGCTATAATTGTGGTGAGAAAGGATATTACAAGAACCAATGTAAGCAACCTAAGAAGAGCAAGAAAAAGGGAAAAGAATTGGAGTTTATAGAGTCAATGGATAATATCACAACTATAGTGCAGGGTGGTGATTATCTGATTTTATCTCATTCTGATGATTTTTTTTCTTGTGTATGTTAGGATCTTGAGTGGGTGATTGACACAGGTGCTTCTTATCATGCTACACCACGGAAGGAGTTTTTTGCTATATACAAGTCTGAAAATTTTGGTGTTGTCAAGATGAGCAACTATGACATACTAGACATCATTGGCATGGGTGATATCCATTTAAAGGCCAACCTTGGTTGCAAGTTAGTGCTTAAGGATGTGAGGCATGTGGTTGACTTGACTTGAGACTGAATTTAATTTCAGTTGGAAGTCTAGATGATGAAGACTATGATAGCAGATTTCATAAAGGGTAATGGAAGCTCAGTAAGGGTTCTCTTATTGTGGCTAGTGGAAAGAAATGTCATACTTTGTATAGGTTGCAGGCCAAAGCTTGTGGTGAGCAGTTAAATGCTACAGAGAAAGACTTCAGCATAGAGTTGTGGCATATGCGAGTAGGACACATGAGCGAGAAGTGGTTGCAAGTTCTTTCCAAGAGATAGGTATTGCTAGACCTTAAAGGTACAAATTTGAACCCTTATATTGATTGTTTGGCTGGTAAACAACATAGAGTTTCATTTGCTAGTCCTGCTTTATCTAGAAAAATGCATGCCTTAGACCATGTTTATACATATGTGGTCCTTTCAGGACAAAAACTCCTGGTGGATCTGTTGATGTTCCTGGTATAAGTAGTACATTTTATTTTGTCACTTTTATAGATGATTTTTTCAAGAGAGTTTGGGCCTATGCTTTGAAGACCAAAGATCAGGTGATTAATGTCTTCAAAGAGTTTCATGCTAGGCTTGAAAGGGAGACAAAAAGGTAATTGAAATGCATAATATTATATAATAGTAGTGAGTATATAAGATTGTTTAATGATTATTACAGGTCACATGGGATCCAACATGAGATGACAGTTCCTAGTACATATCAGCATAATGCAATTACAGAGAGGATGAACCGCACCATCATAGAAAATATCAAATGTATGCTTTCACAGGCCTAGCTATCCAAAAGATTTTAGGATGAGGCTTTGAGAACTACAGTTGATGTGATCAACTTGTCACTATGCACAACCCTAGATAGTGATGTTGTAGAGCATGTATGGTCAGGGAAATATGTTTCCTATAAGCATTTGAGAGTGTTTGGTTATCGTGCATTTGCACATGTTCCAGATAATAAGAGGTCCAAGCTGGATGGTAAGACTAAAGAATGTATTTTTCTTGGCTATTCACATGATCATTTTGGTTATAGGCTTGGGATTCAGAAAAGCAAAAGGTGTTCAGGAGCAAAGATGTGGTCTTCTTCGAGGATCAAACCTTTGAGGATTTGAAGAAGAAGGCATCAACCAAAACTTCTGCAGAAGGATTAGCAGATTGTGATCCAGTTACTCCTCTAGTATATCATGGTGATGGGGGAGATGTGTAGGAAGATGGTGTAAAGCCTGATATTGATCTACCTGCAGGACATGTGGAGCAAGAAGTTGGAGAGCAACTTCTAGCAGAACCTCAGTTGAGAAGATCATCTAGATAACGTCAACCATCCAGAAGATACTCTACAAATGAGTATGTGATGCTTACTAATGCAGGTGAATTAGAGAGTTACCAGGAAGCAGTTGAAAGTGAGCAGAAAGAGAAGTGGTTAATTTCTATGCAGGAAGAGATGGATGCTACTCAAAAGAACCACACTTATAATTTGGTACTACTACCAAATGGAATGAAGACCTTACCAAAAGAAAGATAGGAGATATGCCGACAGCTGATCAGCATGGCTTTACATTGAAGAGTCATGGGAAAACCCTCCCTTATGGGCTGAAGGAAGAGGTTGTTGGGCTGACAACCCATAGTGGGTTCAGCCCATGGTGGCCTTTATCAGCCCACAGCCACACACCTTTGACCTAACCCTAGATCAATATTAGGGGGGTGTGGTGGCTGCGTTTTAAGACAAGATGGCTGCACTTTTAGGGGAGAAAAACTGCAGCAACATGGAGAGATTACTGTAGCAACTTGATTCCAAAATTAAGAGAAAAGGGCAGGAAAATAAGAGAAAGAAGGGTAAGAAAACAAGAATAACATAGATAGACTGTTCTCAATTATCTAGGCAGTATTCTCATCTCAGGTTAGATCAGATCTATAGTATATTCTTGCTGTGATTACTTGGGGAGAATTTAGATATTATGCATAATGGTGTGATCCTTGTATCCAAGTTATTTTCTTGTGATTGTTGCTAAGGTTTTGGGCAAGAGAATG
The DNA here is from genome assembly GCF_036884655.1 of Musa acuminata AAA Group. NCBI lineage: Eukaryota > Viridiplantae > Streptophyta > Magnoliopsida > Zingiberales > Musaceae > Musa > Musa acuminata. The sequence continues at coordinate 40,878,125 of NC_088357.1, forward strand.
AGATTTGTATATTCATTATTCTTATAGTAGATTTGTCCCGTGGTTTTTACCCTTCATATTAGAGAGGTTTTCCATATATATCTTGGTGTTCTATTTGATTGTGGTTCCATTTAATTCCGCTACATATTATGGCCTACTAGTATTTGTTCATATCCTATCACTAGACTAGGTGGTGGTATCACCGTCAGTTAATGTTGTCAGGCGATAGTATTGCCCTATCAAGTAGTGGTATTGCCAGAGCCCAATCTTTCAGGCTCTATCAGGTGGTAGGACCACCAGATTAGGTGATCGTACACTTAGTATCAGAGTGTCATGTAATAGTATCACCCAGTACTAACGATGGTATCGCCAGTACCCCATAGACCCGAGATGAGACTAGTTTTGGCTCTAAGTTTGAATCCATTTGGGACCTATAAATACTCCTCTCATCCCTACTTAGCAAAGATAATAATTGAGAAAAAAAAAAGGGAAAACTCTATTGTAATCTTGTGAGAATTCTCCTCCTCTAGTCTAAGTGTTGATTTATATTTAAGAGAGGAGTGAGTGGGGGTGTAAAGGTTCTCTCCTGAGCTTGTCAAAAGGAGAACAGAGTTGTAAGAGTAGTTGGTTCTCACCCATTAAAGGAAGACCGTTAGTGGATACTGGTGGCCTCGATGGAAGAGGAATCGGTAGTGGATATAGGTCACGATGACCGAACAACTATAAATTGGTGTGCTTTCTTTCTTCGCTACCATTTACTTACTTTGCAACTGCTTTACTTCCTCATTACTTTAGCTGCACACTCTTACTAATGTTTTTAAAGTTAAAACACTTTTTGATATGGTTTTATCATACGAAGTTTCAAATTATCAACGTAATTTTACATACACACTAATTCACCCCCCCCCCCTCTTAGTGCTAACTCGATCCTAACAATTAGTATCAGAGCTATGTTTTTCTCTGTTTAGTTTAATACCCAAGAGAAATGATTTTTTTTGGCTTTTAAGAGAGTCTTTTTATCACTTATTAGAAAACTCGGATAAGAGTTTTCTTGCTTTCTTTAAACTTTGATTTATGGAATATCATTGAACTTGGTTTTTAAACCCCCTTTAAACCTATGAATGAATGGAATGACTTTGAGAAAAAAATATTTTCTTAAAATGTGAAAGCTATGAATGCTTTATTTTATGCTTTCGATAAAAACAAATTTAATTGTATTTTGACTTGTGAAACTACATATGATATTTGGCACACTCTTGAAGTCACACACAAAGCTACAAGTAGAGTTAAAGATTCTAAAGTTAATTTTTTGATGCATGATTTTGAATTGTTTCATATGAAATCAAATAAAACCATTGGAGGCATGTACACTTGTTTTACGGATATCATCAATAGTTTAAAAACACTTGGTAAAAGTTTTTCGAATCTTGAACTTGTTAAAAAACCGTTATGTTCTCTTCCTAAAAACTAGGATCCAAAAGTAACTGTTATTCAAGAAGCAAAGTACCTAAATAATTTTTTGCTTAAAGAACTTATTGTTAGGTTTAAGAGCGGTACTAAGAGAGGTGGGGGGGGGGGGGGGGGGGGTGAATTAATGCAACAGAAAAATTATTGGTTTTAAAAAACTTTTTGTTCATCGAAAGGCAATCTCGAAAAATGACTTAAAGGCATGTTTACTCATAGAGTAATGAAAGCTAGGTAAGGAAAAGTGAAATAATTACAAAGTAAGTAAATGATAATAATAGAAATGCAAACCAGAATTTAGAGCGGTTCGGTCGTTGTAACCTACATCCACTTCAAATTCCTTCTCTGTCGAGGTCACCACGTCCACTAATGGTCTTCCTTCAATAAGCGAAGACCAACTACCTTTTACAACTCTTTCTCTTTTTACTAGGTTTAGGAGATAACCCTTAACACTTTCGTACTCTTTCATTCAGAAAAGGGTGGGTTATTTATAGGCTCCAATGGCTTCTGAATTGGAGCAAAAAAGTATCACATCCCTAAATTTCGGGGTATTAACGATACCACCGCCATTATTGGGCGGTACTACCACCTGCAGACTAACACTAAGCGATACTATCGCTCAGTCTATGACCACCTGATAGAGCTCAAAGACCGAGCTCTAGTGGTACCACCGCTTGACAGCATTAACTGTCGGTGGTACCATCGTCGAGATCACTTGGAAGGCTATATCCTAGGTAGTGCCACTGCCAGCCGAGACTTCAAGTACTGAATGGGTTGTTCAACCGGCCCAATTCAACCCTGTTAAAGGCTCAATTGGCTCCTGGCTGAGTTAGTGGGATTACCTCCCGATCCTAACTTAACTATTATTATAACTACGATTAAGGCAAGAAATTAGTTCGGTATGTCAATTTTTCTCTTGACGAACCTCTGGTGAACTTCTCGGTGAGTCTTCCAGTGAGCTTCCGGTGAACTCCTGACGAACTCCCGATGATCTTCCAACGAACTTTCGGCGAACTCCCGACGAACTCTTGGCGATCTTCCGATGAACTCTCTGCGAGCTCTCAACATACTTTCGATACATCGTTCGAATCTTCGACTTTGGCCCATCATCTACTTTATGCCTTATTGCTATCGTAGTTAATCCTGTACACTTATCTCAACACATAGATTAGGTCAAACAATTTACTAATTGATTTCATCATCAAAATTTGAGATTCAAGAATCTCTTCCTGTTTGATGATGATAACCAATTAGTGACCGAGTTAACCTTAACTCCCCCTATATATATGCCATAGAGAAAAAACACTCTTGAATTCAAGGCCTTTGAAATCAAGCATCAAATTGATAAGTTATATTACATGTACAACATCATAATTCACCAATTCAAAATATGATACCATGTATCGATTTTCAAATTTTGAAAGATGATACACATGTGGAATCTAGCAAGATGACAATTCATTATGGTATCAATTGTAAATAGCAAGTTAAGCTCATGACACCTCATCATAACATTTTGATACGAAATCAAGCATGATAAAACGTTTACAAGTAATTGCCATAACACGTTTCAAGCCATTAAGATATTTAATGTACCATTTTATCACTTCATGAATGATAAAGTAGCCTTACATTGCATGAAACATCATCATTATATTGCATGGCTGTTAGGAATGGGGTCGACACTAAGAGGGGGGGTGAATTAGTGTAGCAGTAAAATTATATCGCTTCAAAAAACCTTCGTTCGATAAAATATATTTACGTTGAAAACTGATTTCAGAAACTTAATTTGAAAGCGTACGGAAGAGCATAGTGGATGTAAAGCAAATAAGGCAGTTTGCAGTTAAGATAAATAATAGAAAGTAAATGCAAACTGATTTATAGTGGTTCGGTCGTCGTGACCTACATCCACTCCGTCGATTCCTCTTCCATCGAGGGCATCGACATCCACTATTGATCTTCCTTTAATAGGCAAAGATCAATCTCCTTCTTACACCCCTCGTCTCCTTTTCACGGGTTTAGGAGACAACCCTTACAAGTACTCACACTCCTCTTATAGAATTCTAAACTTAGAGTGGAGGAGGAAATTTCTTAAGAGATTACAACAGCATTTCTTTACTTTTAAACTCTCTATGCTTATATCTTTTAACCAGGGATGAGAGGGGTATTTATAGGCTTTAAGTTGATTCAAACTTGAAGCCTAAAAATATCTCATCCTGGGTTTCCTGGGCATGGACGGTACCACCGCTAGTATTAGTCTGACATTGACCCTGCGTTGGGCGGTACCACTGCCTAGTTTGGTGGTACCACCACCTAGGGGGCTATGCTGGGTGGTACCGTCGCTTGGCACCCTGCTAGGGGCGATATAATTGCCCAGACTGGTGGTACCATCGCCTGACACAATCTCAAAGATTGTGCCACGATGGTGTCACCTTTTGGGGCACTATTTGGGCTTCTTATTCGGCCCAATACTATCTTTACATGGGCCCAACTAGCCCCTAATTGAGTTAGACTAAATCCAATCTTAATTACGTGTTAATTATGAAATCTAAGACATAATCTGAGCAAAATAAGTCCAATTTCTTCTGGCGAGCTTCCGGCGATCTTCCGGTAAACTTCCGACGATCTCTCGGCAATGTTTCAGTGGACTCCCAGCAACCTCCTGGACTTCACGATAATCTTCTTGGCGAGTTCCGATGAGCTTCTCTGGCAAGCTCTGAGACTTCTCGGTTGGTTCCGCTAGAACTTCCGATGAACGTCCGAACTTCCGATGAATGTCCGGACTTCCGACGAACTCTTGAACTCCCAACGAAATCGCGTCCTTGACTCCAGGACTTCATTTTGCTTCATGCCTTGCTATCGTAGTTAATCTTGCACATGTAAAACACACTTTGATCTAGATAATTAATACTAAGCATTAATCAAGTTGTTTGGCATGTCATTGGTCCCTCGACGCTTCGTTCGATTCTTCGGTGCATCGTCCTCTCTTGCGGCCTATTGTCCAATCAGCCAGTTGACTCCGCAACTTCGATATCCTTGGTGCAATATATGTCTCATCTTGATCGAAGCATCCTGCGTCACTCAAAACATAGATTAAAACATAAACACTTATCAATTGGTATTCATCATCAAAATCCGAGATTCAACAATCTCCCCCTTTTTGATGATGACAACCAATTGATGACAGAGTTAACCTTAACTCCTAGAGTTTAAATAAACTCCCCCTATCAATATGCCATATTGATAGAAACTCTTGGATTCAAAAATCCAAGCAAGATGTCATGATCAAATCATACATGACATCAACATACTTCTCCCCCTTTATCATTAAGAAAAAGGAGAAGTACTGCTATCAAGTGTTTAAACATACAAGTTCAAATCGTTACATAAAAAATATAATATTAAGTTTTATCATTATACAATTTGTAAGCTAGAAAGTTTAGCAAATACTACATCATACAAGCTAGCAAAAATTTAGCAAATGCTATATCATATTAGAACATGCAAGTTATCAATTTTTAGATATACAAGTTTTACAACATACAAGCTAGCAAATTTAAATATGTGCAAGTTGGCATATTTGCTTTTCTTTGCTATGCATAAGATAGCATATATTTGCATCTTCTTGAGATTTCAAGCTAGTAATTCTTAGTGATGTTCAAGGTAGCAATTTCTTCTCTTTTGAGAAGTGCGATTATTTTTGCTTCCTTTCAAAAATGTAAGCTAACAAAATGTTACATTATTTTACAATATGGAAGCTAACAATATGAGATGTTCAAGAAGCAAGTTCTTTCTTCTCTTTTGAGAAGTGCAATTTTTGCTTTCTTCTTGAATTGTGTGAGCTAGCATCTTTTATCTCCCCCTTTGTCATTGTCAGAAAGAAGGGAAGACCCTTTATATCAATTTTCAAATTATGACAAAAGTAAGGCAACAAAGATGAAAAATCAAGTCATAAATATCAAAACAATTTTTCATCATGAATATTTCATCATTGCATGCATCAAAATAATTTCATGAATGTTTCATGCATTCATATCATCACATGAAGAATATCAAAAAGAAATTAATTGAGTGATGAGCTAAATATTTCATGAATATAATAAATTGCATAAAAATCATATCATGAAAGATAAGATCATGTGAATACCAAAAGACATGATTTCTTTTTGAAAAACCTCCTTATAAATAATCAAAATAAAATCTTAGGAGATCAAATAATGAAAGATATTCAAAAGAAATTTGAAGTCATGAATTTCAAAAAAGATATTCTCTTTAGTAAATCATAAAAGGAAATGTAGGAGCAAAAGATTTCAATTTATGCATAAGAACTCTTATGATTCATATTGAAATTTTTCTCAAAATGCAAGAGAATGAAGAGTAAGAAATCTTGATTTATGAAGGATTTCATGTAATAAATCTCGAGAAATCAAGATCGTGATTTTGATAAAATATATTAAATTCAAAACATCAAAATCAATTTCATGGTTTACAAAATTCATAATATAAGTAGATTCATGATTTTAATTCCAATGATAATATATTTTCCTTTTTAAGTATTTCATTTTAAGTGATTGATTTCATATTAGCATGCCTTTTTCATTTATGTCAAATAAAAAACATGTATTATTTTTAAAACCGAAAAGGCCACGTTCATTAACATAAAAATTGATAATCCATAAATCTCAAAAATCATCATGCATCATTTCGAAAGATAAACTCATTAAGCATGAGCATTATGCATTAAATTATCAAACATGATTTCATATTTTCAATCAAAATTAATTTATTTATTTATCATAAAATATGTATTTTTCATGATTATTTTTAAAATCATTGGAAAGGTAAGCATGATCCAATTTTATTTTTGCATTTTCATTAAACATGTAATTTAAAAAATATTTAATTTTCTTAAAATAAATTAAAAATAAGTCATGAGAAGCATTATGTAATTTTAAAATAAACTAAAGGTATTTTGATTACGTCAACGTCGAAAGCCGTTAAGGCATAGTTTGCCACCTCGCCTTTGTTGATTTTCTCCTCATCTTCGGAGGAGCTCGATTCATCCCAATTTATGTTCTTCTTCTTACATTCAAAGCAAGTAGTTGCATTCTTTTTATTTTTTAATTCATGTTTCATGAACTTTTTAAATTTGTTAGTGAGGAGTTCAAGTTCACCATCACTTGAGCTTATACTCGAGTGGTCTTCGATTGTTCTTAGTCTGAAATCCTTCCTATCCTTTGGAAGGTGGTTCTCAAGTTCTTTATGTGCATTGCACGTCATTTCATAGGTCATTAGAGTCCTGATAAGTTCTTCGATAAAAAAAGTATTCAAATTTTTTGATTCTTGAATAGCCGTTATTTTTAAATCCGAAGTTTTAGAAAGTGAGCACAAAACTTTATTCACAAGTTTAAGATTTGAAAAACTTTTACTAAGAGCTTTTAAACCATTGACGACATCCCTAAAACAAGTTTATATGTCTCAAATGGTTTCGCTTGGTTTCATATGAAAAAGTTCAAAATCATGCAATAAAAGATTGACTTTAGACTCTTTAACTCTATTCGTGCCTTCGTGTATGATTTCGAGAATGTGCCAAATATCGAAAGCTATTTCACACAAAGAAACCCAATTGAATTCATTTTTATCTAAGGCGCAAAATAGAGCATTCATAGCTCTAGCATTTAAAGAAAATATCTTCTTCTCCAAATCATTTCAATGGTTCATTGGAAGAGAAGACATTCGAAAACCATTTTCGATAATATTTCATAAATTTAAATCCAACGAAAGTAAGAAAACTCTCATTCAAGTTTTCCAATAAGTGTAGTCCGTCCCATTGAAAAAAGGAGGACAAATGAGAGAGTGACCCTCTTGAAAGCTAAAAAGAGCCATTGCTCTTTAGGTGTTAAACCAAATAAGAAAGCGGGGCTCTGATACCAACTGTTAGGAATGGGGTCGGTACTAAGAGGGGGGATGAATTAGTGTAGCGGTAAAATTACGTCTGTAATCAAATCAAATATTTAAGATTGGGATTTAAATTTTATTTTCCTTGCTTGCCATTGTAATTTAGGAAATCTTAATATATTTCCTTATTTATTATGTTTATCTACTTGGCCTAAATGTGTAGAAAGATATGAAAAAAAAAAAAAATCCAGGATGTGACAATGTCGGTTCAAAAAACCTTCGTACGATAAAATTTGTTTACGTTGAAAATCAATTTCAAAAACTTAACTTGAAAGCTTACGGAAGAACGTAGTGGATGTAAAGCAATTAAAGGCAGTTTGCAGTTAAGATAAATAGTAGAAAGTAAATATAAATAGATTATAGTGGTTCGGTCGTCATGACCTACATCCACTCCACCGATTCCTTTTCCGTTGAGGCCACCAGCATCCACTATCGATCTTCCTTTAATAGGCGAAGATCAACCTCCTTCTTACACCCCTCTTCTCCTTTTCACCGGTTTAGGAGACAACCCTTACAAGCACTCACACTCCTCTTACATAATTTTAAACTTAGAGTGGAGGAGAAAATTTCTCAAGAGATTGCAGTAGCATTTCTTTACATTTAAACTCTTTGTGCTGGTGTCTTTTAACCAAGGATGAGAGGGGTATTTATAGTTTTTAAGTTGATTCAAACTTGGAGCCTAAAAATATCTTATCTTGGGTTTCCCGGGCACGGGCAGTACCACTGCTTGCGCTGGGCGGTACCACCAACTAGTTTGGTGATACCACCGCCTGGGTGGCTGTGCTGGGCGGTACCACCGCCCAGACTGATGGTACCATCACCTGGCACCCTGTTAGGAGTGGTACAACTGCCCAGACTGGTGGTACCATCGCTTGACATAGTCTCGAAGACTATGCCACGATGGTGTCACCTCTTGGGGTACTGTTTGGGCCTCTCATTAGGCCCAACATAGTCCTTACATGGGTCCAATTGGCCCCTAATTGGGTTGGCCCAAATCCAATACCAATTACGTGCTAACTATGAAATCTAAGACATAATCTAAGCAAGATAAGTCTGGTTTCTTCCTGCGATCTTTCGGTGAACTTCCGACAATCTCTTGGCAATGTTCTGGCGGACTCCCGATAAGCTCCTGGACTTCACGATGATCTTCTTGGTGAGTTCCGACAAGCTTCTCTAGTAAGCTCCGAGACTTCTCGGCTGGTTCCGCCAGAATTTTTGATGAACGTCCAAACTTTCGATGAACTCTTGAACTCCCAACAAAATCGTGTCCTTGACTCCGGGACTTAATTTTGCTTCATACTTTGCTATCGTAGTTAATCCTACACATGTAAAACATACTTTGATCTGGACAATTAATACTAAGCATTAATCAAGTTGTCCGGCATGTCATTGGTCTTTCGACGCTTCGTCTAATTCTTCGGTGCATCGTCCTCTCTTGCGGCCTATTGTCCAATTGGCCAATTAACTCTGTAACTCCAATATCCTTAGTGCAATATCTGCTCTTCTTGGCCCGATGCCCGAATCCATGGCCCGAAGCCTTCTATCGATATGTCAACCGTTCCTCCTGCCCGATATCCAATCTTCTAACATGTTTTTCCCTAACACAACATGATTTTTCCTACTTTAATTGTCTCATCCTGATCGAAGCATCCTGCATCACTCAAAACGTAGATTAAAATATAAACACTTATCAATTGGTTTTCATCATCAAAATCTGAGATTCAATAATGGTAACATTCAAAAGTTTATAATGTTAAGAATCCGATATTACATCATTGTATGGTAACATTAAAATTTCACAATATCAAAAGTTCTTAATATTTAAGAGATCACAATCATTTAAAGAGATCACAACATCATCAAAATGAACACAACATCACAACATCAAAGTGAACACAATATCAAAGTGAACATCGATAATATTCAGAGAGATTCCGTCAACTTCTCCCCCTTTATCATCAGCAAAAAGACATACATTAGCTATTCAGCTGGAGGTAAGTCAAAATGTCTAAACAAAGTATTAAGTTGTCGATGAATCTACTGCAACTCAGTTAAAATTTGATCTTGACATTGTTCAAATCAATGCATTTGAGTCCGTATATCATCGGTAGATAAGGAGGGTTCTTGCTTTATTAGAGGTGTTGCCTCAAAGGGACGAGTAAGAGGAGATTGATTGCCCATAAATATTGGTATTTCTAGTTCTAGATCAGGTGGGTGGAGATCAGTTCTTCTAGGTAATCTAGTCTATGTCCCATTTTTTAATGTACATCTTAATCTTCTTAACAGGTTTCTATTTATGACATTAAATCTATTTAGTTTCACGACTTTTTCATCAGGTGGAATGACTTTCATATGCATGAATAAGTCTTGTGATCAAGCTATCATATGGATGCATCATATCCTTTTTCGATAGTTCAATCATGTTTTATTATATTAGGTAGCCAAAACAATTTTGTTGGTTTTTCATAATCCAATACATCGTTCCTATTTCCATTTGGTTAACTTCATCATGATGATATTGTTTTGGAATTATAATGCTTTTCAAGATGTGATGAAGCAATTTGGTGTTAAAGGGTAGTAGATGTTCATAGCTTTTTGGAAGGATAGACAAGTTTAGATTACAAAAAATTATTCCTAAGACATCAAAATAAGTGGTCTCAACTGATTCTTTGTCTCATTGTCCTCTAAAATAATAACCTATGCTTTTCTCAACAATTCCTATGAGGTCAAAATTATGCAATCTGAAATGGGTTTGTGATGCCCTAATAGATAAGTAGATACCCTATCATTTTCATCCACATATAAATTATTTTAAAATAGCCTAACAAGTCTAGGATAAATAGGTTCATATATTTGAAGGATTGAGAAGATATTTAGGTTAGCAAACTATTGAATAAGTTTCAAATCACTTAATTTCTCTAAGTCTACATATTTACCCTTATGAATATTTCTAGACTCTATGGTAGGAAATCTAAGGGCATGTTGAGAAGAATAAAAAAGTAGGGAATCATAGGTTTCAACTACTCTCCTCTTCCCTTTGTCTCTTAAGGATCTTCTAGAAGTCATGGAGACTATATTTATGAAGAATAAATGAGAGGCAAGAATAGTTAATGCAAAGAAGGAAACAATTTATTTAGGGATTACCTTAGTGGTTTAACTTTCTTATGATCACTCAAGGAAGATTTGGGATTGATCCTTGATTTTGCAAAGGATGAGTATTCCTTTGAGTTACTAGAGGGAGAGCAAGGGGAATAAGTGAATTGGGGCTCTTAGGAGAGGTGTAGAGTGAGTTGGGGTCGGTTCTACCACCGGCCCTAACATTAGCTTTTATAGTGCTGAGTTGTGGGCAGTGCCACTGCCAGCAGGGCGGTGCCACTGCCTACAACCAGTGAACACTAGCGGTGTTATCGCTAGCTGGGCGGTGCCACCACCTATAGGTAGTGATCACGTTGTCACAGACTTAGCTGGTTTTGCCTAAGTCGTACGACACCCTTGCGTGTCCGTCCGCAAAGGTCAGCCTCTCCGAAGCCTCCCATGGTCCCTTAGGACCCAAAAAAGAGAGAACAGGATAGAGAAAACGCCTCACTCGGGATCCATAAGCAAACATCTCCGAAAACACTTCATAGGCAATGTAAATTACAAACAGACTTTACAATCTCTGAACAGTTACACAATAAAGGGTAAAATGGTCTATTATAGATCGAAAATATCTCACACGTGTCCACATGACACAATCTTTATTTACAAGCCTAAAGCGGCTACCAACCTAACTAAAATGGAACAATTAAGCTTTCGACCGTCTCTCTACATGCTGTACAAAGCATGAACATACCAAAAGACACGGATATACATAAGCATTACATCAAACATCCTGTTTAGAAGTTTGTCCATGACATTCTCCCCCACTTATTCCTTTGACATTCTCGTCGAAGCCTTTGTCAATAATACAACTCCTCGCCTTTACTGAGTCTTCAATCTTCTGCTCCAACTGCAATGGGCCTCTTGGCTCCCAACTACTCTCCGTTGCTATTTTTGAGTAGTCGAACCTTTGATCCGCCATGCTGCTTCAACTCGCCAATGACTCTGACTCTAGTGTGGGGTTGGCTGAGTTGTGTTGATCCCTGTTGGTTCTTGCGGATCCTCCAGATGAAGGAAAAGACCATCCATACTGTGCCAGTCTCTCAAATGTCTCATACTGCTTGAACTGAGAGGATGCTTGTTGGAGCTTTAACGAGCATCGTCTCGTAAACTTTTGAAGTTTTGGGTCCTTCCTCCATAAAATTTGCTCATTGACTCTTCTTTCATTTAGTTGTTACATCCAAGTAGGTTCGCATCACTTCCGCTTTCGATTGGCATTTCGTTGGGAAATGAAGTGGATAATCTACTCTCAGTAACACTGATCACCATTGGTGAGGATTTGACAACTATTATCTTCTATTATCTTCGAAGGGTCTTTGAACATATGCAGAGCTCCTTTGCTAGATAGATAAGAGAATTGGGGTACTCGGTTTCACCCATTCTCTTAAGAGTTGAGAAGACAAAAGTTACTTGACTTCGCCCACCTCCTCGAGGTTGTACTCCATGCATTGAGATGGTTACTGGCCTTCGCCTGCTCTTTGCTCACACTTCTGAAGCACTTGAAGTGTTTGCACTCCTTGCGTTGAGTAAGTTACTGTGATTCACCTTCTCAATGCCATCAAACTTCTGGAATGCAAGAAGTTTTCACCCCAACTTGGAGTAATTCTCTCATAGGTTTGGTTGCCTCTGGGATTGTACCGTCTTCTCCATCAACTCTGCCACCTACTCCACTGAGTAGCAAAATTATAGCACCACGTACTGCCTGCTTTGTTCCTTGGTCATGAACTCTTGCCTGAACTGAAGTCCTTCACTTTCGGCTATCTTGATGAGAAGCTCATTGACACCGGTCTTACGAAGTTCCTTGGCCTCTGCCCTTCAGCCTTGTCTCGGTACTTGGAGTTTGCCTCTGCATACTCCACCTCCTCGGCCCCTTTCATGACCAAGCACTCTCCTTCCATGAGAGTAAGGGATCAATGACTTTCACGGAAATCCCACCTCTGCAGTACCATGACACTACCATGCCCATGGCCCTATTATCCGTCGCCTCACATCTGTATCCCTTTTTGTCATAATCAGTAGATATGTCTCTGTGGCACTCCTCCGAGTCCACCTCCATTCTAACTGATGCTTGATTTTGGATAGCTAAGTCCCTCTGGATTCATCGTCGCTTCCTTGCCCCTTTCAACCCTCTGCTTCAACACCTCTGTGTTCTCCAAGCAACTCCCTTTGGTCGATGGAAAGATAGACTATAATTTCCATGCATGGCCTCTGCCATCGCATTATAGGGTTTGCATTGATTCTGTTCTCCTTAGCTTTCTTGGTAGCAACGTTCGCTTACTTGACCTTGTCCTCTGACTTGCCAGGCTCCCTTAAGCGAATATGAGCTCTGGAGCAATCCAACTCTCCAGCTACTTCGATCATATCTCTGTATGATCAAGTCCCTCCCATGGGACTCACTGGTACTTGTATTCGAACTTTTCCCTTGGTGGAACACAACCCCCATATGCTGATGACCAAGGTTTTCATCCGATGCAAAATTCGATGCACGCACGGAAGACTCACCTCTGCGGTACCATGGCCTTCACTTATTGAATCCATAACCCTTCTTGCCGTCATATTGTTCACCAAAGTAGAGCTTCCAGTAGCTCCCGATCATACCTCCATATGATCTAGTCCCTCATGGGACTAGGTTGTGTGTATCGCATTGCCACGAACTATTCCACCACGATCCGCTACACCATGTCGCCTCCTGGTGACATCTCTATTGCATTCTGATCCTTGTGGGATGAACTCGAATTGTGAACCCTTCATGTGTGGCCTCTGCCAATACATCGTAGGGTCTCTTCCACCTTCGATTTTGTTCGCTCCTTTAGCAATCGACCTTCATCCACCCACTCTTGGGTCACACCTAGATGAAGTACCGCTCTAGGACAATCCATTGCCTAGTAGCTCCCGAAGTGCCCCAACTTTGCTGCAATTAGTGCACCATTGTCTGGATCCTAGGCCTCTACCCCTACCAGCACAACCTTCGTTGCGCACCGCTTCCTTCATAGCAACTTGAATGGCAACACTATGGTATATTCTTCAAGAGTACCCGCCTCTACATCCTCTTGCCCCGTGCTAAGGCCTTCTGAACCCAACTTCACCTCCGCAAATTGAGTCACCTTATTTCCTCCATCAAATGCTCCTCCGAGATAAGGTGCATGTGCCCAGAAGATCCCTTCGTCTTTGGCACCATGCAAGATGAGTCTGCTTCGTCAGAATGAATGACCCATGGAACAACATGATCCTGCTCTTGCCTCTGTAAGAGTTCATGTCCTTGACCTCTGTCCAAGGAAAACACTATGCCTCCGCTCCAAGTTCCATCTTCTATATTGGCTCCCTTCATGCGACTTGGGTACTTCACTAAGTTACACCCAAGTTGCTCTGCTCTTCATTTTTTGCATTGAGTTGATGGTGGCCCTCGTGCCCACCATTCCACGGGTTAGCCCTCCCTTGAGTCCGATCTCCATATCGACTCCAAGTGTGCCTTCATTTGTGTTGCTTTGGGTCGCTCCCCTACTTGATCTCGCAATGCATCCACCAATGCATTCTCTCAAGCGAGATCATGCGACGACTCCTCGCCACTTGCTCAGTCTATTGAACTTCGTGGAGTTGTTGTTTGTTGAGGTACTCCTCAACTTGTGAGGTCCGCCCACATAATTCTCCCTCTAGAGAGCCGGGACTTATCCCTCCTGGATAACTGTCTCATTGGAGCAACATCTCTCTTCGTTTCGGAGACCACCATCCCCTTGGACTACTTCGATATGCTGAATAAACTGTGCATTGTTCTGCCTCATGCAAACACACTTGCTAGATTGTGACTCCACGTCAATATAACCCCCGCTGCACCACTTAAGACCTAGCAACATGCTGAACTCGTTGTACACTTCAGCCTCCTACGGACGTATCCTTCACATGCCGAAGAGAAAGTTTCAATGCTCCATGGTGCCGAGTTTTGGTCACCTTGGGATGGCCGTGAACATTCCATCGTCCGCATACAAGCCCATGCATGAGTACCGAATTCTTTGAGTTAGCAATTCCCCTCACCTCTGTGAACTTTGTACAACTCTTTCGGTCGCTGAGCAACTCATTCCACCTTGGATGGTCTCATCCTTTACCAAGCACCTCGCTTGCCTTGAGCACCATCAAGTATGGTTGTCAACATTGAGCCGTAGCTCAAACTCAGTCATCCCAACCTTTGTGCACTCTGCATTCTTCCAAGCTTGTCTGTTCTCATGGTGCCTCTTGCGCGAAGGGTTGGCCATTCCTCTGAATGCCAATCTCAAATGCCCGCTCTTCCGAGCGACTCCTTTTCCCTACATCTCTATGCCCATTTTCCCCCAAACGGTCGCGCGTGTGCTGATTGCCCTCAACGCAGCCTTGCTAGGTCCCTCACGTTTGTATGCTAAGTGTTTCTATGAGTGCTTGTCCCGCTTTGATACTATCTGTCACGGACTTAGCTGGTTTTGCCTAAGTCATGCGGCACCCTTACGTATCCGTCCGCAAAGGTCAGCCTCCCCGAAGACTCCCATGGTCCCTTAGGACCCACAAAAGAGATAACAGGATAGAGAAAATGCCTCACTCGGGATCCACAAGCAAACATCTCCGAAAACACTTCATAAACAATGCAAATTACAAATAGACTTTACAAGCTCTGAACAGTTGCACAACAAAGGGTAAAATGATCCATTATAGACCAAAAATCTCTCACACGTGTCCATATGACACAACCTTTATTTACAAGCCTAAAGCGGCCACCAACCTAACTAAAATGAGACTATTAAGCCTTCGGTCGTCTCTCTACATGTTGCACAAAGCATGAACATACCAAAAGACATGGACATATATAAGCATTACATCAAACATCCTATTTAGAAGTTTGTCCGTGACAACATGAATCTTTGAAGTTTAAATTTTCGTAAGAGGAGAAAATTTGTACTTAGTGAAGAAATAATTCATATACCATAAATCATGATTCAAAATTTATCTCAAGTGAAGAAATAATAGCGAATGATCTCAAGAATAAAACTTAATTAAGAAAATCCAAAAATATTTAAAGAGGAACTCATGTATCAAAGAAATTTAGCATATCTAATTCTCTTTTTATGAAATTAAATTGTTCCTCAATCAAGGGTTTTGTAAAAATATAAGCTAATTGATGTTTTGTGCTAATAAATTCTAGATATATGTCTTGGTTGTTGATATGATCTTGTATAAAATATTGTCTAATATCAATATGTTTAGTTCTAGAGTGTTGAATATGATTTTTTGTTAAGCATATTACACTAGTGTTGTCACACTTTATAGGTATGTTTTTCAGGTGAATTCCATAATTTTCTAAAGTGTTTTTCATCTATATAACTTGAGCACAGCATGCACCTATTGCTATGTACTCAGCTTCAGTTATAGATAATACAATCGAGTTTTGTTTCTTAGAAGATCAAGGGAAAAGTGTGTGTCCTAAAAATTGACATGTTTCGGATGTACTTTTTCTATCTATTTGGTAGCCAGCAAAATCAACATTGACATAACTAAGCAATTCAAAGTTTTTTTATTTTGGATACTATAATCCTAGTTTAGGAGTTCCTTTTAGGTATCTAAAAATTCTTTTAACGACTTTTAAATAAGATTCCTTGGGGTTAGATTGAAACCTAGTACAAAGTCCTATGCTAAACATAATGTTCGGTCTAGTTGCGGTGAGATATACTAAACTACGTATCATACCCCTATAAGCTTTTTATTCAAAGCTTTCTCCACTTTCATCAATGTCTAACTTAGTACATGTACTCATAAGAGTATTGATAGTCTTTGAATTGTCCATATTAAATTATTTTAGTAAGTCTAGAGTATATTTTGTTTGATTAATAAAAATTCCATCACTAAGTTATTTAATTTGTAAGCCTAAAAAGAAGGTTAATTCACCTGTTAAACTCATTTCAAACTCTTGGCTCATACTTTTGGCAAATAATTCATATAAAGATTCATTCATGGAACCAAAAGTAATATCATCAACATAAATTTGAACAATAAGAAAATTATTTTTAAAATTTTTAATAAATAATATGGTATCGACTTTGCCTTTAGAGAAATTATTTTAGATAAGAAAGGAGCTAAGTCTCTCATACCAAGCCCTTGGGGCTTGTTTTAATCAATAGAAAGCCTTAGCCAATTTAAACACATGATTAGAAAAAATATTATTCTCAAATTTGGGAGATTGTTTAACATAAACTTCTTCGAAAATGAAGCCATTAAGAAAAGTACTTTTAATATCCATTTGAAATAACTTAAAGTTATTAAAACTAGCATGGGCAAGGAGCATCCTTATGGCTTCTAATCTTGCCACAAGAGCGACGGTTTCTTCATAATTGATACCTTCTTCTTGGTTGAAACATTTGATCACTAATCTAGCCTTATTTCTAACCATGATACCAAATTCATCTTGCTTGTTTCTAAAGACCGATTTAGTACCGATAACTAAATGGTCACTAGGTCTCAAAACAAGCTCCCACATCTCATTTCTCTTAAATTGGTTCAACTCTTCTTGCATTACGATAACCCATGAATCATCTTTCAAGGCCTCGTCAATGCATTTAGGTTCAATTTGATAAAAAAACGTGACATTAGTACAAAAGTTCTTAAGAGAAGAATGAGTTTGAACCTCTTTTGATGTGTCTCCTATGATTAGCTCCTTAGGATGAGCATCTATGTACTTCTATTCCTTGTGTAAGGATGTTTCGAAAGAAGATGCATCTAAGTTGCTAGTTAGAGAAGGTTCATTTAAATTTAAAGCATCAAAATTAAGATAATCATCAAACTCATTTTTCTTAAATTTGAAAACTTCGTTAAAGATAACATGAATAGACTCTTTTATAACCAAAGTTCTTTTATTAAAGATATGAAAAGCTTTAGAAATAGAAGAATAGCCAAGAAAAATCCCTTCATCAGATTTTGCATCAAACTTTCCTAAGGCATCTTTTTCATTCAAGACAAAATATTTACAATCGAAAATTTTAAAATATAAAACATTGGATTTTTTGTTGTTCCATAATTCATAAAGAGTTTTGGAAAGTAATGGTTTTACTAGAACCCTATTCATGACATAGCATGCCGTATTAACAACTTTGACCCAAAAATATTTGGGTAAGCTATGTTCATTTAATATGGTTTTTGCTATTTCTTGTAAATTTCTATTTTTTCTTTATACTACTCCATTTTGTTGAGGATTTCTTGGAGTAGAAAAATTATGGTTGTATCCATTAGATTCACAAAAATTTTGAAAATCACAGTTTTAAAATTCGCCATCATGATCACTTCGAATTGATGAAATTATAAAACCTTTTTCTTTTGAACAAGCTTACAAAACTTAAAAAAATACATAAAGCAATCACTTTTGTGTGCTAAGAAGTATGTCCAAGTGTATCAACTATAATCATCCACAATTACAACGGTGTCTTTGCTACCTCCTAGGCTTGATATATCAATTGGTCCAAACAAATCCATATGGATCAATTGCAATGGTCTAGAGGTGATTATTTGATTCTTTGGTTTGAAACTACCTTTTATTTGTTTTCCTAGTTGACATGCATCACACACATTATCTTTAATGAATTTAATGTGAGGAATACATCTTGCAAGTTCTTTAGATGAGATTTAAGAGATTAGTTTCAAGCTAGCATGACCTAATCTCCTATGCCAAAGCGAAGCTTCGTCATTCAAAATCGAAAAATATATTTCATTACAAAGATCATCAATGTCGATGGTATATATATTATTTTATTTTAGGACAATCATAAATGTGTTTTTGTGTGGTTTTTCAATCATACAAGCATTGGATTCAAATCTAATAATATATCCTTTATCACATAATTGACTAATGCTCAAAAGATTATGTTTTAAGCCATCAACCAATAACACATCTTTAATCAACAAGTTGGATTTATTACCTATGGTTCCTTTGCTAATGATTTTACATTTGTTGTTGTCTCCGAAGGTTACATACTCTTCGTCTAGGCTAGTGAGCTTAGAGAGTTAAGATGGATCTTTGGTCATGTACCTTGAGCATCTACTATCAAGGTACCATCTCTTGATCCTAGCTTGTGATGGTAAATATTTCTACAGAAAAGGATGATTCTTAAGTACCCATTTAACCTTGGGTGCCTAAAAAATCGATTGACTTAACTTATCATTTTACATTGAATTCTTTACGGTTCCTTTAGGAACCTAAATCAATTTATGTGGACTACATCTTTTAAATGGACATTGACAAGCAACATGTCCAAATTTGTAACAAAAGTTACATTTGTTTTGGGGTGAAACATGCAAAGTAGGGCCTTTAATAAAGGTAGTTGGATTTTGGTGAGAGTTACTCACAAATCCAATTCCGCTTCTTTTATGACCGTGACTCTTATTGGCAAAGATCATGTTCAAGGATTTGCTACCAACCTTAAACTTTTCTAAGGTTTCTTTGAGTAGCAAGTTTTCCTCTTTAAGAATTTCTAATTCATCACATTTTATGTAAGGAGCTAAACTGTCATTGTGCTCA
Source organism: Musa acuminata AAA Group (assembly GCF_036884655.1). Lineage (NCBI taxonomy): Eukaryota > Viridiplantae > Streptophyta > Magnoliopsida > Zingiberales > Musaceae > Musa > Musa acuminata. The sequence goes on from NC_088357.1 coordinate 40,897,188, forward strand.
AATTTTAATCTATCAAAATCACTAGCAAGAGAAGCATGCTCCTTTTTTAACATTTTATATTTTTTCTAACTAATTTACATTCATCAAATAAATCATGAAAAGTACTTAGTAATCATCAAAAGATAAATTTGCATCTAATGAACTGCTTACCTCATCTCCGATAGCCATTAGTATATAGTGAACAACTTGCTCTGTGTTGGTTGGCTCCTCTTCTTTGGATGCACTTGAATCATCCCAAGTTTCTTTAAGAACCTTCTTCTTCTTTTGGTTGTTTCTTTTTTGCTTGAGAACATTCACTTTTGAAATGTCCCAGCTTCTTATATTCGTAGCATATAACTTATTCTTTCTTGGGTTTAATTTTATTTTTAGTATCATTTTTAAATTTATTACTTTTTATAAATATTTTGAATTTTCTTGTCAAGAGTGCCAAGTTATCATCATAGTCCTCATCACTTGAATTTTCTTATAAGTGGTCTTCATGAGTTCTTAGTGTCATATCCTTCTTATTCTTTGGAAGGTTGTTATCAAACACTTCATGAGTGTTACAAGTCATCTCATAGGTCATTAGTGACCCGATCAGTTTTTCAAGAGGAAAGTTATTTAAATCCTTGGCTTCTTGAATGATCGTTACTTTATGGTCCCAACTCTTTGGAAGGGATCTCAAGGTTTTATTAACAAGTTCAAAGTTCAAAAAACATTTGTCAAGAGCTTTTAAACTATTGATGACATCCCTAAAATGGGTGTACATGTCGATAATAGTTTCACTTAGCTTCATCCGAAACAATTCATAAGTATGAACTAAAAGATTTATCTTTGACTCCTACTAGTTCCTTCGTGAGTGATTTCGAGTATGTGCCAAATGTCAAAAGTCGTTTCACAAATAGACACTCGATTGAACTCATTTTTATCTAAAGCACAAAACAAGACATTCATAGCCTTGGCGTTTAAAGCGAAAGTCTTCTTCTCCAACTCATTCCAATCGTTCATTGGAAGAGAAGACTTTTGAAAGACATTTTCCATAATGTTCCATAACTCAAAATCCATTAAAATTAGAAAGATCCTCATTCTAGTCTTCCAATATATGTAATCCATCCCATTGAACATGGGAGGACATGTAATTGAATGACCCTTTTGGTTGTTGGCAAATGCCATCTCTCTTGGGTTTCAAACCAAACAAGAGTGTCCTTGCTATGATACCAATTGTTAGGACCAAGAGTGACACTAAGAGGGGGGGTGAATTAGTATAGTGGAAAAATCATTAGTTTTAAAAAAACTTTTTGTTCATTGAAAGGCAATCTCGAAAAATGACTTATAGGCATGTTTGCTCGTAGAGTAGTGAAAGCTACGTATGGAGAAAATGAAACAATTGCAAAGTAAGTAAATGACAATAATAGAAATGCAAACCAGAATTATGAGTGAATTGGTCATTGTAACCTACATCTACTTCAGATTTCTCCTCTGTCAAGGTCACCAGCGTTCACTACTAGTCTTCCTTCAATAGGCAAAAGACCAACCACCTTTTACAGCTCTTTCTTCTTTTACCGAGTTTAGGAGATAACCCTTACAAGCCTCACTCCTCTTTCTTCAATGGTTACAAAGCTAAGAGAGGGAGGGGAGGACTCTTCTTACTTTTTACAACACTTTAACACCCTAGGAATTCAAGATTATATCAAGACTTTCGTGCTCTTTCATGCAGAAAAGGGTGGGGTATTTATAGCCCAAATGACTTATGAATTAGAGCAAAAAATTATCATATCCCTGGATTTCTGGGTATTGACGGTACCACCGCCATTATTGGGTGGTACAACCACCTGCAAACTGACACTAGGCGGTACCACTGCTCAGTTTGGGTGGTACGACCACTTGACAAAGCTCAAAGACCGAGCTCTAGCGATACCATCGCTTGACAGCATTAACTGTCGGTGGTACTATTGCTTAGTCTGGGTGGTACGATCGCCTAGACCACTTGGGAGGCTGTGTCCCAAGCGGTGCCACCGTTGGTCCTGATGGTGTCACCATCGACCAAGACTTCAGGTGCTAAATGGGCTGTTCAATCAGCCCAATTAAATCCTATTAAGGGCCTAGTTGGCCCCTGACTGAGTTAGTGGGATTACCTCCCGATCCTAACTCAACTAATGTTCTAACTCTGATTAAGGCAAGCAATTAGTCTGGTATGTCGATTTTTCTCTCGGCGAACCTCCGGCAAACTTCTCGGCGAGTCTTACGGTGAGCTTCCAGCGAACTCCCGACGAATTCCCAACGATCTTTCGACGAACTTTTGATGAACTCCCGACAAACTCTCGGCAATCTTCCGACAAACTCTCGGTGATCTTTCAACGAACTCTTGGCATAATTCTGGTACATCATCCAAATCTTTGACTCCAGCCCATCATTTGCTTTATGCTTTACTGATATCATAGTTAATCTTACACACTTATCTCAACACATAGATTAGGTCAAATAATTTACCAATTGATTTCATCATCAAAATTTGAGATTCAATACTTATCGAGTCTTTAATGACCTATGAAATGAGTTGTATAACACAAGGCGAACATAAGAACAACCTTCGATAGAACGAGAAGGATTTGACACTTAGAAGAAAAGAAGACAACTCGAGCGAAAGCTTAAGTAATGATGACATATAACCTTTGATAAAAAAATTTAAAAAGTTTATAAAACAAGAATCAAAATATAAAAATAAACTAAAAAAGGATACAACCACTTGCTATTAATGTAAAAAGCCGGGGGACTCCAAAGATGAGGGTACAAAATTGAAGAAGAAGTTGCCTAAGAAGAAGAAGACACTCAAGGTGACTTGGGACGAATCGAGTATATCCAAAGACGATGAGCAAACCAACAAAGACAAAGTGGCAAACTATGCCTTGGTGACTTTCGACAATGAGGTAAGTGACTCAACCAAAACTTTTTTACCTTACTATGAAATTACTTGATGTATTTCATGAGTTATTTTTAAATTAGTTAGTAAGAAATAAAAAATAAAAAATAAAAAATATGCTTCTCTTTCTTATAATTTTGAAAAATTAAAAATGAACATGATAATTGTATGTTAACTCCTTATACTAAATGCAATGAGTTAGATTCACTAAAGAAGGAAAATGTATTACTACAACAAATAACAATAAAAGAAATATTTTTGAAATTAAAATGATTATTAACTAATCGAATATTTTGTTTGAAGATGCTTTGTTAGTTGACATAACTCATTAAGTATTTATGTAATACATGATATAAATTTGAATCTAATGCTTGCATATTAAATAAGAATAATTCTATGAATGCTTAAATGTTTATCTTGATGATTTTAATGATAAATTTTGTTTTTCAACTTTTAAATGTTGATGCATATTTTTATTTGGCATAAAAGACAAAGACATACTTGTATGAAATAAATTACATAAATTGAAATGCATAAAAAGGGGAATGTATCTCTTTTAAAAATGTCTTTATTTCTAAACCTTATCAAGTTTTTCAATCCATGTATATTATTATTTTTTGAATCTATTAAACTATAAAAGTGATTTTGATGATATGAATTTGAATGAGTTATTATCCAAATCATGATCTTGATATCTTGATAATTATAACTTGAGATTTTTATATAAATCAAGATCATTCACTATGATTTTTTCATTTTATTAAATAGAATTATCCAATCATGATTTTTCTTTTGATTTATCGGAATTATAACTTAATTTTTTTTATGATTCATAATAAATTGAGATATATTATATATGAATCGAGATCTTTATGTGTCCTCCCATGACTCTTTTTGCTATAGGAAAGTCTTTATTTATATCATGATCTTAAATTCTCGATATTTAATATTTGAGATTTTTTTTATAAATCAAGATATTTGATCTCCTAAGGTTTCGTTTTGTTATTTACTAAAAGTGAGATTTGTCAAAATAAATCATGTCATTTGGTATTCATGACTTAATCCTTCATAATATTTGATATTATATCTTTCATGATATGATTCCTTTGTATTTATGACTTGTATGCTTTATATAATGATTAAAATATTTTACACTATTATATCCTTCGCTTCCTTTTGATAATAACTAAGGAGGAGAAAAAATTGCTAGTTTGCAAAGAAAGGCAAAACTTGCAAGCTTGCACATCTTAAAGGAGAAAGTCTAGCTAGCTTGTGCATCACAAAAATTAGCAAAAATGATGCTAGCTTGCACATTATAAAGAAAAGCAAAAAGTTGCTATATCAAAAGAAGCAAAAAACTTTGCTAAACTTCACATTCTAAAAAATTGCTAGCTTGAACATTGTAAAGGAAGCAAAAATTACTAGCTTATACTTCTCAAAAGAGAAGAAAGAACTCACTAGCTTGCATACTCTAAAGTGATGAAAAATTTGCTAAAAGAGGATAAATTATAATAATGATCATGGAATGATGTATTAAAATTTTGATTATGTATAATTTTATAATGATATGTTGCTTGGATTCATAATTTATTTCTGAATTTATGTTTCTATCAATATGGCATATTGATAGGGGAAGTTTGGTTTAAACACCGTTATCAATTAGTTGTCATTATAAAAAAGGAAGAGATTATTAAATCTCATATTTTAATGATGAAACCAATTGATAGAGTTTATGATCTAATTTGTGTTAGGAAATCTTAGGGGTAACATCACATGTGCAGCGGAAGAACAGAAAATAAAATCCCTAATTCCTAAAGATATGTTCATCATCATGCAAAGATTGGTACGCAAAAATCTGCAAAGCAGAAAATCAGGTGTGAGATAGATTGTGTTACTTAGGGAGATCGTATATTCTTGAATCCCTACAGATCTCTAGGAGAGGGTGAAGATGGTCAAGCACCCTCTTTTCTAGCGATGATCCATATAGTAGGGCTATGATGATACTCCTCAAAACTCCAGGCCTACTATGAGGTAGAGAAGGGGAGAAGAATAGGAGAGGCAAGCAAAATGCTCTAGCCTATAAACCACTGATTTTCTCCTATTTATAGAGGTCTCATGTCAACTTAACCATAATGGATCCTCCCCTATTGGGTATTGGATCTCTATCCAATTACTCAAGCCTCTTAGATTAATGGATCTCTATCCAATAATCTCTCATGGGCTTTTATTGAATCTCATCCATAGGTTCTAATAATTCAGGAGCTTATTGGATATCCAATAAGATAAGAGGCTCCGGCGGATATCTCATATCAGAACCTCAACTCATCGCAATGCCTACCATATGTGTGTGACCCTTTAGGCCTAATATCGAGATGGCCATGAGCCATACCTGTCAAAACTCCTTCTGGCTTAGTGAATTATTATCTCCATAATAATTCACTCGACTTATCGATTGCGGATGTACTAGGCCACTATACCGTAATCCCCAAACGATACAAAGGATTCCAATCCATTGGACCTGTCTATCCTCAATTATCATATATCTATCGTCCCTCATCTATCTAATATCCTAGAGACCGTATACCAAGCATGGTACTGTCAGACCCATACGGTTTTTACTCGAGTCTCGCTCTAATCGGATTCTCCCGATGAACTCTTTCTCTCTCAATCTGAATGACCCTAGCCAAAAATTTGTCTGAGAAAGAACACATGGGATATTTCTCTTATGACATTGAAAGTGGATGATCCTCTATTGACACTTAATAGCCCTTATAAGGTTAACTGCCACTCTTGATGATCGATTGTGCTAGATCTAGGACATCCAAACCTATAAGTCTAGTATCAAAGAGTGAAGCACTCATACAGGACATCCTTGGTGTCTCAAGTCTAAGGACTAGATACACCACTAGGACTATGGAATCACTATCTGACAATAAGATATCATCAACTATTCAGCATTCCGTAAGCGGATCAATAAGTGAACTCATTCCCCAATGAGCACCTGTATTATATCCCTAGTGTCCCCACATGAGCAGCTATGAGACCAGATACATCCATCATATGGACGGGTATACAACACACTAATCTGTCCAATTATCTTGATGTCCCTCTCGAGTAACCTATGATTGGGATTATTTAGGATCTGTGTTTAAAGGCGAATTAGTCTCATTATCGTGATCTCATCACGATTTGATTCCTATTACACAGATCCAAGGACATCATAATATATACAAACATATATGCAATAGTTAATATAAAATGATAAAATATCAAAATATAATAAGCAAAAAGACTACGTGTCAAGTCACACATGTCATCACTCACGTGATTGGCTTGTAGGGCACATGTAACTAGCAATTTGTATTTTGAGTAACGCAGGACTAGGTATATTCATGAAGAGATAATTAAAGTAGGAAGAATTAGTATTGGGCCGAAGTAGAACATTTCAAAAGATTGGACGTTGAGCTGGAGGATCGGTCGACGTGTCGATAGGAGGCTTCGTGCCATGAGTTCGAGCATCGAGCCTAGAAGAGCGGATATTATGCTAAGGAGATTGGATTTGTGGAGGTCAACATGTCGATTGGGCAAAAGGCTGCAAAAGAGGACGATGCGTCAAAGGATTGGATGAAGTGCCAATGAACCAATGACATGCCGGACAATATATGATTAATGCTTTATAATAATTATCTAGATCAAAGTAGTTTTAAGTTGTAATTGGATTGGGATTAAACCAACTGAATTAGGGGCCCATTGGGCCTAAGTTAGGGCTGAGTTAGGTCGGATGGATGACCCACTCGGCCACTTGGAGCCATGCCAGGCTATGGCACTACCTAGGGTGGGTGGTGGAACCGCTTGAGGCTTAGTCTCCTAGGAGGTCTGGGTGGTGGTACCTCCCAAACTTGGTCGTGGTATCACATAGACTGGGTGGTGATACAACCCAGATTGGGTGGTGGTACCACTGGTAGTTAACGTTGCCAAGTGGTGGTACTACCTTATTAAGCGGTGGTACTACTAGAGACTAGTCTCCAAGGCTCTATTAGGTAATAGTACTACTAGATTGGGTGGTGATACCATCTAATGTTAGAGTGTCAAGCGGTAGTACCACCCAATACTAGCAATGGTATCGCCAATACCTTGAAGACCTAGGATGAGACTAGTTTTGGCCTCGGCGGAAGAGGAATCGGTAGTGAATATCGGTCACGATGACCAAACCACTACAAATTGGTGTACTTTCTTTGTTCGCTATCATTTACTTACTTTGCAACTACTTTATTTCCTCATTACCTTAGCTGCACACTCTTACGAACGTTTTTAAAGTTAAAACACATTTTGACATAGTTTTATCGTATGAAGTTTTGAATTATCGATGTAATTTTACATACACACTAATTCACTCCCCCCCTCTTAGTGCCGACTCGATCTTAACAGGACGTTGGATTAGAGTGAACATGTTAGAAGATTGAATGTCGGTCGAAGGATCGGTCGACATGTCAGTAGAAGGTCTTCGTGCCATGAGTTTGGGCATCGGGCAAAAGGATCGAACATTACGCTAAGGAGATAGCAAATTATAGGAGTCAATATACCGATTGGGCAATATACCGAAAGAGAGGATGATGCGCCAAAGGATCGAATGATGCACCGGATGAACCATTTGTTGAATCTCGAATTTTGATGATTAAACTAATTGATTGTGTTTAGATGTTTAATTGCATTTTGAGTGATGCAGGTCTACTCGATCAAGATTAGACAATTGACACGGGAGGAATTGACGTTGCACCGGAGGAGATAACGTTAGGGTATTGGACAGCAGAAGGCTTCGGACGTCGGGCATCGGGCCAAGGAGAGCGAAATTGCACCAAGGATATCGGGGTTGCGTAAGAGAGGATGATGCGCTAAAGAATTGGACGAAGCGTTAACCAATGACGTGCCGAGCAACAGAATGTCACTTCGCGTTGTAATAATTATCTAGATCGGAGTAGAGTTTTGGCTTGCATGTGCAGGATTAACTATGATAACGATGAAGACATAAAGCAAAACAAAGTGTGGAGTCAAGCACGAAGGATTCGTTGGGAGTTCGAGAGTTCGACAGAAGTCCGAAGGTTCGTCGGGAATGCTATCGAAACTAGCCAAGAATGAGTAGGGAGCTTGTCGAAGGGTTTTTCGGAAGCTCGCCGGAAGGTTCGTTGGAAGTTCGCGGAGCTCACTGAGAAAGATCAGAGCTTGCCGAAGAAGCTCGTTGGAACTTGCCAAGATCAAATCGTGAAGTCTAGGAGCTTGTTGGGAGTCCGCAGAATGGTTTCCGAGAGTTTATCGGAAGACCGTCAGAAGTTCGCCGAAAGCTCACCGAAAGAAGTCTTGACTTGCGAACTTTGTAATAGATTAGGAATGTCTTTAAATTTATAGTTAGCACGTTAATTAGGGTTAGGATTAGGTATTAATCCTATAACCCAAGTAGGGGCCAATTGGGCCCGAGTTCGGATTGGTTTGGGCCAAGTTTGGAGCCCAACCCAACCAGTGAGCTGAAACAGTGTAGGCGGTGGCACCGCTAGATTAGGTGGTGGCACCGCCTAGAACCCGAGATCTGAGCGGTGGCACCGCCCAGCACTCGAGAGATCTGGCGGTGGCACCACCACCGACAGGCGGTGGCACCGCCAGCTTCAGAAACCTAAGAGAATTCAAATTTTGGAGTCCAAATTTGATTCCTCTTGGGGCCTATAAATACCCCTCAATTCTCAGCTGAGATCACAACCTTTGGCAAAGCAATAGTTTGAGATAAGAGCCTTAGAAAAGTCTTAGCAAGTCTTATTTTTCAAATTGCTTGAGTGTTCACCTCCTCCCATCTTGTTGAAAAGAATTGTAAGAGTGTGAACCACTTGTAAAGGTTATAAGAGGGGTATCAGTCCTTCCCCTACAAAGAGATTTGCTAGTGGAAGTTGGGAGCCTCTTCGAAGAAGGCTTCGCAAGTGGATGTAGGTCATTTTGACCGAACCACTTTAAAACTTGTGTGTTATCTGGTTTGCATCCTACTCTTGCCATTTATATACTCCAAACTTCTTTACTTAGTCACTACGCTTCTATACGCTTCTAAGTTATTAAGCTTCCAAAATCAGTTTTCATCGAAATTGGTTTTTATCGTATGAAAGTTTTTAAACCAACATTATTTTACTACTGCACTAATTCACCCCCCCCTCTTAGTGCTGCTCTGATCCTAACAATTGGTATCGGAGCCCGGTATTTCTCATTTCGGATTTATACCCGAGAGAAATGGATCTTCATGGCTTTCAAGAGGGCTTTTCGATTGTTCGTCCACTGTTGTTTAACGGATTGGACTACACTTATTGGAGAATTTGAATGAGAGTTTTCTTGATTTCTATGAATTTGGATTTATGGAATATTGTTGAAAACGGTTTTCAACTTCCCTCTAAACTAATGAACGAATGGTCGGATTTGGAGAAAAAGTATTTTTCTTTAAACGTAAAGGCTATGAATGCCTTATTTTATACTTTGGACAAAAATGAGTTCAATCGGATTTCTACATGCGAAACGACTTTCGATATTTGGCAAACACTTGAAATCATGCACGAGGGAACTAGTAGAGTCAAAGACTCGAAAGTTAACATTTTATTGTATGATTTTGAGCTTTTTTGAATGCAACCAAGCAAGACTATAGACGACATGTACACCCATTTCACGGATGTCGTCAATAATATAAGAGTTCTTGGTAAATCTTTTTCGAATTTTGATCTCGTAAGCAAGATCTTAAGATCCATTCCAAAAATGTGGGATCCTAAAATAACTGCAATACAAGAAACAAAATATTTAAATATTTTTCCACTTGAAGAACTAATTGGTTCGTTGATGACATATGAAATGGTGCACAATACACATGATGAACATGATAAACAAAATCACCTTCCAAAGAACAAGAAGGATTTGGAACTCTGGACAAATGAATACCACTTGAGTGATGACTTAAGTGATGAGTGTTAGGATCGGAGCGGCACTAAGAGGGGGGGGGTGAATTAGTGCAGCGGATTAAAATGTAGATTTCGACAAATCTTTCGTACGATAAAAACGGAACTTGAAAAGCTTAACTTGAAAGTGTATTCTTAAAGTTACGCAGCAAAGGTAATAAGGAACTAAAGCATGTAAGAAGGTTTGCAGTAATGTAAATAGCAATAATGAAATGCAAACCAGAGATCACACCGATTTTAGAGTGGTTCGGTCAAATGACCTACATCCACTTGCGAGGCCCCTCTTCGATGAGGCTCCCACCTTCCACTAGCAAATCTCTTGAAATGGAAGGGCAAATACCCCTCTTACAACCTTTTACAAGCAGTTCAACCTCTTACAAAATTTCAGCAAAAAAGAATGAGGAGAACTCTCTAGCAAATTGAAAACAAGACTTGCTAAGACTTTCTAAGACTTTTCTCTCAATCAAATTGCTTCTCAAAAGTTGTAATCTCAGCTGAGATTTGAGGGGTATTTATAGGCCTCAAGAGGATTCAAATTTGGGCTCCAAATTTAAATTCTCGTTGGGTTCCCGATGCTGGCGGTGCCACCACCTAGCTCTCGGGTGCTGGGCGGTGCAACCGCCCAGTCTTGTAGTGCCACCGCCAGACCCTTCGGTTCACTTGTTTGGGCTTCATTTTGCCCAAACCAAGTCTTAATTTTGAGCCCAATTGGCCCCTAACCAGGATATAGGATTATCTCTTAATCCTAATCCTAATTACAAGTGAACTACATAACAAAACACATCCTAAGCAATTTTTCAACCGCAAACGTCGAGTCTTGTTCCGGCGAGCTTTCCGACGAACTTCTTCCGACGGGCTCCCAGCAAGCTCCCAAACTTGTGATGACTTTAATGAGTAGCCGAACCTTCTCGGTGATCTCCGTGAACCTCCGACGATCTCTTCGGCGAACTTCCGAAAATTCCGACAGGTTCCCGATTTCTTCTCGGTTGGTTCCGGCAGCATCTCCGACGATTCTTCGGACTCTTAAACGTCCATCGAACTTGACTCCGATATCCTTGCTTTGTGTTTTCTGGTTATCACAGTTCATCCTACACACTTAACTCAATAATATGGATTAGATCAATTAACCCATCAATTGATTTTATCATCAAAATCCGAGATTCAACAATCTCCCCCTTTTTGATGATGACAATCAATTGATGATGGAGTTAAACATAACTCCCCCTATCTATATGTCATATTATGAGAAGGTAAAAACACTTGAATTCTATCCCCTTGAATTCAAGCATAAACCGATAAGTTATAACAGTAGAACTTATCGTTATTCTCATTGAGCATAATGTGAATGCAAAACTTTGATGAAAATCCTATTCAAGTCGAATGATAAGAGACAATTTGTACTACGACATGAGATGAAGATTTTCAACATGAATTTCATGATATACATGTTAGACATTCTTTTAATATGATCAATCGATCTTGCGATATTCTCAAAGATTTTGCAAGGCATATAAGACATGCTATTGAACTGATACAAGTCATCACTTTTCTCCCCCTTTGTCATCAACAAAAAGGGAATGAGACTTGAAGCACATAATTTATGATTATAACATCAGGAATTCAGCATTCATTCAATTTATCAAATCTCTTCTATAAATAACAAAAATTATAGATGTACAAGGAAGAGATAGTGATGTAAAAAAAATCTTCACGTAGTAACTCCGATAAGTCAAGATCATAATCCAAACTCATTCAAATTCTATTCGTCAACTTGAAACTCATAATCATGTCATTCACAAAATATCATAAAATCATTAGAGAAAGAATACAGCATTAAGATTAATCATTCAAATCTGCCAAAAATACTTATCCAGAATTCAGCTTAAAAGGAAAAATCAACATTCATCCAGAGGCATATATCCAGAACTTTAAAAAAAAAAATTTAAAAGGAAGGTTCAGTTTTCGTTCAAAAGATGACCAGCTTGAAACTTAAGATTAAGAGTAAACAGAATAGAATAAAAAGATACATCAATCCTTAGGAGGAAATCCATAGTGCTGATACATAACATCTATTTTCTGATTTAGTTGTCGTAGTTCCTTTAAAATTTCAATTTGCTGGAGTTGAATTTGTTCTTGCTGTGATTTGAGTTGGTCCTGTTGAAATTTGATCTGAGACAATTCTGCCATAATGAGTCCTTTAGAGGATGGAACAGGAGCTGAAGGTGCTGCATCAAAGGGACTAGGAGGAGGAGATTCATTTCCCTGAAAAATTGGTGTTTCTAGTTGTTCTACTGTGGAGGAATAGGATCAGTCCTTCTAGGTTGCCTTACCCATATTCCATTGTTAAATGTGCACCTTGTTGAATCTCGGATTTTGATGATGTAATCAATTGGTGGGTTATTTGATCTAATCCATATTATTGAGTTAAGTGTGCAGGATTAACTACGATAACCAGAAAACATATAGCAAGAATACCGGAGTCGAGCTCGATGGACGTTTAAGAGACCGAAGAATCATCGGAGATGCTGCCGGAACCATCCGAGAAGAAATCGGGAACGTGTCGGAAGTTCGCCGAAGAAATCGTCGGAGGCTCGCGGAGATCACCAAGAAGGCTCGGCTACTCGTTAAAGTCATCACAAAGATTGGGAGCTTGCAGGGAGTCCGTCGGAAGAAGTTCGTCGGAAAGCTCGCCAGAACAAGACTCGACGTTCGCGGTTAAAAAACTTGCTTAGGATGTTTTTTTTGTGTTATGTAGTTCACCTGTAATTAGGATTAGGATTAAGAAATAATCCTATATCCTGGTTAGGGGCCAACTGGGCCCAAAGTCAGATTTGGTTTGGGCTAAAATTAAGCCAAACAAATGAATTGGAGAGCCAGGCGGTGGCACCGCCTGGCTGGGCGGTGACACCTCCTTGGCTGGGCGGTTACACCGCCCAGCACCCGAGCGCTGGGTGGTGGCACCGCCTGGCTGGGCGGTGGAACCGCCAGCACCGGGAACCCTAAGAGAATTCAAATTTTGGAGTCCAAAATTTGAATCCTCTTGAGGCCTATAAATACCCCTCAAATCTCAGCTGAGGTTACAACTTTTGAGAAGCATTTTGATTGAGAGAAAAGTCTTAGAAAGTCTTAGCAAGTCTTGTTTTCAATTTGCTAGAGAGTTCTCCTCCTTCTTTCTTATTGAATATTTGTAAGAGGTTGAGCTGCTTGTAAAAGGTTGTAAGAGGGGTGTTTACCCTTCCATTTCAAGAGACTTGCTAGTGGAAGGTGGGAGCCTCATCGAAGAGGGGCCTCGCAAGTGGAGTAGGTCATTTGACCGAACCACTCTAAAAATCGGCGTAATCTCTGGTTTGCTTTTTATTATTGTCATTTACATTACTGCAAATCTTCTTACTGCTTTAGTTCCTTATTACTCTTGCTACGCAACTTTAAGAACACGCCTTCAAGTTAAATTTCTCAAGTTTCGTTCTTAACGTACGAAAGATTTTATTAAAATCGAAGTTTTAATCCGCTGCACTAATTCACCCCCCCCTCTTAGTGCCGCTCCGATCCTAACAAGTGGTATCAGAGCAAGGTTATCTCTCATATTTGGTTTAATACCCAAGAGAGATGGCTTACTCCGGCATGCAAGAGGGTCATTCTATTGCACGACCACCTTTGTTTAATGTGTCGGATTACACATATTGGAAGACTCACATTAGAATCTTCCTCATTTCTATGGACTTTGAGCTTTGGTCTATTGTCGAGAATGGATTTCAAAAATCTTCTCTTCCGATGAGCGAATGGAATGAATCGGAGAAGAAGGTTTTTGCTTTAAATGCAAAGGCTATGAATGCCTTGTTTTGTGCATTAGACAAAAACGAATTTAATCGTGTTTCAATGTGTGATTCGGCTTTTGATATTTGGAGAACTCTTGAGGTCACTCATGAAGGCACTAGCCGAGTGAAAGAGTCCAAAATCAACATCCTTGTGCACTCTTACGAACTTTTCCGAATGAAACCAAGTGAGTCCATCGGAGACATGTACACCCGGTTTACGGATGTCATCAATGGACTCAAAGCTCTTGGTAAAGATTTTACTAACTTTGAACTAGTAACTAAAATCTTAAGATCCCTCCCTAAAAGTTGGGATCCAAAAGTTACGGCCATTCAAGAGGCCAAAGACCTTAAAGCATTCCCTCTTGAAGAACTCATTGGGTCTCTAATGACCTACGAAATGACATGTCAAGCTCATGACGAGCTCGAGAACCCCCTTCCAAAGAACAAGAAGGATATTGCACTCAAATCACAAGAAGACCACTTGAAAGGAACATCAAGTGATGAGGACAGTGACAATGACATTGCACTTTTGACTCAAAAATTTAAAAAATATTTAAGAAAGAACAGATTTAAAAATAATACAAAAAATAAATTTGAACAAAAGAAGGACCAAGTGATTTGCTATGAATGCAAAAAACCGGGACACTATAAGAACGATTGTCCTCAAGCCAAAAAGAGAACATCAAAGAAGAAGGCATTCAAGGCAACGTGGGATGATTCAAGCGCATCCGAAGAAGAGGAGTCCAACACCGAGCAAGTTGCTCATTACGCGCTAATGGCATTAGGAGAAGAGGTATGTGATTTATTTAATGAAGATTTATCTTTTGAAGAACTATCTATCGCTTTTCATGAATTATTTGATGAATGTAGAACTGTTAGCAAGAAGTTAAGTATCTTAAAGAAAGAGCATGCTTTGCTACAAGATAAGTTTGATAGTCTTCAAACTCCTCCATGCTCTAAGTGTGAGCACTTAGAAGCAATAAAAAATGAAAATTTGCTTCTTAAGGAAACCTTAAACAAGTTTAAGATTGGTAGCAAAGGATTAGATATGATCCTTGCACACAAGGGTCACATCGCAAATAGAAATGGAATTGGATTTGTAAAAGGATTACATCAAAATCCTACCACTTTCATAAAAGGACCTACATTACATGTTTCCTCTTATATGAAATGCAACTTTTGTTGCAAATCCGGACATATTGCCTACAAATGCCCATTTAGGAAAATTAGTTCACAAAAATTAATATGGGTTCCTAAAGGAACTATAAAGAATTCAATCATAAATAACAAAGTTAGTGGGTCAATTTTTGAGGCACCCAAAATCAAATGGGTACCTAAAAATCATCCTCTTTTGTAGACAAACCCACAAGCTAGGAGCAAGAGATGGTATCTCGATAGTGGATGCTCAAGACATATGACTGGAGATCCATCTCATTTCTCTATGCTCACTAGCAAAGAAGAAGGGTACGTTACCTTCGGAGACAACAACAAGGGCAAAATCATTGGCAAGGGAACTATTGGTAACAAATTTAATTTTTCCATTGATGATGTCTTACTAGTTGATGGATTGAAACATAATCTCTTGAGTATTAGTCAACTATACGATAAAGGTTACATCGTTAGATTTGAATCAAATATGTGCATTATTGAAAAACCAAATCATAACATGACTATGATTGCTTTAAAACAAAATAATGTCTATACCATCAATCTTGATGAACTAAGTAATGAAATGTGCTTCTCCGCCGTAAATGATGATGCTTGGCTTTGGCATAGGAGATTAGGCCATGCAAGCATGAAAACAATATCTAAGATCTCATCTCAAGAATTAGTACGAGGAATTCCAAATATAAAGTTTATTAAGGACGAAGTATGTGATGCATGTCAACTAGGCAAACAAATAAAAACAAGCTTCAAACCAAAAAATCAAATTAGCACTACTAGACCATTACAATTGATCCATTTGGACTTATTTGGACCAATTGATACAACAAGTCTAGGTGGAAGCAAATATGCCTTTGTGATTGTGGATGACTACTCTAGATACACTTGGACCTATTTCTTAGCTCACAAAAGTGATTGCTTCAAGTGTTTCTCTAAATTTTGTAAACTCACTCAAAACGAAAAAGGCTTCATGATTTCATCAATTCGGAGTGATCACGGTGGTGAATTCCAAAATCGTGACTTTCAAAATTTTTGCGAAAGTAATGGGTACAATCACAACTTCTCAACTCCAAGAAATCCTCAACAAAATGGAGTAGTTGAAAGGAAAAATAGAAACCTACAAGAAATGGCAAGAACTATGTTGAATGAACAGAGTTTACCTAAGTACTTTTGGGCCGAAGCCGTAAATACGGCTTGCTACATCATGAATAGAGTCCTAATAAGACCATCCTTATCCAAAACTCCCTATGAATTATGGAATAACAAAAAACCAAACATCTCCTATTTTAAAGTTTTTGGTTGTAAATGCTTTATTTTAAATGAAAGGGATGCCTTAGGAAAATTTGATGCTAAATCCGATGAAGGCATCTTTCTTGGTTACTCTTCCGTTTCTAAAGCTTTTCGGGTTTTTAATAAAAGAACTTTAGTAATTGAAGAGTCTATTCATGTAGTTTTTAATGAAGTTTCAAATTTAAAGAAAAATAATTTTGATGATGATCTTGGTTTTGATAATTTGAATTTGAATGAACCCCCTCCTCAAAATAGCAACTTGGATGCACCTTCTTCCGAAATTTCCTTACCTAAGGAATGGAAGTATATAGATGCTCATCCAAAGGAGCAAATTATAGGGGATACATCTAAAGGGGTTCAAACTCGTTCCTCTTTCAAGAATTTTTGTGCTAATGCCGCCTTCTTTTCTCAAATCGAACCTAAATGCATTGACGAGGCCATAAAAGATGATTTTTGGGTTATTGCAATGCAAGAGGAATTGAATCAATTTGAGAGGAATAAGGTATGGAAGCTTATTCCTAGACCAAGTGACCACTTAGTCATAGGTACTAAGTGGATCTTTAGAAACAAGCAAGACGAAAATGGTATCGTGGTTAGAAACAAGGCTAGATTAGTGGCCAAAGGTTTCAACCAAGAAGAATGTATCGATTACGAAGAAACCTTCGCTCCCGTGGCTCGATTAGAAGCCATAAGGATGCTCCTTGCCTATGCTAGTAGTAATAATTTTAAACTATTTCAAATGGATGTCAAAAGTGCTTTCTTGAATGGTTTTATTTCCGAAGAAGTATATGTCGAACAACCTCCCGGATTTGAAAATACTCTTTTTCTTAATCATGTATTCAAATTGACTAAGGCTCTCTATGGCTTGAAACAAGCTCCTAGAGCTTGGTATGAAAGGCTTAGTTCCTTTCTTATTTTAAATAATTTTACCAAAGGCAAGGTTGATACTACATTGTTTATTAAACATTTTGAAAATAATTTTCTTATTGTGCAAATTTATGTTGACGATATTATTTTTGGCTCTTCGGATGAATCACTATGTGAATCATTTGCCAAATCTATGAGTCATGAATTCGAAATGAGTTTAATGGGGGAATTAACTTTCTTTTTAGGATTACAAATCAAACAACTTAAGGATGGTATATTTATTAACCAATCTAAATACACATTAGAATTGTTAAAACGATTTAACATAATTCAAAAGCAATAAACACTCCTATGAGCACTGCGACTAAGTTAGATATGGATGAAAATAGTGAAAATTTCGATCAAAAAACATATAGGGGAATGATAGGTAGTCTACTCTACCTTACCGCGACTAGACCGGATATTATGTTTAGTGTAGGACTTTGCGCTAGGTTTCAATCTAATCCTAAATTATGTCATCTTAAGAGTGTTAAAAGAATATTTAGATATCTTAAAGGAACTCCAAATTTAGGATTGTGGTATCCAAAATCTGAAAAATTCGATCTAATAGCTTATGCAGATGCCGATTTTGGCGGATGCAGGATAGATAGAAAAAGTACATCTGGAACATGCCAATTTTTAGGACATGCACTTGTTTCTTGGACTTCCAAGAAACAAAATTCAGTCGCACTATCTACGGCGGAAGCCGAATACATTGCTGCAAGTGCATGTTGTGCACAAGTCATTTGGATGAAAAATACATTAGAAGACTATGGAATTCACTTTAAAAATATTCCCATAAAATGTGATAATACTAGTGCCATATGTCTTACTAAAAATCCAATTCAGCACTCTAGAACTAAGCACATCGATGTTAGGCATCATTTCATACGCAATCATGTTCTTAACAATGATGTTGTTCTAGAATTCATTGACACAAAGCATCAATTAGCAGATATATTTACAAAAGCTTTGAATGAAGACCAATTTGAATTCATTCGAAGGGAATTAGGCATGCTAAATTGTCCCTAAAATAAACTTCACAAAAAGGACTCGTTCTTTTCCCTTCGTTTATTAATTTGAATTCTTCCTTCTTCTTCAATTCAAAATGATCCATTAAAGTATAAATTATGATCTTGAGGGAAGAAGCTAAACAAAAGGAAGGAAGAAATTTTTTTTTTTCTTCTTTCCTCCGCGTGATGCCAGCGGTGGCACCGCCAGATCCGACGGTTGCACCGACTGGCGCTCGGGCGCCAGGCGGTGACACCGCCCAGTTTGGCGGTGACACCGACCGAGTCACCCTTTTAACCCGAGGGGTTAGGGCCGGCGGTGGCACCGCCCCCAACCCGAAGAAAAACTTCTCCAAAATCCTCTCCCATTCCCTCTAACCCTCATTCTAACTCTTAGAAACATTAGAGAAGGATTCTTGGTGGTCCAAGCTTTCCATCTCTCAACATAATCTCCACGAGGTAACACTTGAACTCCCTCTTTTCTTTTCTCTTTCTCTTGCTTATTTTTCACAATTTCATCATCATGTTGTCTAGAAAATGGCTCCTAAGAGATCAAAAGGAATAAGGATTGAAGGAGATTCATATAACCATGACCTTTTTAGATCAAAAGAGGTAGCCCTTCGCTTTCCAAAATTTGAAACACGATGTATCCATAAGGGAAAATACGTTGATTTTGATGAACTAGAGGACTTAGAACCCATTAGGTGGTTTGCACACCTAGAAGCTCTACCTCTACTACAAATAGATGAACCAACCTATCCACGGTTAGTGAGATTGTTCTATGCCAACCTATATGAAGACAATGATAGCCTAAGCACTTACATTCTAGGAACACCCATTAGAATACTTGACAGCACCATTTGTGAGCTAATTGGCATAACTGAAAAAGATAGGGGATGTTATTTTAAAGGTAAATGGGACGTAAAAAAAATAGGAGCAACCTATTCCGAAGCCGTGAAAACAATTTTTGCAAATCCAAACCTTGACTTCCTACCCAAGAGCTGTGAACACTTAATGCCTTTCAACTCTAAAATTCTTCATCACATTATCACAAGCATCATATTCCCCAAACAATTTCATCTTGACGAAGTAAGTCAACTAGAGATAGGAACTATGTATTGGATTATGACCGGTCAGTATAATTGTTTTGGGTACTTGATTCGCCAACACATGCAGGAAATTATGACTAAAGATACTATATTACCATATGGGAGGTTAATCACTAGAATTCTTCATGCCTATGACATTTGCATTCCACCCGATGAAGAATCTATTCAAAATGATCGATATAACATAATAAATAAAAACCTGCTGAAAAAACTTAGGTGCACTTTTAGCAATAGCATATGGGTTAGGCAGCCTAGAAGGACGGATCCAATTCCTACACAAATAGAACAACCCGAAACACCAATTCTTATGGGAAATGAATCTCCTCCTCCTAGTCCCCTTGGAGCAGCACCTTCAGCTCCTATTTCCTCCACTGAAGATATCATTATGGCGGAGCTATCTCAGATCAAATCACAGCAAGAACAAATTCAGAATCAACAAGTTGAAATTTTGAAGATACTACGACAGATGAATGAAAAAATTGATATCATGTATCAGCACTGTGGATTACCTCCTAAGGGTTAAATTGATGTATCTTTTTATTCTGTTCTGTTTGCTTTTAAAAACAAGTTCATGTTTGTCATCGATTGTACGATAACTGATCTTTCCTTTAGATAACTACTGTCTTAATCTGCATAGATGATGATGTCTTTTGGATAAACTATTTCTGGCAAATTTGAATGATGATATTTGATAAATGCTAAACCTTTTTCTATGATCATCAATTAGCTGGCTTGTCCCTTTTTGTTGATGACAAAGGGGGAGAAGTGATGATTTACACCAGAACGATAGCATGACTAATATGAATTACAAAAACTTATATGATATGAATGTCTTATATGACTTGCAAATCCTTGAAAATATCACAAGATTGATATCATGAAATTTATATTGAAAATCTTTATCTTCTGTCGTAGCAAAATTCGTCCCGTATCATTTAACTTATGATTTTCATCGAAGTTTCGTACTTACTATTGTTTAATGAGGATAACGATAAGTTCTATGATTAGAACTTATCGGGTTATGCTTGAATCCAATGGGATGGAATTCAAGTGTTTTTTATCTTCTCATAATATGGCATATAGATAGGGGGAGTTATGCTTAACTCCGTCATCAATTGATTGTCATCATCAAAAAGGGGGAGATTGTTGAATATCGGATTTTGATGATGTAATCAATTGGTGGGTTATTTGATCTAATCCATATTATTGAGTTAAGTGTGCAGGATTAACTACGATAACCAGAAAACATATAGTAAGAATACCGGAGTCGAGCTCGATGGACATTTAAGAGACCGAAGAATCATCAGAGATGCTGCCGGAACCATCCGAGAAGAAATCGGGAACGTGTCGGAAGTTCGCCGAAGAAATCGTCGGAGGCTCGCGGAGATCACCAAGAAGGCTCGGCTACTCGTTAAAGTCATCACAAAGATTGGGAGCTTGCAGGGAGTCCGTCGGAAGAAGTTCGTCGGAAAGCTCGCCAGAACAAGACTCGACGTTCGCGGTTAAAAAACTTGCTTAGGATGTTTTTTTTGTGTTATGTAGTTCACCTGTAATTAGGATTAGGATTAAGAAATAATCCTATATCCTGGTTAGGGGCCAACTGGGCCCAAAGTCAGATTTGGTTTGGGCTAAAATTAAGCCAAACAAATGAATTGGAGAGCCAGGCGGTGGCACCGCCTGGCTGGGCGGTGACACCTCCTTGGCTGGGCGGTTGCACCGCCCAGCACCCGAGTGCTGGGCGGTGGCACCGCCTGGCTGGGCGGTGGAACCGCCAGCACCGGGAACCCTAAGAGAATTCAAATTTTGGAGCCCAAAATTTGAATCCTCTTGAGGCCTATAAATACCCCTCAAATCTCAGCTGAGGTTACAACTTTTGAGAAGCATTTTGATTGAGAGAAAAGTCTTAGAAAGTCTTAGCAAGTCTTATTTTCAATTTGCTAGAGAGTTCTCCTCCTTCTTTCTTATTGAATATTTGTAAGAGGTTGAGCTGCTTGTAAAAGGTTGTAAGAGGGGTGTTTACCCTTCCATTTCAAGAGACTTGCTAGTGGAAGGTGGGAGCCTCATCGAAGAGGGGCCTCGCAAGTGGAGTAGGTCATTTGACCGAACCACTCTAAAAATCGGCGTAATCTCTGGTTTGCTTTTTATTATTGTCATTTACATTACTGCAAATCTTCTTACTGCTTTAGTTCCTTATTACTCTTGCTGCGCAACTTTAAGAACACGCCTTCAAGTTAAATTTCTCAAGTTTCGTTCTTAACGTACGAAAGATTTTATTAAAATCGAAGTTTTAATCCGCTGCACTAATTCACCCCCCCCTCTTAGTGCCGCTCCGATCCTAACACACCTAAGTCTTTTTAGTAGATTTTTATTGATGATGTTATATCTATCACTTTGAATTGTTTCTTCATCGGGTTGGATGCAAATGTCATAGGCACGAAGAAATCTAGTGATTAACCCCCCATATGGCAACATAATATCTTTAGCTGTAATGTCCTGCATGTGTTGCCGTATTGAGAATCCAAATCAGTTATGTTGACCGGTCATAATCCAATACATAGTGCTTATCTCTATTTGACTCATTTCATCAAGATGATATTGCTTAGGGAATAGTATGCTTGTCATGATATGATGAAGAATCTTAGAGTTAAAAGGTAGTAAGTGTTCGCAACTCTTGGGTATTATTCCGAAGTTCGAGTTTGCAAAGATGGTTTCGACAGCTTCGGTGTAAGTTGCTCCTATTATATTAACATCCCATTTTCCTCTAAAATAGCAGCTCCTATCTTTTTCAGTGATTCCAATTAGTTCACAAATAGAATTATCAGAAATCCTAATTTATGTTCCTAAAATGTAGGTACTTAGGCTATCGTTATCTACCCATAGGTTTGCATAAAAGAGCCTAACTAATCTAGGATAAATTGGTTCATCTATTTGTAAGAGAGGTAGCGCCTCTAGATGAGCAAACCACCTAATGGGTTCTAAGTCTCCTAGTTCATCGAGATCAACGTGTTTACCCTTATGGATATGTCTTGTTTCAAAATTTGGAAACCTAAGGGTGTCTTCTCTGGATCTAAAAAGATTGTGGTCATATGAATCTCCTTTAATCCTTTTCCCTTTTGATCTCTTAAGAGCCATTTTCTAGACAAGATGATAAGAGAAATATGAATTGTAATGAATAGGTGAAACAAGAAGAAGGTGAAGGGAAGATTTTACCTTATGGAGTGTTTCTGGGATGATGGACCAACAAGAATCCTTCTCCAAGGTTTGCAGAAGTTAGAATGAGGGATTGAGAGATTTTGGGAGAGTTGGAGCAAGAGTTCCATGTGTTGGGGGCGGTGTCACCGCCGCCCCTAACCATTTCGGGTTATAAAGGGCTCTCGGGCGGTGCCACCGCCTGAACAAGTGGTGCCACAGCCTGGCGCCCGAGCGCTCAGGCGGTGCTACCGCCGATTCTGGCGGTGCCACCGCTGGCTTGCCGCGGAAGAAGGAAAGAAATCTTTTCTTCCCCCTTCTTGATTTCCAGAGGTGTTTGACGCAAGGAAAGGTTGAGATATTGAGTTGTACTTTAATATATCATTTGAAATCGAAAGAAGAAGATGAAATCAAATTCACAAACGAACGGAACAAGGATGAGACATTCTTCGTAAAATACATTCAAACGTCTTACTCCAAGGGACAATTTAATATGCCTAGTTCCCTTCTAATAAATTCAAATTGATCTTCATTTAAGGCTTTTGTAAAAATATCTGCTAATTGATGCTTTGTGTCAATGAATTCTAGAACAACAACATTGTTAAGGACATGATCGCGTATGAAATGATGCCTAACGTCGATGTGTTTAGTTCTAGAGTGTTGAATTGGATTCTTAGTAAGACATATGGCACTAGTATTATCACATTTTTTTAGAATGTTTTTAAAGTAAATTCCATAATCTTCTAATGTATTTTTCATCCAAACAACTTGTGCACAACATGCACTTGCAGCAATGTATTCAGCTTCCGCCGTAGATAGTGCAACTGAATTTTGTTTCTTGGAGGTCCAAGAAACAAGTGCATGTCCTAAAAATTGGCATGTTCCGGATGTACTTTTTCTATCTATCCTGCATCTGCCAAAATCGGCATCCGCATAAGCTATTAAATCAAAATTTTTAGATTTTGGATACCATAATCCTAAATTTGGAGTTCCTTTAAGATACCTAAATATTCTTTTAACACTTTTAAGATGAGATAATTTAGGATTTGATTGGAACCTAGCGTAAAGTCCTACACTAAACATAATATCTGGTCTAGTCGCGGTAAGGTAGAGTAGACTACCTATCATTCCCCTATATGTTTTTTGATCGAAATGTTCACTATTTTCATCCATATCTAACTTAGTCGCAGTACTCATAGGAGTGTTTATTGCTTTTGAATTATCCATGTTAAATCGTTTTAACAATTCTAATGTATATTTAGATTGGTTAAGAAATATACCATCACTAAGTTGTTTGATTTGTAATCCTAAGAAGAAAGTTAATTCACCCATTAAACTCATTTCAAAATAATGACTTATACATTTGGCAAATGATTCACATAGTGATTCATCCGAAGAGCCAAAAATAATATCGTCAACATAAATTTGCACAATAAGAAAATTATTTTCAAAATATTTAATAAACAATGTAGTATCAACCTTGCCTTTGGTAAAATTATTTAAAATAAGAAAGGAACTAAGCCTTTCATACCAAGCTCTAGGAGCTTGTTTCAAGTCATAGAGAGCCTTAGTCAATTTGAATACATGATTAGGAAGAAGAGAATTTTCAAATCCGGGAGGTTGTTTGACATATACTTCTTCGGAAATAAAATCATTCAAGAAGGCACTTTTGACATCCATTTGAAATAGTTTAAAATTATTACTACTAGCATAGACAAGGAGCATCCTTATGGCTTCTAATCGAGCCACGGGAGCGAAGGTTTCTTCGTAATCGATACCTTCTTCTTGGTTGAAACCTTTGGCCACTAATCTAGCCTTGTTTCTAACCACGATACCATTTTCGTCTTGCTTGTTTCTAAAGACCTATTTAGTACCAATGACTAAATGGTCACTAGGTCTAGGAACAAGCTTCCATACCTTATTCCTCTCAAATTGATTCAATTCCACTTGCATTGCAATAACCCAAAAATCATCTTTTATAGCCTCGTCAATGCATTTAGGTTCGATTTGAGAAAGGAAGGCGGCATTAGCACAAAAATTCTTGAAAGAGGAACGAGTTTGAACCTCTTTTGATGTATCCCCTATAATTACCTCCTTTGGATGAGCATCTATATACTTCCATTCCTTAAGTAAGGAGATTTCGGAAGAAGGTGCATCTAAGTTGCTATTTTGAGGAGGGGGTTCATTTAAATTCAAATTATCAAAACCAAGATCATCATCAAAATCATTTTTCTTTAAATTTGAAATTTCATTAAAAACTACATGAATAGACTCTTCTATCACTAAGGTTCTTTTATTAAAAACCCGAAAAGCCTTAGAAATGGAAGAGTAACCAAGAAAGATGCCTTCATCGGATTTAGCATCAAATTTTCCTAAGGCATCCTTTTCATTTAAAATAAAGCATTTACAACCGAAAACTTTAAAATAGGAAATATTTGGTTTTTTGTTATTCCATAATTCATAGGGAGTTTTTGATAAGGATGGTCTTATTAGGACTCTATTCATGATGTAGCAAGCCGTATTTACGGCTTTGGCCCAAAAATACTTAAGTAAACTATGTTCGTTTAACATAGTTCTTGCCATTTCTTGTAGGTTTCTATTTTTTCTTTCAACTACTCCATTTTGTTGGGGATTCCTCGGAGTGGAGAAGTTGTGATTGTATCCATTAACTTCACAAAAATTTTGAAAGTCACGGTTTTGAAATTCGCCACCGTGATCACTCCGAATTGATGAAATCATGAACCCTTTTTCGTTTTGAGTGAGTTTACAAAATTTTAAGAAGCACTTGAAGTAATCACTTTTGTGGACTAAGAAATAGGTCCAAGTGTACCTAGTATAGTCATCCATAATTACAAACGCATATTTGCTTTCTCCTAGACTTGTTGTGTCAATTAGTCCGAATAAGTCCAAATGGATCAATTGTAGTGGTCTAGTGGTGCTAATTTGATTTTTTGGTTTGAAACTAGTTTTTATTTGTTTACCTAGTTGACATGCATCACATACTTTGTCCTTAGTAAATTTCATATTTGGAATCCCTCGTACTAATTTTCTAGATGAGATCTTAGATATTAGTTTCATGCTTGCATGGCCTAATCTCCTATGCCAAAGCCAAGCATCATCATTTAGAGCGGAGAAGCACATTTCATTACTTAGTTCATCAAGGTTGATGGTGTAGACATTATTTTGTTTTAATGCAATCATAGTCAAGTTATTGTTTGGTTTTTCGATAATACACATATTTGATTCGAATCTAACGATATAACCTTTATCGCATAGTTGACTAATACTCAAGAGATTATGTTTCAATCCATCAACTAGTAAAACATCATCAATGGAAAAACTAAATTTGTTACCAATAGTTCCCTTGCCAATGATTTTGCCTTTGTTGTTGTCTCCGAAGGTGACGTACCCTTCTTCTTTGCTAGTGAGCATAGAGAAATGAGATGGATCTCTAGTCATATGTCTTGAGCATCCACTATCGAGATACCATCTCTTGCTCCTAGCTTGTGGTTTTGTCTACAAAAGAGAATGATTTTTAGGTACCCATTTGATTTTGGGTCCCTCAAAAATTGATCCACTAACTTTGTTATTTATTATTGAATCCTTTATAGTTCCTTTAGGAACCCATATTAACTTTTGTGAACTAATTTTCCTAAATGGACATTTGTAGGAAATATGTCCAGATTTGCAACAGAAGTTGCATTTCATATAAGAGGAAACATGTAATGTAGGTCCTTTTATGAAAGTGGTAGGATTTTGATGTAATCCTTTTACAAATCCAATTCCATTTCTATTTGCGACGTGACCCTTGTGTGCAAGGATCATATCTAATCCTTTGCTACCAACCTTAAACTTGTTTAAGGTTTCTTTAAGAAGCAAATTTTCATTTTTTATTGCTTCTAAATGCTCACATTTAGAGCATGGAGGAGTTTGAAGACTATCAAACTTATCTAGTAGCAAGGCATGCTCTTTCTTTAAGATACTTAACTTTTTGCTAACAGTTCTACATTCATCAAATAATTCATGAAAAGCAATAGAGAGTTCTTCAAAAGATAAATCTTCATTAAATAAATCACATACCTCTTCTCCTAAAGCCATTTGCGCGTAGTGAGCAACTTGCTCGGTGTTGGACTCCTCTTCTTCGGACGCGCTTGAATCATCCCACATTGCCTTGAGTGCCTTCTTCTTTGATGTTCTCTTTTTGACTTGAGGGCAATCATTCTTGTAATGTCCCGGTTTTTTGCATTCATAGCAAATCACTTGGTCCTTTTTGTGTTCGAACTTATTTTTTGTATTATTTTTAAATTTATTCTTTCTTAAATATTTTTTAAACTTTTGAGTCAAAAGTGCAATGTCATTGTCACTGTCCTCATCACTTGATGTTCCTTTCAAGTGGTCTTCTTGTGATATGAGTGTCATATCCTTCCTGTTCTTTGGAAGGGGGTTCTCGAGCTCATCATGAGCTTAACATGTCATTTCATAGGTCATTAGAGACCCAATAAGTTCTTCAAGAGGGAATGTTTTAAGGTCTTTGGCCTCTTGAATTGCCGTAACTTTTGGATCCCAACTTTTAGGGAGGGATCTTAAGATTTTAGTTACTAGTTCAAAGTTAGTAAAATCTTTACCAAGAGCTTTGAGTCCATTGATGACATCCATGAACCGGGTGTACATGTCTCCGATGGACTCACTTGGTTTCATTCGGAAAAGTTCATAAGAGTGCACAAGGATGTTGATTTTGGACTCTTTCACTCGGCTAGTGCCTTCATGAGTGACCTCAAGAGTTCTCCAAATATCAAAAGCCGAATCACAAATTGAAACACGATTAAACTCATTTTTATCTAATGCACAAAACAAGGCATTCATAGCCTTTGCGTTTAAGGCAAAAACCTTCTTCTCTGATTCATTCCATTCGCTCATCGGAAGAGAAGATTTTTGAAATCCGTTTTCAACAATAGTCCAAAGCTCGAAATCCATGGAAATGAGGAAGATCCTCATACGGGTCTTCCAATACGTGTAATCCGACCCATTAAATATAGGTGGACGTGTGATCGAGTGTCCCTCTTGCATGCCGGAGTAAGCCATCTCTCTTGGGTATTAAACCAAATATGAGAGTGAGCCTTGCTCTGATACCAATTGTTAGGATCGGAGTGGCACTAAGAGGGGGGGGTGAATTAGTGCAGCGGATTAAAATGTAGATTTCGACAAATCTTTCATATGATAAAAACGGAACTTGAAAAGCTTAACTTGAAAGCGTATTCTTAAAGTTGCGCAGCAAAGGTAATAAGGAACTAAAGCATGTAAGAAGGTTTGCAGTAATGTAAATAGCAATAATGAAATGCAAACCAGAGAGCACACCGATTTTAGAGTGGTTCGATCAAATGACCTACATCCACTTGCGAGGCCCCTCTTCGATGAGGCTCCCACCTTCCACTAGCAAATCTCTTGAAATGGAAGGGCAAATACCCCTCTTACAACCTTTTACAAGCAGTTCAACCTCTTACAAAATTTCAGCAAGAAAGAATGAGGAGAACTCTCTAGCAAATTGAAAACAAGACTTGCTAAGACTTTCTAAGACTTTTCTCTCAATCAAATTGCTTCTTAAAAGTTATAATCTCAGCTGAGATTTGAGGGGTATTTATAGGCCTCAAGAGGATTCAAATTTGGGCTCCAAATTTGAATTCTCGTTGGGTTCCCGATGCTGGCGGTGCCACCGCCTGTCAGTGGCGGTGCCACCGCCTGTCATTGTCAGAGGCTGACAGTGCCAGGTGGTGCCACCGCCCAGCCCAAGCGGTGCCACTGCCTGGCTCTCGGGTGCTGGGCAGTGCCACCGCCCAGCTCTCGGGTGCTGGGCGGTGCAACCGCCTAGTCTGGTAGTGCCACCGCCAGACCCTTCGGTTCATTTGTTTGGGCTTCATTTTGCCCAAACCAAGTCTTAATTTTGGGCCCAGTTGGCCCCTAACCAGGATATAGGATTATCTCTTAATCCTAATCCTAATTACAAGTGAACTACATAACAAAACACATCCTAAGCAATTTTTCAACCGCGAACGTCGAGTCTTGTTCCGGCGAGCTTTCCGACGAACTTCTTCCGACGGGCTCCCAGCAAGCTCCCGAACTTGTGATGACTTTAATGAGTAGCCGAACCTTCTCGGTGATCTCCGTGAACCTCCGACGATCTCTTCGGCGAACTTCCGAAAATTCCGATAGGTTCCCGATTTCTTCTCGGTTGGTTCCGGCAGCATCTCCGACGATTCTTCGGACTCTTAAACGTCCATCGAACTTGACTCCGGTATCCTTGCTTTGTGTTTTCTGGTTATCGTAGTTCATCCTGCACACTTAACTCAATAATATGGATTAGATCAATTAACCCATCAATTGATTTTATCATCAAAATCCGAGATTCAACAATGAGGACAATGATGAACTTGAACTTTGAACACTAAATCTTAATAAGTTTATTAAACAAAAATCTAAAATAAATAATAAACTTGAACGGAGGAAGAGGCTAAAGAAGAGGAAGACAACCAAGGATGAATCAAAAACTTCGAAAGATGAAACGGCGAATTGGGCATTGACGAGCTTCAACTACAAGGTAAGTAACTCAACTCTCTTGAATTATTTTGAAATTACATAATACTTTTCATGAGTTATTTTTAATTTAGTTTAGGATTAATTTTCTTAAAAATTACATGAAAATAAAAAAAAATAGAAATCATGCTTATCATTCTAGTAATTTTGAAAATAATCATGAAAATTGTATGTTTATGATAAACAAAATGATTTTGATTAAAATGCCTTATGAAATATGATAGCATGCCTAATAAATTTATTTTTTGAGGCTATGCATAATGATGATGAGTTTTGGGTAATTTATAGTTTATTGATTATTGATGATTTCCTTAATGATCTTTTACGATTTATGGATTATCGATTTATGCCATGATGAAAGTTGCTTTTGAAAATGATGCATGACTCTTGTATGCAAACTAAGCATGAAAAGATAGATTCACCGAAAAAGAAAAATGTATGACTACAACAAATAACAAATGATTTTGGTTGAAAATACTTTATACTCAATGAAACCATCATTAATGAATATGCTTTATGTTTAATAGTTTCTTTGGCTTATATGCTCTATCATGATAAATATTTTGAAAATAAATGAAATCATATTTGATTTGAAGCAATGCATAATGATGATACTTAATGATGCATAAAGTTGTAATGAAAATATTAATATTTTAATACTATGATTTGATGATTTTATGTATGACATTGTAAAGTTATATATAATAATGTATAATGATGAAATTGTGTAATAAAAATATTAAACATTTTGAAACCATGTTTTAGTGTCATGTATATTGATCATGCTTAATAAATTTCGAAATTATACATGATGAATCTTACGATTTTTGGATTATTGATTTTTACCATAATGAAAGTACCTTATTGATCTTTGTTGTAATAAATCTTACTCTTTCGGTTTTAAACATGATACATGTTTTTATTTGGCATAAATGAAACAAAATCATATGTTTTGAAACAATTAAAAAGAGGAAAATATTCTTGAAAATTATTTTGCTCAATCTTATTGATTTTGATGAATCCATTTGTATCATCTTTGTGAATCTCTTGGATTTTGATAATGATTTTGATGATTTAAATTTGAATAATTTTTTATCGAAATCACGATCTTGATCTCTTGAAATTTATAACATGAAATCCTTTATGAATCAAGATTATTTTCTATTTAAAAGGAGATTTGTCGAAATGTTTCATAGTCTTTTAGTATTCATGATGTTGATAATTATGTTTTGAAACTTTATGTAAACGAAGAATGTTCATCATGATTCTCTCTTTGAATATTTAAAGAGGAGAATTTTCTAGATAAATCATGATTTTGATAATTGAATATTTGATGTGCATGAATTGAGATCTTACTCTCCTACTATTCTTTTTGCTATTCACCAAAAGAAAGACTAATTCTAATAAACCATGATATGCTATATGAATTTTATTGTATTCATGAAGTAATATCTCATCACTAATTTTTGTTTATATTCCTTCATGTGATGATATGAATGTATGAAACACTTATGATATGATTTTTTATACAATTCCATGTATTCGTGAAATATTTATCTCATCACCCAATTAATTCCTCTTAATACTCCTAATGTGATGAAGTGAAATTATGCATGAAATACAAATGGGGAGAAGTTTTGATCATGCATGGTAGGGATATAATTTGACAAATTGATACCATCATGATATGAAATATTTATAATTTGCAATGATGTATGCAATACTTGTGCTTTCTAATTATGATGTGATGTATTACATTTGATGTAAATCATGATTTAAAATACTATGAGTTGTTGCAAAAATAATGTATTATAAATATTGATTTAATGTTTTGTATCATGAATACTCTAAATGATGAATGTTTGGTATCATGATCAAAATGTTGACAAATAGTTAAAAATTTTAGTATCATGTATGATATCCTCATAATGTTGGTCGATTTATTCAATATCATGCATGAATGAATATAAGGTTTTTGAAAATATGCATATTCTAATTTGAAAATATGATGATACACAAATAAGATTGATACTTACCTTTGTCATAATTGATGTAAAGGGTCTTCCCTTCTTTTTGACAATGACAAAGGGAGAGATAGCTAGCTTGCACAAGTCAAGAAGATGCAAAAACTTGATTGCTAGCTTGTCTATCTTAAGTAGCAAAGATTGCTAACTTACTTATTTCAAGAAGCAAAAATTGTCTTCTTGAACTTCACTATCTTGCCTATCTCAAGAAGTAAGACTTGCAACCTGCACATTACAATAGGAAGTAAGAATCGATAGCTTACACACTTCAACAAGAAAGCTATTTTGTATTTGCTTTCAAAATTTTTACTAGCTTGTATGTTGCAAAACTTGCTCACTTTTTCAAACACTTTGCTAGCTTGCACTTTGTAAAGGAAGCGAAAATAGCACTTCTCAAAAGAGAAGAAAGAACTTACTATCTTGAACATCACAAAAATTTGCTATCTTGCATGATGTAAAATTGGCTATGATCACTATCTCAAAAGAGTTGCTATCTCAAAAAAAGCAAATGTGCTATCTTGCCTATCTCAAAATATAAAACATGCTAACTTGTTATGGAAGCAAAATTGCTAGCTCAAACATTACAAAGGAAGCAAAAATTTGCTAGCTTGAAACTTGCATATCATGAAAATTGCTAGCTTGTAGTCTAAAGAGAAGCAATTAGTTGTTACCTCAAGAAAAGCAAACATGCTAAACTTACACATCTTTAATTGCTAGATTGCATGATGATAAAATTTGATACTATATTTTTCATGCAATTTATGGAACTTTTTATCTCTAAACACATAAGAGTAGGAACTTCTCCTTTTTGTTGATGACAAAGGGGGAGAAGTATGATGACATAACATGTTATGCATAAGTTTATGATGACATGTTGCTTGGATTTTTGAATCCAAAAGTTTCTATCAATACGGCATATTGATAGGGGGAGTTTGGTTAAACTCCGGGGAGTTAAGGTTAACTCTGTTAGTCATCAATTAGTTGTCATTATCAAAAAGGGGGAGATTGTTGAATCTCGGATTTTGATAATTAAACTAATTGATTATGTTTAGATGTTTAATTGCATTTTGAGTGATGCAGGTCTACTCGATCAGGATTAGATAGTTGACGCAGGAGGAATTGACGTTACGTCGGAGGAGATCACGTCAGGATATTGGATGGCAGAAGGCTTCGGACGTCGGGCATCAGGCCAAGGAGAGCGGAATTACACCAAGGATAATGGGGTTGCGCAAGAGAGGATGATGTGCTAAAGAATCGGACGAAGTGCCAACCAATGTCGTGCCGGGCAACAGAATGTCAATTCGCGTTGTAATAATTGTCTAGATCGGAGTAGAGTTTTGGCTTGCATGTGCAGGATTAACTACGATAACAATGAAGACATAAAGCGAAACAAAGTGCGGAGTCAAGCGCGAAAGATTCATTGGGAGTTCAAGAGTTCGACGGAAGTTCGACGGAAGTCCGAAGGTTCGTTGGGAATGCTGTCGGAACTAGCCAAGAATGAGTAGGGAGCTTGCCGAAGGGTTTTTCGAAAGCTCGCCGGAAGGTTCGTTGGAAGTTCACGAAGCTCGCCGAGAAAGATCGGAGCTTGCTGAAGAAGCTCGTTGGAACTCGCCAAGATCAAATTGTGAAGTCTAGGAGCTTGTCGGGAGTCCGCAGAATGGTTTCTGAGAGTTTATCGGAAGACCGTCGGAAGTTCGCCGAAAGAAGTCTTGACTTGCGAACTTTGTAATAGCTTATGAAATATCTTTAAATTCGTAGTTAGTATGTTAATTAGGGTTAGTATTAGGTGTTAATCCTATAACCCAAGTAGGGGTCAATTGGGCCCGAGTTCGGACTGGTTTGGGCCAAGTTTGGAGCTCAACCAGTGAGCTGAAATAGTGTAGGCGGTGGCACCGCCTAGAACCCGAGATCTGAGCGGTGGCTCCGCTGGACTGAGCGGTGGCACCGCCCAGCACCCGAGAGATCCGGCGATGGCACCGCTAGCCTCGAAAACCTAAGAGAATTCAAATTTTGGAGCCCAAATTTGAATCCTCTTGGGGCCTATAAATACCCCTCAATTCTCAGCTGAGATCACAACCTTTGGCAAAGCAATAGTTTGAGATAAGAGCCTTAGAAAAGTCTTAGCAAGTCTTGTTTTTCAAATTGCTTGAGTGTTCACATCCTCCCATCTTGTTGAAAAGAATTGTAAGAGTGTGAACCACTTGTAAAGGTTGTAAGAGGGGTATTAGTCCTTCCCCTATAAAGAGATTTGCTAGTGGAAGTTGGGAGCCTCTTCGAAGAAGGCTTCGAAAGTGGATGTAGGTCATTTTGACCGAACCACTTTAAAACTTATGTGTTATCTGGTTTGCAACCTACTCTTGCCATTTATATACTGCAAACTTTTTTACTTAGTCACTACGCTTCCATACGCTTCTAAGTTATTAAGCTTCCAAAATCGGTTTTCATCGAAATTGGTTTTTATCGTACGAAAGTTTTTAAACCAACGTTATTTTACTGCTGCACTAATTCACCCCCCCCTCTTAGTGCCGCTCCGATCCTAACACCAATGACATGTTGGACAACATAGGATTCAAGCTTGTAATATATTTTGTCTAGATCGAATTAGTTTGGAGTCTAATTGAGTCGGTTTTAGGGTGTAACCATGCTAACTCAATTAGGGGCCCATTAGTCCTGAGTTGGGGCTATTGTGGGCCAAATGAGGCCTATATAGCAACCCTTAGTAGACCCAAGCGGTGGCACTACTAGAATTAGCAATGGCACTACCTGGGTCTCGACCTCCCAAGCGATGGCACCACCCAAACATAGTCTTCAAGACTATGTCCGGTGGTGGTGCCACCAGACTGGGAGGTGGTACCACCTAGTGTTAGTATTAGACTAAGCGGTGGTACTACCTAGTGTCAAACTGACAAGCGATAGTATCGATAGTTATCAGTCTGTCAGGAGGTGGTACCACTAGGACCCGAGAAACCTAGGATGAGACTTTTTTGGCTCCATTTTTTAAACCATTTGGGGTCTATAAATACCTCAGCTATTCCTGTATGGAAAAACAAGAATTGAGTAGAAATAGAGAAAATATTCTTGAGAAAGAAAGGTTGTAATCTCTTTTGAAGTGTAGGGTCACTTCTTCCTAATATTTAGAAGTTCTTCTAAAGGGAGAAGTGAGGTATAAGAAAGAGAGGCTATAAAGGTTCTCTCCTAAGCCTATCAAAAGGAGAAAGAGTTGTAAGGGTAGTTGATCTTCGCTCATTAGAAAGAAGATCAGTAGTGGAAGCCAGTGGCTTCAAGTGAAGAGGAATCGGGAGTGGACATAGGTTGGAATGATTGAACTACTATAAAATCTAGTTTGCATTTACTTTATACTTTTTAAATATATTACAAATTGATTTCTTACTCTCACTATGCTTACAAATGTGTTTTCAAGTTAAACGTTTTTCGATACAACTTTATCGAACGAAGTTTTCGAATCGACATAATTTTTACAAATAACTAATTCACCACCCCCCCTCTTAGTTCTAATTTTGGTCCTAATAATTGGTTTCAGAGCCACGTTTTTCTCATATGGTTTAACACCCAAAAGAAATGGCTTTTACTAGTAATAAAGAGGGTTTTTCTATCATTCGTCCTCTTGTGTTCAATGGGACAGACTACACATATTAAAAAACTTGCATACGGATTTTCTTGCTTTCTATGAACTTCGATTTATGGAATATGGTTGAAAATGATTTTAAAAAGTCTTCCAAACTAATAAACAAATGGAATGGATTTGGAGAAGACTTTTTCGTTGAATGCTAAAGCTATAAATGCTTTATTTTATGCTTTAGATAAAAATGAGTTAATCGTATTTACTATACATGACATTTGGCATAAACTCGAAATCATACATGAAGGCACAAGTAGAGTTAAAGATTCTAAGATAAATCTTTTGATACATGATTTTGAATTATTTTTAATGAAGCCAAGCAAAACTACTATTGACATGTACACCCATTTTATGGATGTCATTAATAGTTTAAAAGCTCTTGAAAAATATTTTTTAAATCTTAAATTTGTTAATAAAGTTTTACAATCACTTTCTAAAAATTGGGATTCAAAAGTAACTACAATACAGGAGACAAAGGCCCTAAATAACTCTCCACTTGAAAAACTTATCAGGTCTTTGATGACTTATGAAATGACATATATAACATATAATAAACTTGAGAAGAATCTTTTAAAAAACAAGAAGGATTTGACACTTAGAATAAATGAAGACCACTCAAGCAAAAACTCAAGTGATGATAACTTTGAACTCTTAACAATAAAAATTAAAAAGTTCTTAAAATAAGAATCAAAGAATAAAAATAAACTTAAAAAGAAGAAGTTATCGAAGAACAAGAAAGCACTTAAGGTGACTTGGGATGAAACAAGTACATCCGAAGACAAGGAGCAAATCGATGAAGATGAAGTGGCAAACTTCTCTTTGATAGCTCTTGACGATAAGGTAAATGACTTAATCAAATATTATTTATCTTATAATGAATTTTTTGATGCTTTCTATGATTTATTTGATGAATGTAAGCTAGTTAGTAAAAAATATAAGTTGTTAAAAAAAGATCATGCATCTCTTGCTAGTGAATTTGAAAAATAAAAAAATGAGCATGATAATTTTATGTTAACTCCTTACGCTAAGTGTGAAGAGTTAGACTCCCTTAAAAAGGAAAATTTATTTTTACAACAAACGTTTGATAAATTTAAAATTAGTAGTAAATCTTTAAAAATAATTCTTGCCGATAAGAGTCATGTTCATAGAAAAGAAGAAATCGACTTTGTGAGTAACACTGAACAAAAACCAATCACTTTTGTTAAAGGACCCACATTACATGTTTTTATTAAAAACAAATATAATTTTTGTGGTAAACATAGTTATTTTGCATATAAAGATCCATTCAAAAAGTATGGCTCACATAAGTTAGTTTGGGTTCCTAAAGGAACCATGAATGACTTAATGCCAAAAGTTAAGAATTATAGATCAAACCACGAGGGACTCAAAGCTAAATTGGTACCTAGAACAAACCCACCTTTCTTGTGAACATCTCTAAAATCAAAAGCTATGAGAAAAAATGATATTTTGATAGTAGATACTCAAGGCTTATGACCGAAGATCCAAAATACTTCATAAAACTCACTAGCTAAAACAATAAAGGAAAAATCATTAGAATTAGAACTAGTGATAACAAAATGATTTTAATTAAAAATGCTTTATGTTCAATAAAATCATACTTGATGATTTAATGATGCAATGATGTAATTTTGTAATGAAAATGTTAAAAGTTTTGGTATCATGCTTGATAATTTTATATTATGAATGATGATTTGAAGCAATAATTATTTTTATGATTTATGGTTTATTGATCTTGATGATTTTTATGATGAAATTTTCTCTTTTGGTTTTAAATGATAATGCATATTTTTATTTGGCATAAAAGATAAAGGCTTGTATGAAATAGATTACATAAATTGAAACACATAAAAAGGGAATGCATTTTTCTTGAAAATTTTCTTTATCTTATTGATTTTTCAATAAGAGATTGATAAATCTATTTATGCCATTTTGAATCTCTTGAAAGTTATTTTGATGATTTGATGATTTAAATTTGAATGAGATTTATCCTAATCATGATCTTGATTTCTTGATTTTGGATACTTGAGATTTTTTTTGTGATTCAAGATCTCTTATTTGATCTCTTATATTTCTTTTTGTCATCTACTAAAGAGGAAAATTATCAAAATGAATCATGATTGTTTTTTTGATCTCTCGGAATTACAACTTGAAAGTTTTTTTTATGAATCAAGATTTTTCCTTTCACTAAAGTGGAGATTCATCCAAACGAATATTGATTCTTTCACTTGATATTTATGAATTAAGATCTATCTTACATGAATCGAGATTTTAC
Organism: Musa acuminata AAA Group; assembly: GCF_036884655.1. Taxonomy (NCBI): domain Eukaryota; kingdom Viridiplantae; phylum Streptophyta; class Magnoliopsida; order Zingiberales; family Musaceae; genus Musa; species Musa acuminata. The sequence continues at coordinate 40,934,089 of NC_088357.1, forward strand.
ATTATTTGTTCTCCTATGATTCTTCTTGGTATTTACTAAGGAAAAGATTTATCCAAATAAACCATGATATGCCACTTGATTTCTTGATGTTTATGACTTGAATTTTATTATGTACAATTGCCTTGTATTTATGATCTATATCTCTCATGATATGATTGAATCATTGATGTAGAAAAGGAGAATAATTGTATTATTATATTCTTCTCTTCTCTTTGACAAAAATAAAGGGAGAGAAAGTCTTGATAGCTTGCACATTGCAAAGAAAAGAAAAATTGCTAGCTTGCACATTACAAAAAGGAAGCAAAAATTACTATCTTGCCCATCTAAGGAAGCAAAACTTGCAAACTTATCTAAAAAAGGAAACAAGAATTGCTAGCTTGCAATCTCAAGAGAAACAAAAGTGCTATCTTGCCTACCTCAAGAAGTAAAGAATTGCTAAACTTGTACATCTTTAAAACTTGCTAGCTTGCATGTTCTAAAGTGATGAAAAACTTACTAAATTACTAGCTTGCATATCACAAAAACTTGTTAGTTGCACTTCTTCATTTTATTGATGAAAAAAAGGGAGAAGTTATAATGATAATTTAATTTGTAAATCATGCGTGTTATACCTTGATAATTTGAAATTATGCATATGATTTTCATGATTCAAAGTTTCTTTCAATATGACATATTGATAGGGAAAATTTAGTTTAAACTTTATCATCAATTGGTTATCATCATTAAAAAGAGGGAGATTGTTGAATCTCAAATTTTGATGATGAAATCAATTAATGGGTTTACGATCTAATCCGTGTTTTAAGTGATGTCGGACTAACTTCGATCAGAAAAGACAAATCGATTAAAGCAGGAGGAATCAGACATTGGACCGGAGTGAATATATCAAAAGATTAGACATTGGTAGGAGGATCAGTCGATATGTCAGCAGAAGGTCTTTGTGTCATGAGTTTGGGCATCAGGCCAAAGGATCGGATATTGCGCCAAGGAGATCGAAAGTTGTAGGAGTCAACATGCCGATTAGGTAATATATCGAAGGAGATGATGATACGCTAAATGATCGGACGAAGTACCATATGAACCAATGACATGCCAGACAATATAGGATTCAAGCTTATAATTGATTATGTCTAAATCAAGATAGTTTAAAGTCTGATTGAGTCAATTTTAGGGTGTAATCATTCTAACTCAATTAGGGGCCCATTGGGCCTGAGTTAGGGTTGTTGTGGGCCAAATGAGGCCTATGCAGCAACCCTTAGTAGGCCTAGGTGGTGGTACCGCCAGGGTTGGCAGTGGCACTGCCAGGGCTAGTGGTGGCACCGCTTAGGACTCGGCCTCTCAAGTGGTGGTACCATCTAAACATAATCTTTAAGACCGTATCAAGCGGTGATATCACAAAATCAGGCGATGGTACCACCTAGTGTCAATGTCAAACTAAGTGATAGTACCATCTAGTAACAAACTGACAAGCGGCGGTACTGTCGGTTGTCAATCTGTCAAGAGATGGTGCCACCTAGTAATTGCGGTGGTACTGCTAGGACTTGGGAAACCTGAGATGAAATCTTTTTTTGCTCCATTTTTGAAGCTATTTAGGGTTTATAAATATCCCAGCTATTCCTGCATAGAAAAGCAAGAATTAAGTAGAAAGGGGGAAAATATTCTTGAGAAAGAAAGGTTGTAATCTCTCTTGAAGTGTAGGGTCACTTCTTCTTAGTATTTAGAAATTCTTCTAAAGGGAGCAGTGAGGTCTAAGAAAGAGAGGTTGTAAAGGTTTTCTCCTGAGCCTATCAAAAGGAGAAAGAGTGATAAGGTATGGTTGATCTTCACTCATTGGAAAGAAGATCGATAGTGAAAGCCAATGGCCTCGAGTGAAGAGAAATCGGAAGTACACGTAGGTCGGGATGACCGAACTACTATAAAATATGGTTTGCATTTACTTTCAACAACTGCTAGTACTGAGTGGCACTGGACTTTGGTTTGCAATAAGAGCGGGGGGTGACTTAAATTATTTCGACCACCGCTAGTCCTAGGTCGTACCACTACCTGACACTCTAGCATTGGGCGGTACTACTATTCAGAACACCTGGGAGGCTAAGCCTCATGTGGTTCCATCACCCACCCTAGGCGGTACCAACATTTGGCATGGCTCCAAGTGGTTGAGTGGGCCATCTATTCAGCCCGACTAAGCCTTGTTTTGGGTCTAATTGGCTCCTAATTTAGTTGATAGGATTTATCCCAAACCTAACTCAAATTAAGACCTAAATATATCAATTAAGGCTAAAATGATTACAATTAAGCAATCTAGTTGTCCAGCACATCAATTGTTCATCCGAACTCTCGGCAAAATGGCGTACTTCCGATAAACTCCCGACGAGCTTCTAGCGAACTTCCGGCACATCATTTAGATATTTGGCATATCATCCAATCCTTTGTCATGTTGACACCTACAACATTCGTTCTTGGTGCATACTCTGATTCTTCCAACCTGATGTCCAATCTTTGACTTCACCCCAATGTTTGATTCTACCGTAATTGTTTTGTCTTTTTTCACATAGTTAGTCTTGCATCACTTATCACAACACATGGATTAGATCATTAATTTATCAATTGATTTCATCATCAAAATATGAGATTTAACAAACTTGATAAGAATACCATTTCCAAAGGTTATTAGTGACATCTCTATTTTATATGCAAGATAGTAAATCGCGATATAGGTGAGCCTCGAGAGACTCGACTAACTCAACATTTATCGAGAATTGGACCTTACCTATAACGATAGAAGGCCACATAGATCAATCTAATTAGGTCACATTTATCGACTTAATATTATCGAGAGAGGGGATTTTGAATTGATCTTCTAATATAATATGTCACATATATATATATATATATATATATATATATATATATATATATATATATATATATATATATATATATATATATATATATAATGTATATCTACATCATATACAAATATATATATATATATATATATATATATTTGTTTATTAGGTGTACAAGCAATCACACATCACATGAGCAATCATACCAGATGATTATGGACCATAGCCTAATGTGATCAGGCCTGAGCCAGTGGACCTAATCACTCACATCAATATTTATGTGTGCAAAGGTGTATCTTTATGACCTATGATCATCTATCTCGTCCTTGTCGGTTCTATCAACATCTTGACGCATCTCCATGCATCACGATCGTCCATCTTATGGGTCCTGCTATCACTTCAATGCTCTCGTTGTGCCTCTTAAGCGCCGCCCATACAATTGCTTGCCTACGGCTCATAGGTTGCCCGTAGGCTGCCGGCTGTAAGCAGCTAACTACAGGCCGCCGGCCACCTGCATGTAGGTGGCTAGGCCTCGGCCAAGGCTGCAAGTAGCCATTGGCCAACTTACAAGGGCAACAACAGTTGTTGCCCTCTCTCATCTTTTACGTCAAAAATTTTGACGTCAAAAGTGTTTCTAAAATACAACATACATAGTTCAAAATCAATCTTTCGCATAAATAACTTAGCTCTGATATTACTGTAGGAAAATCTAGGGGTGATATCACATGTGTAACAGAAAAATATAAAAAATTAAAAATCTCAAATTTTTTAAAAAGGTGATTATCGTCGTGCAAAGATTGGTGCGCAAAACATGCGTAACTTAAAACCACGCATGAGATTGTTGTGTTACTAGGGAGATCATATATCCTTAAATCTTTATAGATCTGTGGGAGAAGATGAAGGAGGTCAAGTGTCCTCCTCTCTAGCGGTGCTGCACATAGTATGGCTATGATGATACTCCAAAATCACTACCTAAACCTCCACACCAGCTATCTAAGGAGGAGAAGGGGAGAGAAAAATAGGAGGTGGCAACCAAGAAACCTCTGGTCTATAGATGTTTAGTTCCCTCCTATTTATAAAGGCCCTTGTCAACTTAACCATAATGGATCCTACCCTATTGGGTATTGGATCTCCATCCAACTACCCAAGCTTCTTAGATTAGTCAATCTCTATCCAATAATTTCTCATTGGCTCTTATTGGATCTCATCCATAAGATCCAATAATTTATGGGCTTTTTAGAAATCCAATAAGATAGGGCTCCGGTGGATATCTCATATCTGAACCTTTACTCGTCACAACACCTACCATATGTATATGACCCTCTAGGCACAATATTGAGCTAGCCATGAGTCATACCTATCAGAACTTCTTCTAGCTTAATGAATGATTATATCTATAATAATTTATTCGACTCATCGATAGTGGATGTACTAGGCCACTACGTCGTAGTCCCCAAACGATATAACGAAATCCAATCCTTTAGACCTATCTGTCCTCGGTTACTATGTATCTATAGTCCCTCATCCATCTAATATCTTAGAGATTGTATACAGGGTATGGTGTTGTTAGACCCATATGGTTTCTACTCGAGTCTCGCTCTCTTCGGATTCTCCTAGAGAACTCTTTCTCTCTCAATCCGAATGACCCTAGCAAGGGATTTGTTTGAGCAAAAACACATGGGATATTCCTCTCATGACACCAAGAGTGGATGATCCTCTATCGATACTCAGTACTCCTCGTAAAGTTTATTGTCACTCTCGATGATCGGCTATGCTAGATCTAGAATTTTCAAGCCTATAAGTCCAATATCAAAGAGTGAAGTACGCATGCAGGACATCCTTGGTGTCTCAAGTCTAAGGATCAGATATACCATTGGGACAATAGAATCGTTGTTTAACAATGAGATATCACTGACCATCCAATATTCCGTGAGCGGATCAATCAATAAACTCATTTTCTAATTAGCACCTGCATTGTAGCCCTAGTGTCCCCACATGAGCAACTATAAGACCAGTTGCCTCCATTTTATGGACAGGTATATAGCACACCACTAATATAAGAGGCTTGGGTATTTGAATGGAGATTCAATACCCAATAGGGTAAGATCCATTAGGGTTACGTTGATAGAGGGCCTCTATAAATAGTAGGGAACTAAACACCTATATGCCATAGGTTTTAGATTGTCACCTCTTATTCTCCTCTCCCCTTCTCCTCAGATAGCATGTGTGGAGTTTTGAGTAGTTATTTGAGGAGCGTCGTCGTAGCCCTACTATGTGGATCACCACTAAAGAGGAGGATGCTTGATCTCCTTCATCCTCTCCTACAAATCAGCAAGGATTCAAGGATCTATAATCTTCCTAGGTAAAACACAATCTTTTATATATGTAGTTTTCGGTTTTACAGATTTTGTGCATCAATCTTCACACGATGACGAATACCTTTTTGGGAAAAATGAGAATTTTTTTTTCTATGCTTCTACTAGGTATGTGATATCGCCCCTAGATTTTCTTATAATATTATAATTTTCTACATCATCAAAGAGTACAATTAACTTTCCCCCTTTGTTATCAATAAAAAAGAGAAACGTGCAAGTTACTACTTCTCTTTGAAATGTGTAAGCTACTACTTCTCTCTCCCCCTTTGTTATCATAAAAAAGAAGAGAAGGATATCATAGTATCATGGTGCTACTTACTCCCTTTACATCAATGTTCCAATCATAAAATGAAAGATATTAATATCAAAGATGAGTTCAAGTTATGAGAGGTCAATTGAAGATGGTGTATTAACAAAACTCTTTTTTTTATGTCATCTTAAAAATGTGATTATCTTGAATTCAAAATAGAACTTTTTCAAAGGTACTCTTGAATTCAAGTGGAGATAAATTTGAATTGATATATCATTGCAAGCCCAAATATTTAATCAAGTTTTAAAAAATAACTAGTGAAATTTAGGCATGAGTCATTACTAATGAAAAGTTATAAATGCATTATAAGCCTCCTTGTTCAACATAATCACTATTTCCCCTATTTTATCATCAACACAAATATAAGCTTCTTCTTGTTTGTTATCAATAAATTAGAGTTTACAAGTCATAAATACAAAAGAATCATACATAAAAAATCTCAAGTCGTAAATATCAAGAAGTCAAGTGAAAGATCATGATTCATTTGGATACATCTCCTCTTTAGTAAATAGCAAAAAGAATCATAGGAAAACAAATAATAAATGATCTTAATTCATATAAAATAAATCTCAAATTATAAATATCATGATTTGTTTGGTTAAATATTCTCTTTAATAAAAAGAAAAAAACTCATACAAGAACAAATAGTAAAAGTTCTCGATTCATAGATTTGAATAAATATTTTTTAATAAAGAGCGAGTTTGAACATGTATCTCCAATGAGTAGCTCCTTAAGATATATATCTACATACTTCCATTCCTTGGATAAGAATATTTTGGAAGTAGATGTATCCAAGTTGCTTTCGAGAGGAGAATTCTCATTCAAATTTAATATGTCAAATTTAAAATCATCATTAAAATTATTTTTTTTTTTAAATTTGAAAGACTTATTAAAAATAATATGAATAGATTCCTCAATAACTAAAGTTCTTTTATTGAAAACTTAATAAGCTTTAAAAGTAAAGGAATATCCAAAAATATACTTTCATAAGATTTTGCATCAAAATTTTCTAATGCATCCTTTTCATTTAAAATAGAATATTTACAACTAAAAATTTTAAAATATGAAAAACTGACTCTTTTATTATTTCATAATTCATAAGGAGTTTTATAAAGTATTGGTCTTGTGAAAACCCTCTTCATGACATAGTATATCATGTTAACAGCTTCGGCTCAAAAATATTTGGATAGGCTATGCTCATTAAACATGATTCTTGCCATCTTTTGTAAACTCCTATTTTTCTCCCAACAACTCTATTTTTGTAGATTTCTTAGAGTAGAGAAACTATGGTCATAACCATTTGAATCATAAAATTTTTGAAATTCATGATTTTTAAATTCACCATCATGATCACTACAAATAGAAGAAATCATAAAACCTTTTTTATTTTGAACTTGGTTGTAAAACTTTATAAAATATTTAAAATAATAACATTCATATGATAAAAAGTAAGTCCAAGTATATATATTATAATCATCAATAATCACAAAAATATATTCACTACCTCATAGACTTGTGATATCAGTTGGTGTAAATAAATCAATATGAATTAATTGTAATGGTCTAGAGGTACTTACTTGATTTATATATTTAAAGTTACCCTTTATTTGTTTACCTAGTTGACATGCATCGTAAGCTTTATCTTTGACACATTTAATTCTAGGCATTCCTCTTATAAGTTTTTTAGTTGTAATTTATAAGATCAATTTCAAACTTGCATGACCTAATCTCCTATGCCAAAGCCATACATCATTATTTAAAATTGAAAAATAAGTTTCATCATGAAACTTATTTATTTTTATGTAGTATCTCTATAATATAAGTATTAGATTCAAATTTAGTAAGTTATGTTTTAAGCCATCTACTAACAGAACATCTTCAATCAAAAGATTTCATTTGTTACCTATATTTTCTTTGCCGATAATTTTTTCTTTTTTGTTGTCTCCGAAAGTGACATATCCTCCATCTTGGATTGTGAGCTTTGAGAAATGTGATGGATCTCCATCATGTGCCTTGAGCATCCACTATCAAGATTCTATCTCTTGCTCCTAGCTTTCGATTGGAGATATATCTATAAGTAAGAGAGGTTTGCTTTAGGTACCCATTTAACTTTGAGTCATTCATAATTAGATCTACCTTTCTTGACTTTTAGTATTAAATCATTATGATTCCTTTAAGAACCCAAACTAATTTGTGAGAGCTATATTTTTTAAATGAATATTTATAAGTATAATGACCACATCTTCCACAAAAATTACATTTAACTTTAGGAAGAATATGTAATATGGGTCCTTTTACAAATGTAGTTGACTTATGTTGAGTGTTGCTACTTATAAAGCTGATTCCTTTCTTTTTATATACATAACCTCTGTTAACAAGAATCATATTTAATGATTTATTTCTAATGTTTGTTGTAACAACATATTTTTCTTTTTGAGTAAATCTATTTCTTTGCATTTAGTGCAAGATGTTAACATGCAATTATCATAGTTATTTTTTAATTTATCAAATTCATTAGAGAGAAATACATGATCCATTTTAGTAATTTATATTTCTAATCGATTATTTTAAATTCATCATATAAATCATGAAATGCATCAAGTAATTCATTATAAGATAAAGAAATTTCAATTGAGTCACATACTTCAAAAGCAATCAATATGTAGTTTGCTGCTTCGTCTTCATTAGTTTGCTCTTCATTTTTTAATGCACTTGATTCATCCCAAGTTACCTTGAGTGTTTTCTTTTTCTTTTGTACTGGCAGCTTCTTCTTTAGTTGTGGACACTCATTTTTTAAGTGTCCTAGTTTTTTACATTCATAACAAATTATTGTATCTTTTTTAAGTTAACTTTTATTCTTAGATTCTTGTCTTACAGAATGTGTTTTGTTTATTTTCATAAACTTTTTAAATTTTATTACAAGAAATACTAAGTCAACATCATTATCGCTTGAGCTTTCACTCGAATGGTCTTCTTTAGTTCTAAGTGCAATATCCTTCCTGTTTTTTGAAAGGTTTTCCCCATGTTTGTCATGTGCCTTGTAAGTAATTTCATAGGTCATTAATAATTTTATGAATTCTTCAATATGAAAGTTGTTCAAGTCATTATTTTTAAATTATAGTTAACTTTGAATCCCAATTTTTTGGAAGAGAACTTCAAATTTTATTAACCAATTCAACATTAGTTTAACATTTACTAAGGGCTTTCAAATCATTGACAATATTAGTAAAATGGGTATCCATATCACCAATAGTTTCGTTTAGTTTTATTCTAAATAATTTATAATTATATACCAAAATATTAACCTTATATTCTTTTACTCTATTTGTGTCTTCAAAAATAACTTCAAGTGTGTACTAAAAATTATTTATAGTTTCACATATAAAAACATGATTAAATTTATTTTTATCTAAAGCATAAAATAAAATTTTCATAGCTTTAGAATTTTAAGAAAATATTTTCTTTTCAAGATCATTATATATATTTATCGGTTTAGAAGATTTTTAAAAACCACATTCAATAAAATTCCATAAATCAAAATCTATATAAAAAAAATATCCGTATTCATGTCTTCCAATAAGTGTAGTCCATCCCACTAAACATAAGAGGGCGAGTGATAGAGTGACTCTCTTAATTGTTAGAAAAAGTTATTTAATCTCTCTTAGATGTTAAACCAACTAGGGGGGAGGAGGGGTAAATTAGTATTTTCAAAATAAAGTTCTAATTTAAAATTTTCAATTGATAAATCTAAAATCAAAAATTGTCTAGCTAAAAATATGAGTAAGGGTAGTAAGTAAATAAATCATGAAGGAACGACAAGAGAAAGCAAGAAAAGGATGCAAACCAATTTATAGTGGTTCGGTCATCCCGACCTACGTCCACTCCTGATTCCTCTTCTCTTGTGGCTACCAGCTTTTGCTACCGATATTCTTTTCAATAGGCAAAGATTAACTACCCTTGTTATAACCCTTTCTCATTTTCATAGGCTTAGGAGAGAACCTTTACACCTCTCTTTTATAAAAAACCTTACACCTCCTTAGTATAATCTCTAAACTTAAGGAGGAAGAGACTCAACACTTTTCAAGAGAGTTTATAATACTTTTATGCTGAAAAATTTTTACTCCATCAAGCAAGCATGAGTATGGTATTTATAGATCTCAAATAGCTTCAAAACTAAAGCCAAAAATTTAAATCCTTGAGTTTTCGGGGTATTAGCGATTCTACCATCAGCATCGGGCAGTACTATTGCTAAACAGAGCTTGGAAATCTAGGCTCTAGCGGTACCACCGTCGACCTGGGTGGTACCACTATCGCCCTCAACGGTATTACCATCGGACTTCCCGGAAAAGCATAATCTATACTTTTCGGCTCTCTAGTGGTACTACCACATGGGCTTGGCGGTAGTACTGCCTAGGTCAACCTTAGGTCACCGAATTGACCTTCTAATAGGCCTAATTTGGCTCTAGTTCAAGCCTAATGGGATTCTAATTAAGTTGGCATGGTTACAACCCAAAATCAACTCAATTAGACTCAAAATAATTTCGATCAAGACTTAACCACTCTAATTACAATCGTAAAGCCTTTAGCAAGTTGTCTGGCATGTCATCTATTTGTTTGACACTTTATCCAAACCTCCAATGTATCGTCCTTTCCTTTGATATATTACCTGATCCATCAACATGTTGACCTTCCACAATATTCGATCTTCTTTGCACAATACTCGATCCTTCCGGCTCGATGCCTAAACTCATGGCACGAACTCCATCCTCTGGTATGTCGACTAATCCTCCGGCCTGATGTCCAATCTCTGACATCATGTTCTTTGGCCCAATGTTTGATTCTTCTACTTCAATAATTTATCTTTTGATAGTTCAAGTCTATGATCGAAGTTTCTCTTATGCACCTATCTCAAACTCATATCAGTCCATAAACTCATTAATTAATTTCATCATCAAAATATAAAATTTAATAGACCCGACCTTATTGATTCGAGATTCTACCTCCTCTTATAAGTTCTTTATCCTAATAAGTCTTTGTTGCTTTAGTAGAGTTCCTCTAGATTTGTCTCAAGAATGTCAAGGTGGGTATTCACAACTATAAGCCCCTCCTTATATCTTCTTTTTCCGATTGGTGTTTCGGATTGTGCTTCCTCTACTCATGGAAAATAGCCAACTTCTTGCTCATCTTATTTATTGTTGCACTCTTCTTTAGCAATTCTAATAGCTTGAGAGTAAGTTTAAACTTGTGACCCACCTACGGCTACTTGGGGCAACGGTCTAGCTTGCCCCGTCTTGCTTGATTTGCCAAGATGCTTCACCATGGTAAGATTAAAAAACTTTTGCTATTTACTTAAGTTGCTTATGTTGAATCTTGGATTTTGATGATGAAATTAATTGATTAGTTTATGTTTTAAGAAAAGTGATGCAGGACTAACCACGATCATGAAAAGGTAAAATAATTGAAGCAAAAAGAATAAGATGTTAGGCTGGAGTTAGAAAACAGGCATCGGGTCAAAAGAATTGGACGTTGTGCTAAGATCGAATATTGTGGGAGTCAACATATCGATGGATCGAGTGATATACCGAAGGTTCAGACGATGCATCGGAAGTTTGTCGGAAGTTCGCCAAGAGTTCGGATGAATAAATGATGTGCTAGACATCTTAGCTTCTTATTTTTGTAATTGTTTAAGTCTTAATCATCATAATTAGGTCTTAATTTGTATTAGACTTAAATATAACCCTACTAACTTAATTTAGGGCCAATTGGGCTCGAATTAGGGTTGAATTGAGCCTATTGGTTGGCCCATTCAATGACTTGTAGTAGGGTTTGGCAATGGCGAACCGCTTGAGGCTCGGCCTCCCAAGTAGTGCTTGGGCGATGGTATCGCCCAGACTAGTGGTGGTACTTCCAGAGCCTAGTATTCAAGACTGTTAGGTGATGGTATCACCAGACTAGGCGGTAGTACCGCTTAATATCCGACTGACAGGCGATGGTATCACTAGTTATCAGTACCGCTAGTACCTTAAAAATATGAAATAAGATACTTTTTAGCTCTATTTTTGAAGTTATTTAGGGCCTATAAATATCCCACACTTTGTTGCTTGATAGAGCACAAAAATTGAATAAAAACTTGTGACTCTAAGTGAGAAAACTCTATTGTAATCCTTTGAGAGTTCCCTTCATCTTGTTCTAAGTTTAGATTTATGTTTAAGAAAGGGGTGAGTGACATATAAAGGTTTTCTCTTAAGCCTAAAAAATGAGAAAGAGTTATAAGTGATGGGGATATAAAGAGGAATAACCTTTGTATATGAACAAATACTAGAAGACCAAAATACGCAGCGAAATAAAATGGAAACACAATCAAACAGAACACCAAGATATACGTGGAAAACCCCTTCAATGTGAAGGGTAAAAACCACGGGGCAAACTAGAGATAATCCACTATGAGAATAATGAATATACAAATCTCAATCTCTTGCCCAAAACCCTAGCAACAACCACAAGAGAATAACTGGGATACAAGGATCACGTCACTGCCCACAATATCTAAAACCTCCCAAGTAATCACAGCAAGAGCCTACTGTAGATTTGATCTAACCTGAGATGAGAACACTACTAGATGATTGTGAACAGTCTCTCTGCGTTGTCCTTGTCTTCTTCCCTTTCTTTCTCTTCCTTTTCTGCCTTGTTCTCCTTCTTCTCTTTGGAATCTCGTGGCTATATAGATCACCACGTTGCTGCCCTTTTTATAGCCTTTTTCTGCCTCTAAAACACAGCCACCACACCCCCCTAATCTTAATTAGGGTTAGGTTAAGAGGGGGTGTGGGCTGTGGGCTGATAAGCCCACATGGGCTGAATATGGGCCATCAGCCCAACAACCTCCCCCTTCAGCCCATAAGGGAGGCTGTCCCATGACTCCTCAATGTGAAGTCATGTCGACCAACTGTCGGCATATCTCCTGTCTTTCTTTTGGTAAGGTCTTCGTCAACATGTCTGCTCTGTTGTCATCTGTATGAATTTTCTGAAGCTGCAACTGCTTCTCTTCAAATACATTTCGAATCCAGTGGTATCTGACATCTATATGCTTTGACTTGGAATGAAACATTGGGTTCTTACACAAATGGATGGCACTCTGGCTGTCACAATGCACCACATAATTTTTCTGTTTCAGCCCCAATTCTTGTAAGAATTCTTTCATCCATAACATTTCTTTGCATACCTCTGTAGCAGCAATATATTCTGCTTCTGTGGTGGAGAGAGCAATACACCTTTGTAACCTGGATTGCCATGACACAGCTCCCCCTGCAAAAGTAAGTACATAACCTGAAGTAGACTTCCTCGTATCTATATCTCTTGCCATATCTGTATCTGTGTAACCTGTTAACACAGGTGGTCCACCTCCAAAGCTTAAACAAACCTTAGAGCTACCTTTGAGATATCTAAAAATCCACTTCACTGCTGCCCAGTGCTCTTTGCCTGGATTTGCAAGAAATCTGCTAGTAACACCCACTGCATATGCGATGTCTGGCCTCGTACATACCATTGCATACATTAAACTTCCAACTGCTGAAGCATAAGGAACCTTTTGCATTTTCTCCTTCTCCTCATCACTTGACGGACTCTGTTCTGAGCATAACTTGAAGTGACCTGCAAGAGGAGAACCAACTGGCTTAGCATTACTCATACTAAATCTTTCCAATACCTTCTCGATGTATTTCTCCTGTGACAACCAAATCTTCTTGTTTTTCCTGTCACGAGAAATCTGCATGCCTAGTATTTGCTTTGCTGGCCCCATGTCCTTCATTGCAAAAGACTCACTCAGTTCCTTCTTCAACCTGACAATTTTAAACATATCTTTCCCAAGAATAAGCATGTCATCAACATAAAGTAAGAGAATAATAAAATCCTCACTAAACCATTTGATGTATACACAATGATCTGAAGCCGTTCTTTTGTATCCATTTTCTGTCATAAATGAATCAAACTTTCTGTACCACTGTCTTGGAGCTTGCTTTAGCCCATACAAGCTCTTCTTCAACTTGCAGACAAAATTATCTTTACCTTTGACTTTGAAGCCTTCTGGTTGCTCCATATAAATTTTCTCCTCCAAATCACCATGAAGGAAAGCTGTCTTCACATATAACTGCTCAACCTCTAAGTCCTGGCTAGCAGCAATACCAAGAGCAACACGAATAGAAGACATTTTAACAACAGGAGAAAATATCTCTTCAAAGTCAATACCTTTCTTTTGACCAAAGCCTTTCACAACCAATCTAGCTTTATACTTTGGTTGAGAACAATATTCTTGAGTCTTCAACCTAAAAACCCACTTGTTCTTCAAGGCCTTCATTCCATTTGGTAACAGCACCAAATCATAAGTGTGGTTCTTCTGAAGAGCATCCATCTCTTCCTGCATAGCAATTAACCACTTCTCTTTCTGCTCACTCTCAATTGCTTCCTGGTAACTCTCTGGTTCACCTGCATCAGTAAGCATCACATACTCATCTGTAGAGTATCTTCTGGAAGGTTGACGTTGTCTAGAAGATCTTCTCAACTGAGGTTCTGCGGGAACTTGCTCTCCTACTTCTTCTTGCTCAACATGTCCTGCAGGTAAATCAACATCAGGCTCTACACTATTTTCCTACACATCTCCCCCATCACCCTGATATACTGGAGGAATAACTGGGTCACAATCTGCTAATCCTTCTGCAGAAGTCTTGGCTGGTGCCTTCTTCTTCAAATCCTCAAAGGTTTGATCCTCAAAGAAGACCATATCTCTGCTCCTGAATACCTTCTGCTTTTCTGGATCCCAAAGCCTGTAACCAAACTGATCATGTGAGTAACCAAGAAAAATACATTCTTTATACTTACCATCCAGCTTGGACCTCTCATTATCTAGAACATATGCAAATGCACAACAACCAAACACTCTCAAATGCTTGTAGGAAACATCTTTCCCTAACCATACATGCTCTGCAACATCACCATCTAGGGTTGTACATGGTGATAAGTTGATCACATCAACTGCAGTCCTCAAAGCCTCATCCCAAAACCTTTTGGGTAGCTTGGCCTGTGAAAGCATATATCTGATCTTTTCCATGATGGTGCGGTTCATCCTCTCTGCAATTGCATTATGCTGAGGTGTACCAGGAACTGTCATCTCATGTTGGATCCCATGTGACCTACAATAGTCATTAAACAATCCCGTATACTTACCACCATTATCTGATCTTATGCATTTCAATTTCCTTTCTATCTCCCTTTCAACCCTGGCATGAAACTCTTTGAAGACATTAATAACCTGATCTTTGGTCTTCAAAGCATAAGCCCAAACTTTCCTGGAAAAATCATTTATAAAAGTGACAAAATAAAGTGCACTACTTATACCAAGAACATCAACAGATCCACCAGAAGTTTTTATCCTCAAAGGACCACATACATCTGTATAAACACGGTCTAAGGCATGCATTTTTCTAGACAAAGCAGCACTAGCAAATGAAACTCTATGTTGTTTACCAACCAAACAATCAATACAAGGGTTTAGATGTATACCTCTGAGATCTGGTAATACCTCTCTCTTGGAAAGAGCTTGCAGCCCCTTCTCGCTCATGTGTCCCAATCGCCTATGCCACAACTCCATACTGAAGTCTTTCTCTGTAGCATTTAACTGCTCACCATAAGCTTTAGCCTACAACCTGTACAAAATATGACATTTCTTTCCATTAGCTATAACAAGAGAACCCTTACTGAGCTTCCATTGCCCTCTGTGAAATCTGCTTTCATACTCTTCATCATCTAGTCTTCCAACTGAAATTAAATTCAACCTCAAGTCAACCACATGTCTCACATCCTTAAGTAACAACTTGCAGCCAAGGTTGGTCTTTAAATGGATATCACCCATGCCAATGATGTCTACTGTGCCATAGTTGCCCATCTTGACAACACCAAAGTTTCCAGACCTGTATGTAGCAAAAAACTCCCTCTGTGGTGTAGCATGATAAGAAGCACCTGTGTCAATCACCCACTCAAGATCCTGACACACACAAGAAAAAATATCATCAGAAGGAGACAAAATCAAATAATCACCACCCTGCACTGTAGCTATAGTATTATCCTTTGACTCTGTAGACTCCACTTCTTTTCCCTTTTTCTTGTTCTTCTTAGGTTGCTTACATTGGTTCTTATAATGTCCTTTCTCACCACAGTTATAGCAAACAATATCTTTTCTTGATCTTGACTTGCTCCTACCCATACGTGAACTGCTTCTAGACTTTGGCCTTCCTCTGTTCTCTGAGATAAGTGCCTGTGAATCATTCTGAGATGTTGCCGAACTCTTTCTTCTCAACTCCTCATTCAACAAACTGTTTGTTACTTGACTCATAGTGACAATACCATCTGGCGCAGAATTACTAAGGGAAACCACCAGTGTCTCCCAACTTTCTGGTAATGAACTGAGAAGTAACAATGCCTGCAACTCATCATCAAGAGACATTCTCATAGAGGATAACTGGTTAGTAATACTCTGCATTTCATTCAAATGCTCAGCAATAGAAGCACCCTCTCTATATTTTAGGTTCACAAGTTTTCTGATCAAAAAAGCTTTGTTGCCAGCTGTTTTTCTTTCATAGAGACTTTCCAATTTTTTCCAAAGAGAATATGTAGAAATTTCAGTAGAAACATGGTGAAAGACACTATCATCAAGCCACTGTCTAATAAACCCAATTGTTTTTCGATCTAACCTCTTCCACTCATCATCTGTCATAGTTGTAGGTTTTGCACTATCCCCTTGCAAAGGTCCATACAAATCTTTGCAATACAAGAGATCTTTCATTCTTGGTTTCCATATCATCCAATTGTTTCCATTCAAACTAATCATGCGAGAAATATTACTGGCCTCCATGTTCAAATACAAAAATTAAATCACCAAAACTCCGCTCTGATACCAGTTGATGGGGATATAAAGAGGAATAACCTTTGTATATGAACAAATACTAGAAGACCAAAATACGCAGCGGAATAAAATGGAAACACAATCAAACAGAACACCAAGATATACGTGGAAAACCCCTTCAATGTGAAGGGTAAAAACCACGGGGCAAACTAGAGATAATCCACTATGAGAATAATGAATATACAAATCTCAATCTCTTGCCCAAAACCCTAGCAACAACCACAAGAGAATAACTGGGATACAAGGATCACGTCACTGCCCACAATATCTAAAACCTCCCAAGTAATCACAGCAAGAGCCTACTGTAGATTTGATCTAACCTGAGATGAGAACACTGCTAGATGATTGTGAACAGTCTCTCTGCGTTGTCCTTGTCTTCTTCCCTTTCTTTCTCTTCCTTTTCTGCCTTGTTCTCCTTCTTCTCTTTGGAATCTCGTGGCTATATAGATCACCATATTGCTGCCCTTTTTATAGCCTTTTTCTGCCTCTAAAACGTAGCCACCACACCCCCCTAATCTTAATTAGGGTTAGGTTAAGAGGGGGTGTGGGCTGTGGGCTGATAAAGCCCACATGGGCTGAATATGGGCCATCAGCCCAACAATAAGAGGGTAGTTGATCTTTGCCTATTGAAAGAAGATCAATAGTAGAAGCTAGTGGCCTCGACATAGGAGGAATTGAGAGTGGACATAGGTCACGATGACCGAATCACTATAAATCTGGTGTGTTCTTTTCTTTTGTTGTTTACATTTATTACTTATAGATTTTGTTGCATACTCCACTTTACACTTACTCTAAGTCAAGCTCACTTTTGATATCGATTTTCATCGAATATAATTTTTTTTAATTATCATGATTTTCTGATAGCATTAATTCACACCGCGCCCCCCCCCCCCCCCCCCCCCCCCCCTCCTTAGTGTCATTTATGATTCTAATAGCTTGCCCACTCTAATACTATAATTTTATGAACTTCCTTGAAATTACCTAAATCATGATACACCTTTGTGGCAATTTCATAGACTTAGCTGAAATTGCTTGTCATAAGATACCCTTGCACCAATATCATGAACTTAGCTAGGATTGTCTAAGACATAAAATACCCTTGTATTATCCATCCGTAAAAGGGTCAACCTAATTGCAACCTCGCTCAAGTCTAAAAGGACATATAAAAGAAAAAATTGATCAATTTGAAAGTGAGCAACGAACAAGTTTTGATCTTTTGTCAAGAGGGCACCTTTATAAGCAATTCAATAAACACTCGGTGTATAAAAGAGAAAAGAGAGGAAAGAGAAACTAAGAATTTTAGAAAGCAAACGAATAGTCACAAATCTACAAATAACTACTCACTAGGTACCATGCGTATTTGGTAAGTTCCTATAAGCTTAAGCTTAACATGTGAACTTGTGAATCCAATTAATACTCAATACTATCTCAAACTCTCATCCCCTAAGTGTCACTCTTAAGGTTCTACGGTGTTGAGATGGCTCACATTTTTCTCAACAACATAGCCTACAAAAAATAGATCATAGTGCATAAAACCTAAGTCATTTTAAGATAATTTTACACATTCTGACGTGCGATCGCTAGACAACATTTTAAACTATTTCAACTTATAGTTTTCAATCAAAACACATAAGGTAAAATAAATTGCTTAGGAACAATCAAAAATAGCAAACGGTCCATTAAGACTTTTTTAGACCTTTTTTTTATTATAATAGATAAAACTACAATTTAGACTTTTTATTTTTCATCTATAGCTACAACCTACCTTCACTCATTCATTTTATATTTTTTATGAATATTGACTCGTCGGACATGGCTTGAGCTTATGTTGGTGAGCTTCTGCACCCTTATTATATTTTTATTATTAATATAAATAATAAGATTTGAAAAATTATATGAAAATAAGATATAAATGATTTGGTGGTTGGAGGTTCTTTCTCTTGGGGAGAAATTATTTCTTTATTTATTTATTTAACACCAAGTTGCTCTCTTCACCACGTGTCGCACCAAGCTTTGCCCTTCAAACTTGCTGTCGACGTGGGTACGTTAGGCATCTTCCTGAATGGGACTAGCTTGTTGCTTTTCATGAGCAAAGCCTCAGCTTGCTGCCACCCTTTGTCTTGAGAGTGCGATTAACCTGACAATGTGATCAATTTGAGAGCATGACTCTCTTGATAGTATTGATAACTCTTATGATCATCTTGAGAAAGTGACTTACCTGATGGCATAGTCAGTCTTAATGGTGCAACTGATTGATGGTACGATCGATTTGATAGCACAATCTTTTCATTAAACAGTTTAAGAATATGATTTCTTATAAGATTGGATGCTTTTCAAGTTGACTCTCGATGTATCCCTTATATTGTGAGTATCATATGTCAAAAACTAATTTTAGGATAAAAAGTGAGAGTTAAGAGTAGAAAAATATTTATTTATATGTACTTAGAACTAGACTAGAGTCTCTTTTATTTATTTATAACCTCTTGTGTATTCTGAAGAACACTTCAAATAAATATTCTTTTACTCAAGCTTGCATATGTTGACTTAGTGGATTTGGCCGATTAGATTTTACGCGTGGAATCTCGATTAACTCTAAATTTTAGTCATATCAAGTTGCTTAAAGATACATCATTGGCAAGATAAGATTTGAATTAATATAATTTATCAAAACCAAAGACACTGACAATCAAATTGGGTAGACCTTAGTCTGTGTTGGATTCTCACTTGATATAGCACTGGCTGAATCATAGTTGGGAAATATAATATCAATACAAGCTTTCATAAATCGATGTCATTAAACCACAATCAAATCATGACAAAAGGCATCGTGATCTTTAATAATCAATGTTACACTATTTTTAATTATTTACCAACGTCTTTGACCATTTGAGGAATATTGTTATAGTCATTTGGTAGTGTGTTTGAAAACTGACCAATAAAATTACAATGAATCATACAAAAGTATCCGGTTTAATTAATTGATTAGTTAATTTTTAATTTTAAATATTTTTAAAATATATATAAATGTTAGATAAATCGACTTGATTAGGTGAACCTGTTGAATTCAATTGTATCAAATCAAAATCTTGATCAAATTAAGTTAGCATTTTAAAAAAGTTCCTACCACAATTGTCATTCTAAATATTTAAAAAGAAATTCATGTTTAGCACCTAATCAAATGGATTAAGAAGGATTAAGATGAGAAAATTAAGTTAATGATAAAAATAGGTTGATTTGAATCGGTCAAAGTTTAAGATAACCAATTTGATCAAACTGATTTTTTTAAAATTAAAATCGATTCAGTTTAGTCTGAACAGATTAACCAAACTAAAAAAATACCATCCTCCCAAATCAAAATCATTTATATAGTCAGCTAAATCAAACTAATGAATCAGGAATTCATTTCGACCTCATCGTCGTACGATACCAATTGCGGAAAAAGCTGGTATACCTCTTCCTCACTTGATCTACATTTATATTCCTGTGACCAACTCTCCACTTCCTATAAAGATGCGTATTAAGATAATGATGGCCATTGAGCTGTGACCTCTGAATCAAATCTAGTAGCCATATCATTTCCAAACCTAGCAATAATAGATAAACCTTTCTCAATTGTACTACGTGCTCAGCATGTCTTTCGGGGACTTTGTCTTGTGTTTGATTCCTTCTAATGTTTTCTATCGGTATGTGCTTATGTCTTCACGTTCAAGTGTGCGTATAAATGGTGGTTTGATCACGGGGAAGAAACAGGAGAGGACTTGAAGAAGAAGAAGACACGGCGTGGTATTGGATCGGTTCATGTCTTATGATTGGCTCAACAGGGCACGAGCCGAACCAATATCACTCATGTATACTTCATTCACCATCTCCTTGAAGGTGTCCTCAGTAATGATCCTTTTTTTTTCCTGTTCGCAACATGTACATGTTTTTCTCTTGGAAATCACTTAGCAAAGGTTAATGAAGCGTTCTCATGCTTTTTCTGAAGCTAATGATTCATCTTTTGTTTGGTTTTCCTACGACAAGGTAGCAGCTGTACATCACATACTCTCTTCTCATAAACAACCATCCATGATTATAACCTTATTCACTAACATGGTATCTGTTGATTTGGGTGAATATATTTTACTTGAAAAACATGTCCGGTATCCTAAAAATAATTCATAAAGATCAATTGATAAATAGATGATGTCTAGTTTTCGAGAATAAAATATAAAATAAAATTGTTTTGACAGTAACTATCAATCTATTATACAAATTAATGATTACATAATGTATGGTCTCAAAACTTTAAAAAGTGAAGTGCATAGATGAGATAGTTAAATAAATATATTAGCCTTTGTAGTTATTTTGATTTGGCATAACTGAAAATTTCATGATATTTAGACGTATATTAGTTGAAACAAAGAGAAAGAAGATTAGGAAGTTTAATTGAGAATAGATGAGGGAAACTAAAAGAAGCCATGTTAGTAATATCAAGCATGATTTACTTAAAAAGTTTTATGTCTAAGTTTATGATTTACTTAAAAATTTATGTTTACTTAAATAATTCTTCAATTTTTCTCTTTAGTAGATCTAAAGATCTCATGTTTAAGTATTAATACTATAAAACTAATATCAATCGAATTATATATATATATATATATATATATATATATATATATATATATATATATATATATATATATATATATATATATATATATATATATATGTCCTTGTGATGTTCGTGTTTTATTTTTTTTGTTTTAAATGATGTATGCCATGTTCATGTTATGTAATAGTCATGTCCCATGCCCATGCTTGTGTAAGTTTTCTCTGACATAATCTTTATTTGTTAAAATGCTTTTTTTTCCTTCCTACACGTACCATGATTTTACGAACTGATACCCTTTAGTCTCACCAAACACTGCCATCCAATTAAACTCCTGTAACAAGTAGGAGTTCCAAAGGCAAGAAAGCTTAAAGCTTCAATAGAAGCTTAGTTGCAGCTTTGCCCAACCCCTAAGATTAAGTCTAACTTGAGAGCATGTACGTTACAACCACTGTTCGGAGTTATCGGCATTGAGGCAGTGGTCCAAATCACAAGTTTAAGGCCCTGCAAGGACACAATTCTCAACTAATACCTTTACTCCCACCTCCTTATATTCCAGCATCTTCCACCCGGCCCTTTCCCTCCCAAACTACAGCAAACTTACCACAGGCCACAGGAAGCGTCTTGGGGAACTGCATTCCCTTCCCAACCACCAGAGACCTCTCTGTTTCAAAGAGGAGGATGTCTCTCCCAATCCAAACATCCTTTAAGCTTCCATCTCCAGTACCATCTTGGCCACCAGGTAATTAACGACACAAGAAACCTCATTTCTTCTTCTATCGCATGCTTAAGCTTTTGTTTCCTTGATGTTGTTGGCTTCTAGGTGGGGAATTTGCCCAGGGGATAATAGATCTTGGAGGCCTGGAGGTGTGTCAAGTCTCCACGTTCACGCAAGTTTGGGCTACCCATGAAGGCGGCCAAGATGGCTTCGGTGCAACCTTCTTCAAACCTTCGACAGTCCCCAGTGGCTTCTCGGTGCTGGGCTACTACGCCCAACCGAACAACCAGCCTCTGTTTGGCTGCGTTCTGGTCGGGAGAGGTTCCGGCGACGGCGACACGCTCGCGCAGCCATCGGACTACACCCTTGTTTGGAGCAGCGAGTCATCTAACATCAATCAGGATGGTCGTGGCTACTTCTGGCTGCCGACGCCACCAGAAGGATACCATGCTGTCGGCCTTGTCGTCACGAGCTCATCGGAGAAGCCTTCGGTCGAGGAAGTCAGATGCGTGAGGAGCGACCTGACCGACGAGCCTGAGAGCGATGCATACATATGGAGCACTGATGGATTCAGTGTGGATAGCTTAAGGCCCGCTACAAGGGGCATTAATGCCCTCGGTGTGCCGGTTGGAACATTCATAGCCCGAACAAATGGAGCTGCGACTTCTGCAACATTGGCTTGTTTGAAGAACAGGGAGGCCAACTTCTCTTCCATGCCGAACCTTCGTCAAGTGGAGGCCCTCATGCAAGCTTACTCACCATGGATTTACTTCCACCCGGATGAGGTGTACCTCCCCTCATCTGTTAGCTGGTTCTTCGACAACGGTGCTCTGCTATACCAGAAAGGAAACCAGAATCCTACTCCTATAGACTCTGGTGGCTCAAATCTTCCCCAGGGGGATTCCAACGACGGCGCCTACTGGATAGATCTTCCGGCCGATGATGGCCAGAAGAATAAGATCAAGAAAGGAGACATTTCCAGCACGAAGTTGTACCTACACATCAAACCGATGCTCGGCGCGACCTTCACCGACGTCGTCATATGGATCTTCTATCCGTTCAATGGGCCTGCAAAAGCCAAGTTGGGGCTGTTCAACGTGTCACTGGGGAAGATAGGAGAGCATGTGGGTGACTGGGAGCAATTGACACTAAGGATAAGCAACTTCACCGGCGAGCTACGGAGGCTATATTTTGCCGAGCACAGCTCAGGGACTTGGGTGGATGCTTCCCAGCTCGATTTCCAGGAGGGGAACAAGCCCGTGGGGTATTCTTCATTGCATGGCCATGCTATGTACTCGAAGCCAGGCCTAGTCCTACAAGGGAATTCCAAACTGGGTATTGGCATCAGGAATGACACTGCGAAAGGTAACAGCATCGATAGCGGGCGGAGCTTCGAGGTGGTGGCGGCGGAGTACATGGGGTCGGCGGTCACAGAGCCTGCATGGCTGAACTACATGAGGGAGTGGGGGCCGAAGATAAGCTATGACATCTCGAACGAGCTCAAGAAAGTGGAGAAGCTGCTTCCTGGGAAGTTCAGGTCCAGGTTGGAGAGCATCATCAATAGTCTTCCCGATGAAGTTCTTCGGGAAGAAGGGCCTACCGGCCCAAAGGAGAAGAGAAGTTGGGCAATGGATGAGAACTAAATACTTGGCTCCATTAATGTTGATGATTATAGCAGCATTACTGCTGCTTTCAATACATTGTATCATGCTGAAAGATGCAATATTATGGATTGAAATAAACTAGCTTTAATGATTTCAACTATTTCGAAATGCTATTTATATTCGCTAAATAGAATTCACATTAATCAAAGTTTCCTGTAATTTTTTTAGATTTTCTCTAAATCTTATTAAGTGCATTCTGAATCGTATGCTTATTATAAGACTAAAGTACCACGGAATCATTACTGACATGGCAATCTATTTACTTCTTGGACTAATCCGAGATCACAAACGATGCTTCATCAGCACGGTCAACTCCCGGGCTTCCACTCGAACTCTCTCAACAGATTGGCCACGAAGAACTAGAGGTGGAGCATGGCCAGGTTGAGGCTGGGGCATATCTGTCTCCCCACCCCGAATGATATCATCTTGATTTCTCTATTGAGGATGGAGGAGTGAAAAAAATAAAAAAAATAAAAACATAATTAATATAATTAAAAAAAATTAATTAAGAAAACTAAATTAGTATTAAACAAAAGCTAAAACTAGGAATATTTATAAAATATTTTCTAGTACACTCATCTTTTGGTTCTATTTATGGGATCTAATGATAATTATCTCATCCATCACGTCAGTATGACTATAATTTTTTAGATAATGAGTTAGGTAAAACTATCAAGAACATGACTATAACTATCTAAAATATAGTAACTACCTAAGATAACTAATTATCTATCAATTAATTCTTAATACTCTTCCTTGGTTCGTAATTATATATATCGATTTGAGACATAAAATAAATATGCTTATGATATAAAGGTAACTTAGTAAGAATATTTGTAACTTGTTTATTTGTGCTATAATACTTTATTATTATGACTCCACTTGTATAAGATCTCATATTATCATATTAAATGATAGCGTATCTTTATATATTTTATTCTTCTATTGGATTCTTCATCATTGTAATTGTGATTTTGTTATCATAAAATATTTCAGTTGCTTTTTTTTATTCTTGATAAAAATCTTCAAGAAGTATTCAAAGCCATATTACTTGACAAGTTGCTAATTTTGTAGCTACATATGCTGCTTCCGATATTGATAATGCAGTTATTGATTGCTTCTTTGAGCTCCAAATTATACCTCTTGATTCGAAACTAAAGATATCGTTTGAAGTACTCTTTCTATTATCCAAAGCTCTTGCCCAATCACTTATTACAGTGAATATCCTTTTATTACAAGCCAAGCCTTATGCCTTTGGATACTTCTACCTGCATCATACTTTGTTTTGAATACTCATTTCAATCAATACCTTTATTTTATTTTGGTAGATCTAATAGTTCCTAAGTTTTATTCTTCTCAATTAGCTTAATTTCCTCTTTCATTGTCTTTCATCATTCCTCTTTTTCAACTATTTTCTCAAAACTTGTAGGATCTTAAATAAATAAAGTAAATGTTGAATCATAAATTTCTATAAGTGATTTGAATTTTCTTAGAGAAGTTTCATTTGAGAAATCATTTGATGAATCTGAACTTAATTCATCTACTAGGTGAGGCTAATGATTAACATGTTAGAGTAGGATCTGTTACTTAATTCTATAGAGTGTTTAGTTCTACTAGATTATAAGGAATACCAATTAAGATTTATTTTTCAGATTTTTCATCAAACTTATGGTGGTTTTATAAATTTACTAAAGCATCAACAAAAAATTCTTAGATGGCTTATAGTTAGCTTTATATTATACAAAGCATCAAAAGGAGTTTAATTCATAATAATCTTTATTAGTGAAATATTCAACAAATAAATTGATGTTGGAATGGCTTTTGCCCAAAATTGATTTGGAAGATGTTTTCCTTTAAGCAAACTTCTTATCATTTCAACAATAGTTCAATTTTTAAATTTAGCTATACTATTTTGTTTGGTTGTATATAATGTTATTAATTCCCTATGAATACTATTTTTCTCATAAAAAGAATTAAACTTATTAGATACAAATTCATCATCTCTATCTGAAGTGTCTTTATGCACTACCATTTTTCTTTTCTACAAGTGCCTTAAATTTTTAAAAATTATCAAATATTTTAAATTTTAATTTTAGAAAATATACCCAACTCATGTAGTTATAATTATCATTAAACAAAAAAATATCGATTTCTACCAAATGATTTTATTCATAGGTCCATATAAATCAGTATAAATTAATTCAAGATAATTAGATGCTCCCCATGCTTTTCCAATAGGATATGGTTTCTTACTTTATTTGTCATAAATGCATCATTCACTTATATCAAGTGTATTAATTTTAGATAATTTAAAAATTATTATTTTTATTTAATAACCTTAAACCCTTAATGTTGAGGTTTTCATATCTTAAATGACACAAATTTGACTCTTTTTTGAATTATAATAAGTGTATGCTTTTTAATATTTTAAACATTATGTAGAAACATCTTATTTTGTATCATACAAACATTTACTATAATCAAATCAGATTTTTTTTTTATCTTTAATAGTGCATGAACCATCATCAAATATAATTAAATATTCATCATTTATCAATTGTCCACACTTAATAAGTTATATGATAAATTAGGAACAAAAAAGAATATTATCAAGGTGTTTTACCTTCCCTTGACTTATCTTCACGTCAATTATTTCTTTCCTTTCCATTTGGATTTACTTGTTATCTCCTAGTTTAACTTTCAATTTGTGAGTTTTATCAATTTATCTAAATATTGATCTTATGTCATATGATTAAAATATATATTATCCGAAAACTAAATACAATTTGAGATATCACTAACTTATGAACGAGTCATAAACAACTTACTACTTTCTTCAATTTCGTCCATATAGCTTGTTTGCTTTTCTCTTTTCTAACAATCTATCTTCATGTGACCAAAATTTTTATAATAGTGATATTGAATTCCACTCTTGTATTTTTTTTAATCATAATTTGATTATTTTTGTTCATCATGCCTATCAAAGTATTATCTTCCTCTTCCTCTTCTATTTTCTTTACCACGAAATCCTCTTCTGCCAGGTCTTCTTTTTGTTAACCTTTTGTGTCTTTCTTTAGAAGTACAAGACTTCCTCTTAACTTAAATTATTTTTTCTTTATTTTTCTTAAGTGGCCTGTTTAACCTTATTTCATATGCTTACAAGGAACCTATTAATTCATCAATTTAAAATATAGATAGATCTTTTGACTTTTTAACTATGATAATAACATGATCAAATTTCGGAGTTAAACTTCTTAAAACTTTTATAATAATTATATAATCATGAAGATATTCACTATAAGATTTTATTTAATGAACAATTTTAGTTACTTGAGAAAGAAAATTTTACACCGATTTATTATTTTTCATGAATAAAATTTCAAACTCATAACAAAGGGTTTAAAGTTTTATCGTAATCACCTTCAATAAGTCTTAAAATTTATTTTAAAATATCAACCAAGCTTGTCTTGAGATTGTATTTGCTGTAATTCTTGAGAAGATTGTCCCATGTACAGCTTGTTAAATAAAAAATAATATATTTGAATTCTTTTTTCTATTCTTTCTCAACCTAATTTATTCATTTGGATCTACATTTATTCTCTATTAAGTCCAAAGATCTTGAGACCTGAATAGAGTTTTCATCTTGATACTTAAAAATTTATAGTATTTATTCAAAAAATAAAAATAAGGGGTTGAGATATAGAATTATCATTGAAAGTCATAATACCCTATTCAGATTGAAACTTAGTTCTATACCATAAATGTTAAGGATAGAGAAACAAGAAAATGATAAAAATATAATACCATGATTGAATTAAAAGAAAATACTTTCAATAAAAAAATTAAAATAGTATTAAATAAAAAGTAAGACTAAAAATATTTACAAAATATTTCTAAGTGTATTCACTTTGCTTCAATCTTGATCCTATTTATAGGATCTAACTGTAAGTATCTCACTTATCACATTAATAAAACTGATTGAGATTCTCTAACTATATCGTATAGCATAACTTATAAGCACTGCAATAGGTCGTTATTACAATTCCAAGATATACAAGGCAGGCTTTCTGTTCCGATTTTGCCACCAGATGTGATCGGATGATTCGACTCCAAAAAAAAAGAGGAATCCTAAGATCTGCTTTCTTCGTTAACAAGCAGTGCCACCTTCTTCTTTGGTCAACTCTCACGAGAACACATTTATATGATGAATCTCTCTCTCTCTCTCTCTCTCTTCTCGTTCAAAAAGCAAAGTTGGAGGGTAATTCATATGTGTATCGTTTGATAATCCCATAAAGTAGGGATTTATTACACTTTTGATATACAAAAATCGTAACGATAGGCTTCTCGACGTGTTACCAAAAGAAAGACACTTGGCCATCCCCTATTTGATAAATAGTCCACCAAAATATTAATTTTTTTTTTGATTAATTCTAGATTTTGTTGCACTTAATCCATATTTAAACCACTTTAGGTAATAATAAGGATTATGAAGTAGTTGTTAAATATTTTAATTTTAATAATATGAGATTATTCTCTTAGTTTTTAAATTTTGATCTCTCATAAAAAATATTTCTTGAAATTTTTACCATTGAAGTGTGGGTAGTATCATGAACTTATTTAGAATTGCCTAAGTCATGAGGTACTTTTACGGTAATGTCACGGACTTAGTTGAAATTACCCAAGTCATGAGAAACACTTACACTAATGTCGCGAATTTAGTTGGGATTCCCCAAGTCATAAGGCACCCTTACGTTATCTATCTGTAAAAGGTCAGCCTAGTTGCATCCTCACTTAAGTCTTGAAGAATATATAAATGAGCAAATTGATTAATTCAAAAGTGAGCGATAGACAAGTCTTGACATCTCGCAAAGAGTATAATTTTATAAGAAATTCAATAAATACTCGGTGCATAAAAGAAAAAAGAGATAAAGCAAAAAAAATATGAACTTTAGAAGATAAATGAATAGTCACAAGTCCATAAATAATTGCTCATCGGTGTTGAGAATGTTAGAAAGTTTTCATAGACTTAACATGCAAATTTGTGAATCCAATAAATGCCCAACACGACCCCAAACTCCTATTCTCTTAGGTGCCACTCTTAGGGTTCTAAGGTGTTGAGATGACTAATATTTTTCTTCTCACCGTAGCTAACAGAAAAAAGTTATGGTAGGCAAAAACTATGTCATTTTGAGAAAATTTTGCCTATTCTTATGAGCAATCACCCTACAGCCTTACAAACTATTCCTCCTTATAGTATTCAAGCAAAACACACAAAAATAAAGTAAAAGATGTTGCCCAAACATATATACAAGCTAACAAAAGTAATGAATGATCCATTAATGAAGGTGTTATAGGTGTGTAGTGATTGTCCATGATATTCTCCTCTATTTAAATTATCAATGTTTATTGGTAGGTTTTGATGACTATTTCTTTATATCACAAGGCATCTTCAAGTTCTCAACTAGCTTTTGTTTGGGGAAGCTTTCACCACTTCACCAAGTACTCGATCTGCTGTACTTCATTGGGTAGCTTTGTCTTATGATCAACTTAAATAGTTTCAACTTGCTTCAAGTTACTTGCGTGAAAAATATTATGAATTTTGAGCTGCACTAGCAATTATAACTTGTAAGAGATATTACCTATCTTGTTGATAATTGGGACGGATTCTTCATACTTACATATCAATCTCTTATACACTTTATGCCTAAAGAATTGAAGTGTTGCTAGTTAAAGCTTCACTAAAACCAAGTCATTGACTTTAAACTCTTATGGTCAATTTTCCAAATCTACTCGTTTCTTCATTTTTTTTACTACCTTTTCTAAGTAAGCTCTTGTAATATCTATATTTTAGTGTTATTTGTTTGCAAAGTGATATGCTAATAAACTACTCTCAATATAATTAATCGTTAAGGTGTGAGGAATTGATGGCTACTATCCCATAATGATATCGAATGGGCTCTTTTTGGATACAGAGCTCCAATGAAAGTTATAAGAGAATTGAGCTATTTCTGACAGCTTTATCTAATTTTATTGGTTGTCACTCACGTAGTGCTAAAGATATTACTCAATAAGCGAATTCATTCTTTTAGTTTGGCCATCTATTTGGGGGTGGAGGTTTATGAAGAAGTATAACTTAGATTCTAACAATTTAAACAATCGATCAAAAATCATCCCAAGAATCTTGTCTGATGATATTGTGTGGGACTCCCTAATACTTCACCTTATTCTTAATTATCAACTTGGTCATCTCCTCCGTTGAGCAGTGTAAGGATATAGTAATGAATGTTGCATACTTTGAAAATTGATCAACCATCATGAGTATCGATTCGAGTCCCCTTACTATCAGCAAGCTTGATATGAAGTCTAAATAAATGCTCTCTCATGGCCTTTCTAGTATGGGCAATGGCTCCAAAAGTCCCACCAGCTTCTGTTGCTCTACCTTATTTTGTTGATAAGTATGGCACATCCGAACATATTCCTCCACATCAATCCCCATCTTTAGCCAATAAAATACCATCTCCATAAGAGCTTATTAGGAAACTTTAGGAAGCATCACATGTATAGCGAAAAAATGAAAACAAAACTAGTTTCCCAAAAGAATCATATCAAATCATCATGCAATGATTAGGAGCATAAAACTCATAAAACCAAAAACTGTGTAACACGTATGGTATGTTATCATCTAGATGAGATCATATATCCTCAATTTGTAGATCATAGTCTATGGATGTAGGAGCTCTCACAAACTCTCTCTAGCGGTGATCCACATAGCAAATAAAGCAGCAATACACCTCCTTTTGCAATGCGTTCTTTCCTTGCCTTTATGCACCATCATGTAGTAGCAAGCACAAGAAGGGGTCGACCTTTCTTGTTGTTCTCATGTCCCAAATAGAGTTGATGGTCGGGGAGGAAAGGGAGGGAGGAGAATCGGAGGTGGGTGGCCAAAGAGTTTATACCATGACTCTTTGGCCCCTCTCATATTTATAGAGAGTCATATCAACTTATCTATAATAGATCTTACCCTATTGGGTATTGGATCTTCATCTAATTACCCTAGTATGTTTGATATTAGATTTCTTGCTAGTCATAGGTGCCTTGCAAGGTAATCACATGAGTGATAACACGTGTGACACACTATGTAGTCTTTTTTGCTTATTATTATTATTATTATTGTTGTTGTTGTTGTTGTTGTTGTTGTTGTTGTTGTTGTTGTTGTTGTTGTTGTTGTTGTTGTTGTTGTTGTTGTTGTTGTAGTTGTAGTTGTTGTTGTTTTCTTACTTTATATTATATGTTGCATATATTATGATATCCATAGATCTGTATAATGGAAATCGAATCATTATGAGATAATAATAATAAAATCAATTTGTTTTTAAGCACAGACTCTAAGACTAGTGTATTGTATACTCATCCATATGATAGAGGTAGTTGATCTCATAGTTGCTTATGTGGGGACACTAGGAATATAGTGCAAGTGCTCATTGGAGAATGAGTTCACTAATTGATCCACTCATAGAATGCTGGATGATTTATATTACCTCATTATCAGATAGCGATTTCGTCATCCCAATTGTGTCTCTGGTCTTTAGACTTGAGACATCAAAGATGTTCTGTATGAGTACTCTATTTTTTGATATCGGATTTATAGGTCAAGAAGTTTTAGATTTAGCATAGCCAATTATCGGGAGTTATAACTAAATTTATTGGGGTAATTAAGTATCGATAAAAGATCATCTGCTCTCAGTGTTTTGAAAAAAATATTATATGTATTCTTATTTAGGCAAATCCCCAGCCAAGGTCATTCAGATTGAGAGAGAAAGAGTTCTCCGAAAGAATCTGATTAGAGCAGGACTCGAATAGATTCCATGTATACCTAACAGTATCATGCCTGGTATATGGTCTCTGAGATATTAGATGGATGAGGGACTATAGATATATGATAATTGATGATAGATAGATCTAATGGATTTGGTTCTCCTATATTGTCTAGAGACTACGACGTATGGGCCTAGTACATATATAGTCGATGAGTTGAGTGAATTATTATGGAGATAATAATTCACTGAGCCAAAAGGAGTTTTGATAGGTAAGAGTCACAGCTAGCTCGATATGGACCTAGAGGGTTACACACATATGGTAGGTATTGCAATGAGTAGAGGTTTAGATATGAGATAACCGCTAGAGCTCTTATCTTATTGGATATCTAGTAAGCTCTTGAATTATTGGATCCAATGAGATATAGAGATCCACTAATATAAGAGACTTGGGTAATTTGATAAAGATCCAGTACCCAATTGGGTAGGATCATATTAAGATCCTTTTATTTTCTTTGCTTTTCTTTTATTTTCTGCCCATTTATTAAGTCTATTTAGTTCAATTAAAGTTGAAACTCTATAAATAGGGATATAACTGCTTTTTTTCGGTTATCTATGAAAAATACTATTCAGTCTTTTGACAAACCCTAAGAGGTCGATCCCCTCGAAGCGATCAAAGAGACCGTTCCCCTTGAAGTGATCATTCTCATTCTCTTTTTTTTTTGTTTCTTTTACGATAAGACTTTAGAGTCTTATCATTTGGTATCATAGAGGTGATCCTTGGTATTCTAGTTGTAGTATTGTCGTAGCTATCATCAAAAAAAAAGAAAAAAAGAAAGAGAATAGAAAAAAAGAGAAGGCACCACGCACGCAATCGAGAACCCCTACTTCGCCTGCTTCCGACCAGCGACCACCACCGTCGCCATTGCAAGGTGACTCCACTGCTACCGCTGCTTCCCGGCTGCTCGCCACCACTCGATCACTGTCGGTCGCCTCCCAGCCACAACCCTAGCTGCCTCCCCTTAGGTCGCAACCGTCGATTGCCTCCCGCCTTGCGACGACCCTTGGTGACGCTGCTCCCAACAACACCACCACCCCTACCAACTGCCGCAATCCCCTCCTTGTTGTTCCCAGCCCTTGGCGAGGCTTCGACGTCACCAGCGGCTCCTTCTGCGATGTGACAGAAACAAAGCCCTCTGTTGTCGTAGACCCCCTTCGATCCTTTCCGCTGACGCTGCTTCCCGGCCACCAACCTCCTCCTCTCCAGCATTGCCGCCCTACTTCCCAGTAGCCCGCACCCCTACTACAGCCTGCCACACCTCTGCATCATTGTCGCAACCTCAACCCCCTTGCTCGGCACCATTGCCGTAGCCCCCTTACTCTGCATCATTATTGCAGCCGCCGCAGTTGTCACCACTGCAGCCTTAACCCCGGCCGCTTCAACGCTACCTCCCTCTTGTTCTACCTTCGCTACTGCAGTTATCGATTGCCATCACCACATCCTCAACCCTACTGCTCGATGATCGCTTCCTTGGGTTATAATAGTTGCAGCTGTCGCCTTCCAGCCCCCGACGCTCTCATCTCATGCAGTGACTGAAACACAAGGTAGCACCTCTTCCTCCTCACAAGCAATCACAGCGCTGCCCTTGGCGTCCATTTCCCCGATAGTTTCACAGCCACAATGCAGATTCCCTTGACCAGATATTAGAAACAAGAACTGGGGATTACCGATTTACAATCATACACAATGGCTATCGATAACTCAATGAAAGTACAAATGGAAGTGTTGGAAACCAGAATTGAGAATCGGCTACAAGAAACCCTTCATGATTTCAAAATGAGCTTGTTGGAGCACTTTAGCGAGTTTCAACAAGATGGAAGCTCAAATTCTATGCTGAACAAATTGGGAGGTATAGGAAAAGGGCCCCAGGATTGTGACACACACTACCCATGCATTAGGGTAGAATTTCCACGATGGGAAGATGGGGATCCGACCAGTTGGATCTCTAGGGCGGAAATTTTTTTTTGTTTTCACATAACCCCAGAAGAATCTAAGGTAGAAGTGGCCTCAATCCAACTCGATAGAGATTCAATCTAGTAGTACGATTGGTACGAAACTTGCCATAGAGTTCCTTCGTGGGAGCGGTTCAAAAGAGGACTTCTTGTTCACTTTAGCCCATCTGAATATGAGAATGTTGATGGCCAGCTCGCTAAAATTTGTCAGACTTCTACAGTATTGGAATATCATAGTAGGTTTTGTTGAATCTCGTATTTTGATGATGAAACTAATTGATAAGTGTTTATGATTTGATATGCATTTTGAGTGACG
Organism: Musa acuminata AAA Group; assembly: GCF_036884655.1. Classification (NCBI taxonomy): domain Eukaryota; kingdom Viridiplantae; phylum Streptophyta; class Magnoliopsida; order Zingiberales; family Musaceae; genus Musa; species Musa acuminata. The sequence goes on from NC_088357.1 coordinate 40,967,687, forward strand.
CAGGATACTTCGATCAGGGAGAGACATTTAAAGCAAGAAGAATCATGTTGGGCCGGAGGAAAACATGTCAGAAGATTGGATGTCAGGCCGGAGGATCAGTCGACGTATCGAAAGAAAGCTTCGGGCCATGGATTCGGGCATTAGGCCAAGAAGAGCATATATTATGCCAAGGATATCGGAGTTACGGAGGTCAACTGACCGATTATGTAATAGGCCGCAAGAGAGGACGATGCGCCGAAGAATCGGATAAAGCGTCGATGGACCAATGACATGCCAGATGACATGATTCATACTTAGTAATAATTGTCGATGGACCCATTATGACGATGGTGCCGCCAAGTGTCGGTCGTATTATCACCAATATACCAAAATTTCAAGGATTTTAATTTTTGGCTTTATTCTTGATGCCTTTTAGGGCTATAAATATCCCACTCATGATTGGTTGATGGAGCACCTATTCCGGAGTACAATAGTGTTATATACTCTCTCTTTAAGCATTGCTTGAGTCTCTTCCTTCTTGAGTTTAGAGATAATTCTAAGTTATAGGAGGTGAGAGATTTTGTAAAAGAATAAGTGTGGAGGTTCTCTCCTAAGCTTTTTAAAAGGAGAAAAACTATAACAATGGTAGTTAATCTTCAATCATTTAAAAGAATATCAATAATGAAAACCGATAGCCTTGATGGAAGAGTAAGTAGGTCGGAAAGATCAAACCACTATAAATCGATTTGTATTCCTTCTCTTACTTTTGATTTCTTATTATTTACTCGCAACCCTTACTCGCATTTTTGGTTAATCATGTTTCCGATATAGATTTATTGATCGAACATTAAAATCATGTTTTCGATATAGATTTTTCAAGCAATCAAGAGAGACACTCTATCATACGTCCTCCTATGTTCAATATGACATATTACACTTATTGAAAAACATGAATGATGACTTGTTTACTTTACATGGATTTTGATTTATGGAATGTTATCAAGTTTGGTTTTTTAAAGTCTTCCAAATAGATAAAAGAAAATGTTTTCTTTAAATACTAAAGCTATGAATATTTTAATTTGTACTTTAGACAAACATGAGTTTAGTCGAGTTTCTACTCGTGACACCACACATGATATTTGATACACACTTAAAGTTACTCTTGAAGGTACAAATAAAATAAAAGAATTTAAAATTAATATTTTGATTCATAGTTATGAATTATTTAAAATGAAACCAAGTTAATCCATTGGTGAGATATATACCCGTTTTATGGATATTGTCAATAGTTTAAAAACTCCTAGTAAAAATTATACTAATCTTGAATTGTTGAGTAAGATTTTAAGGTCTCTTCCTAAAAGCTAGGATCCAAAGGTAACAATAATCTAAGAAGCTAAAGACTTGAATAATTTTTCTCTTGAAGAATTCATAAATCTTTAATAACATATGAAATAACTTGTAAAACACATGATGAAGATGAGGAAAACTTTCCAAAGAAAAGAAAGGAATTACTCTTAAATCCAAATAAAACTACTCGAGTGAAAACTCAAGTAATGATGATGATAACATGACACTCCTTACAAGAAGATACAAAAAGTTTATAAGAAAAAATAAGATCAATCCTGCAAGACAAGAAGGTAAGAATAAAAGTGAGCCCAAGAAAAATATAGCCATATGCTACGATTGTAAAAATCTATGATACTTCAAAAATGACTATCCATAACTGAAAAAAAAAGTCATCAACCAAAAAGAAGAAGAAAGCACTCAAAGTAATATAGAATGAATTAAGTGAGTTAGAAGTCAAAGAATAAATCAACTAAGAAGAAATAGCAAACTATGTCTTAATAGGCTTCAATGATGAGATATTTGAGACTCTCAAAATATCTTTATCATATGATGAATTACTTAAAGCATTTCATGATTTATATGATGAACTTAAAAATATTAGTAAAAATATATAATTTACGAAAAAGGGATTATGTCTCTCTTACTAATGAATTTGATGCATCGAAAAATAATTATGACAACTATATGTCAATATCTTACCCTAAATATGAAGTGTTAGAATCACTTAAAAAGAAAAATATATTACTACAACAAATATTAGAAATTTTTAAAACTAAAAATAAGTCACTAAATATGATTCTTACTAACTAAGGTTCATCAAGAAAAAAAAAATTAGCTTCATGTGTAGTAACACTCATCAAAAGTCAATAAAATTTATAAAAGGATCCATACTACATATTCCTCCTAATATTAAATGTAACTTTTGTGGAAAGTTTGGTCACTTTGCTTATACATTCTCTCTTAAGAAATATAGTCATTATAAATTAGTTTAGATTCCTAAAGGAACCATAAATAATTTAAAGTCAAAAAGCAAGAAAGATAAATCTAATAATCTAAAGTTAAATGGGTATCTAAAATAAATCTCTCTTTCTTATAGGTATATCTACAAACAAGAGCTAGAAGCAAAAGATAAAATCTTGATAGTGGATGTTCAAGGCATATGATTGAAGATCCTATAAACTTTTCAAAGCTCACTAGTCGAGATAGAGGATATGTTACCTTCAGAGACAATAATAAAAGAAAAATCATTGGCATTAGAAATATTGGTAATAAATCAAATCTCTTGATTAAAGATATATTTGGTAGATAGTTTAAAATATAACTTAATAAGTGATATAATGTTAAATTTGAATCTCATGCTTCAATTATAGAAATACTAAATAAGAAAAAATCTTCGATTACTTTAAAATGTAATGATATTTATACTATTGATCTTGATGATTTTTGTGATGAAACTTACTTTTCGATTTTGAATGATGATGCATGGCCTTAATATAGGAGACTAGGACATGCTAGTATGAAATTAATCTTATAAATTGGAACTAAAGAACTTGTAAGAGGAATGCTTAAAATTAAATTTGTTAAGGATAAAATTTGTAATGGGTGCCAACTAAGAAAATATAGAAAGAGTAGCTTCAAACTTCAAAACCAAATGAGTACCCCTAAACCATTACAACTAATTTCACATGAATTTATTTGGACCTATTGATATTACAAGCCTAGGAGGCAATAAATACATTTTTATGATTATTGTTGATTATAGTATATATACTTAGACATACTTCTTAGAAAATAAAAATAATTATTTTAAATATTTTACTAAATTTTGTAAATAAGTTCAAAATTAAAAAAGTTTTATGATTTCTTCTATTCATAATGATCATGGTTGTGAATTTAAGAATCATGATTTTCAATAATTTTTTAATTAAAACGAGAATGACCATAATTTTTCTACTCTGATAAATCCATAAAAAAATATTATTATTGAGAGAAAAAAATATGAGTTTATAAAAGATGACAAAGACAATGCTTAATGAACATAGCCTACCCAAATACTTTTGGGCTGAAGCCATTAACATGACATGCTATGTCATGAATAGGATTATTCTGAGATCATATATATCTAAAACTCATTATGAATTATGGAATAATAAAAGACTTAACGTCTCATATATCAAAACTTTTGGATGTAAATATTTTTTAAAATAAAAATGATGCCTTGGGAAATTTTAATATAAAATTCTATGAAGGCATTTTTCTTAGATAATCATATATCTTTAAAGCTTATCGAGTTTTCAATAATAGATCCTTAGTTATTAAGGAATCTATTTATGTTATTTTCATTAAATCTCTCAAAGTTAAGAAAAATAATTTTGATAATGATTTTAAAGTTGATAAATTAAATTTGAATAAAAATTCTCCTCCCTAAAGCAACTTGGATATATCTACTTCTAGAAAAACCTTACCCAAGGAATCGAAATATATAGATGCAAATTCTAAAGAGCTAATTATTGGAGATATATCAAAAGGTATTCAAACTTGTTCTTTATTAAAAATTATTTATATAAATGCTTCCTTTTTATCTCAAATTAAGCCTAAATGCATTGGTAATGCTCTTAAGACTCATGGGTCACAACAATGCATGAAGAATTAAATCAATTTAAAAGAAATAAAGTTTAGACGTTTGTTCCTAGATCTAATGATCATCTCGTGATTGACACTAAATGGGTTCTTAGGAATAAACAAGATGAACAAGGTGTCATGTTTTGAAACAAAGCTAAATTAGTGGCCAAATGTTTCAACTAAGAAGAAGGTATATATTATAAAGAAATATTCGCTCTTGTGGTTGTACTTGAAGCTATAAGGATACTCGTTGTCGATGCATGATTTAAAATTTTTAAATTATTTCAAATGGATGTCAAAAGTGCTTTTCTTAATAATTTTATTTTCGAAGAAGTTTTTGTTAAGCAACCACCCGGATTTAAAAATAAACTTTTTTCAAACCATGTTTATAAATAATCTAAGGCTCTCTATGAGTTGAAGTAAGCCTCGAGGGTTTGGTTTGAGAGATTTAGCTTATTTTTTATTCAAAATATTTTTTTAAATAATAAGATCAACACCATATTATTTATTAAATATTTAAAAAATAATTTTCTTATTATTTAAATTTATGTTGATGATATTATTTTTTGTTCTACAAATGAATCTTTATGTGAATAGTTTGCCAAAAGTATAAATTAAGAATTTGAAATAAGTTTGATGGGTGAATTGATATTTTTCTTAGGATTACAAATTAAGTAACTAAATAATGAAATTTTCATTAATCAAACCAAGTATACTTGGATCTATTAAAATGGTTTCACATGGATAGGACTAAGGCTATTAACACATTAATGAGCATTTCTACTAAATTAGATATTGATAATGAAGGAGAATGCTTTAATCAAAAGACTTATAGGAGTATGATAGGTAGTTTATTATATCTTACTACAACAAAACCTGATATAATATTTATTGTTGGGCTTTGTGCAAGATTTTATTCTAATCCTAAATAAACTCATTATAAAGTAGTCAAAAAAATTTTAGATATCTAAAAGGAACTCCTGATCTAGAATTATGATATCTGAAATCTAAAAATTTTGATTTGATTTCTTATATTAATGTGACTTTGTATGATATAGAATATATAGAAAATGTATCTCTAAAACTTCTCAATTCTTATATCATATATTTGTTTCTTGATCATCCAAGAAGCAAAACTTTATTGCACTATCTACAACTGAAGTTGAATATGTTGTAGCTGATGCATGTTGTGCATAAGTAATTTTGATGAAAAACACTTTAAAATATTATGGTCTATACTTAAAAAAATATCCCTATAAAATATGATAATATTAGTATAATTTATTTGATAAAGAATCCTATACAACACTCTATGACTAAGCACATTAATATTAGATATTATTTTATTAGGGATCATGTCAGCAATTATGTTATATCTTTATATTTTATTGATACAAAACATTAGTTAATAGATATTTTTACTAAACCACTAAGTAAGGAACAATTCAATTTTTTTAGAAGAGAATTAGGCATGTTGAATCTTTCAAATGCATGATTAAAGATCTTTTGCTATTTGTTCTCATATTATTTTTTCTTTTTACAAAAGAAGAGATTTATCTAAATGAATCATAATCTTTCACTTGGCTTCTCGATATTCATGACTTGAGATTTCTTTTCAATTAAGACTTTTTACTATTTGATCTTTTTTATTTTTTCTTTTTACTAATGACTAAGAAAGATATTTATCCAAATGAATCTTGATATTTCGGTATTCATAACTTAATATTTCTTTTGTATAAATCAAGATATTTTACTATTTAATCTCTTATGATTCTTTCTTATTGTCAATGATTAAGAAGGAGATTTATCCAAATGAATCATGATCTTTCAGTATTCATGACTTAAGATTTATTTTGTATAATTGTTTTATATTAATGACTTATATACTCCATTTTTTATGATAAAATAGGAGTCAATTAGTTGGATAAACACAAATAGATATGAGAGTCTTGTTAAAACCCCATAATCAATTAGTTGTCATCATCAAAAAGGGAGAGATTATTGAATCCTAGATTTTGATAATGAAATTAATTAATGAGTTTATAGAGTAATATATTTTTGAGATAAATGATACCAAAAATACTTCAGACTCAAACCATCAAAGGACAAATTATCAAAGCAGGAGAATCAGACATTGTGTCAAGAAAAGTATCATGTCATAAATTGGATATTAAGCTAGAAGATTAGTAAGTATATCAAAGATTGGACTTCGTGCTATAAGTTTGGGTATCATACTAGAAGGATTGAGGATTGCACTAAAAGATAGAATATTATAGGAAAGTCGACATGTCGATAGATTGGGTAATATGCCAAAGGAAAAAATGATATACCAGAGGTTCGTACAAAATGCTAGAAGATTAGACGCTAGTGAGAATGGTATACAACATGCTAAAAGCTTCATAATTGTGCTGGATATGTGATTGAATTGTTAAAGTCTTGATGGAGGTCTTTTTCAGTTAAATTGAGTTGGTTTTATGCCAAAACCATCCAAACTTGACAAGGAACCTATTAGGCTTGAATCAGGGTTGAATTAGACCTATTAGAAGGTCAAATTAGTGGCCTAAACTAGGCTTGAGTAATGATATCGCTAGGCCCAAGTGATAGTACCACTTGAGCCAACTTAAAAGTATTGTTTATACTTTCTTAGTGTTTTTAGCGATAGTACCATCCATACCAGTTGTAGTACCACTAGAGCTATGATTTATAGCCGGGTTACAATGGTAGTACTACTCGATGTTAGTGGTACTACCGTCAGTACCATAAAATTTTGGATATTTAAATTTTTGGCTTCATTCTTGAATTCCTTTATGGTCTATAAATATCCCACTTAAGCTTGGTTGATGGAGCATATATTCCTAAACATAAAAGTATTGTAAACTCTCTCTTTGAATATTGTTTGAGTTTCTTTCTCTTAATTTTAGAGATAATTCTAAGTTGTAAGAGTGAGAAATCTTGTAAAAGAGTAAGTGTAGAGATTCTCTCTTAAACTTGTTAAAAGGAGAAAAGTTGTAACAAGGGTAGTTGATCTTCGCTTATTGGAAAGAATATTGATAATAAAAACTGGTGGCCTCGATGGAAGAGGAATCAAGAGTGGACGTAGGTCAGGAAGGCCAAACAACTATAAATCAATTTGCATTCCTTCTCTTACTTTTAATTTATTGTTGCTTACTCATTTACTTTACTCACATTTTTTATCTATTGCATTTTTTATAAGGATTTATTAATCTATTACATTATGATCCTACCAAGTTTATAGCCTTCATCTAACTTGAGTTCTTCTCCAAGTTTAACCCAAATTGCCTTGCCTCTCAATCGACAATGAAATTGTGAGTAGCACCCATGTCTATCATCACATGAGTTGTTCAACCACTTAGCTTGATGTCAACATACATCAGCTTACTACTCCCTACTTTTTGTGGCTTCATCTTCATGTTCTCTAATGCAGGGCCCTTGTGACTCTTCGTTACTGCTTGATTCTGAACTATTCAAACTAAGTGCTTGTTTTTGTGGGCACTCTCTTATCTGATTTTGAGAGATGGATTGATTGTGTCAATGCATTAAGTGCTTATTTTTGTGGACACTCTCTTACCATGTATGGTCCTTCATACAAGAAGCATCCATCAGGTTTTAGGGCCCTGCCTTTTGAGCTTGGCCCTTTGTGGGAACTCCTTTTCTTTTGCTCACTTCTAAATTCCTTTCATCAAAGATACTTAGATGGGTAATTTTTTGAAAATTATTTCTTTTTCCCCTAGTTCTTTGAGAAAATAAAATTAGTGAGCCTTTCCACAACTACCATTGCCTCAATCACATCTGTGACATTCCTTCGATGTAGTTCTTATTATACCCATGGCTTCAAGCTATCAAGAAAACTAAATAACTTATCCTTTTTGAACATGCCTTATATGTCCAGTCAAAAAATTATTTTACATAATCTCAAATGGAAATATTTTAGTAGAGTTGGCTCAACTTTCTTTTTATAATGGACTCCATGTTCTCAAGTAGGGACTGAGTTCTCAATGCCCACCTCTAGTCCTCCCATATGTCCACTTTACACCGACCTTAACGGATCTATTTCTAACATATTGCCACCAAAGTTTTACATCTCCATTCAAATACATGGTTGTTATTGAAATTTTAGTTTCTTCGTAATCGAGTCTTGTAGCTCGAATATACTATTCTATGTCGAATAAAAAATTCTCAAGCTCTTTTGCATCCTTGGCACCCATATTAAGAGCCCTCAAGTTTTATGGCAAAGCAACGTGAGTGTCGCTCGGGTGCTGCTCGAGTAGCAATGCTGCTCGGGTGCCCTCAAGTTTTACAACAGAGCAACATAGGTGTGTTACTCCCTCCCATATTAAGAGCCATTGTGAACAATGTAATCTTGGATGTGAGTTTCATCATGACTTCGTGTAAGTCTTGCATGGAGTCTTTAGTGTCTTTCGTCAATCGATTGTCTAGGGATTCGACTTTGTTGATCCAAGATTTTGTTGAATCTCATATTTTGATGATGAAACCAATTGATATATCTTTATGTTTTAATATGTGCTTTGAGTGATGCAGGATGTTTCGATTAGCATAAGACAATTAAAGCAGGAAAAATCATATTGAGCCTGTGGAACATGTCAGAAGATTAGACGTCGGACCGGTGGATCGGTCGATGTATTGACAGAAGGCTTCGGGACGTAGATTCGGGCATCAAGCTAAGAAGAGCGGATATTGCGTCAAGGATATTGGAGTTGTGGAGTCAACTGGCCAATTGGGCAATAGGCCGCAAGAGAGGATGATGCGTCGAAGAATCGAACGAAGTGTCAAGGGACCAATGACATGCCGGACAACTTGATTAATGCTTAGTATTAATTGTCTAGATCGAAGTATATTTTACATATGCGGGATTAACTACGATAATAAGGCACGAAGCAAAATAAAGTCCCAGAGTCAAGGACACGATTACGTTGGGAGTTCGAGAGTTCGTCGGAAGTCCGGACGTTCGTCGGAAGTTCTAGAGGAACCAATCGAGAAGTCTCGAAGCTTGCTAGAGAAGCTCATTGGAACTTGCCAAGAAGATCATCGTGAAGTCTAGGAGCTTGCCGGGAGTTCGGCGGAACATTGCCGAGAGATCATCGGAAGTTCGCCGGAAGATCGTCGGAAGCTCGCTAGAAGAATAGACATATGGACTTGTTTAGCTTAGCAAATGTCTTATGATTTCGTAGTTAGCATGTAATTGGGCTTGGATTTGGGCCAACCCAATTAGGGGCCAGCTAGGCCCATGTAAGAACTGTGTGAGGCCTAATAAGAAGCCCAAACAGTGCCCCAAGGAATCTCACCGTTGTGGCATAGTCTTCGAGATTGTGTCAAGCGGTGGTACCGCCAGTTTGGGCGGTTGTACCGTCCCTAGTAGGGTGCCAGGCAGTGGTACCACCTAGCACTACACCCCAGGCGGTGGTATCGCCCAGGGCAGTGTCAGCGTCAAACTAACACTAGGCAATGGTACCACCCAACGCAGGCGGTAGTACCGCCCGTGCCCAGGGAACCCGGGGTGGGAGAGTTTTAGGCTCTAAGTTTGAATCAACTTGAAGCTTATAAATACCCCTTTCATCCCTGGTTAAAGCACACAAGCACAGAAAGATTAAAAGAGAGAAAACGCTACTGCGATCATAAGTGTATTCCCTCCTCTAGCTTAAACTTAGATTTCTGTTTAGAGAGGAGAGTGAGTGCTTGTAAGGGTTATCTCCTAAACCCGTGAAAAGGAGAAGAGGGGTGTAAAAAGTGATTAGCCTTCGCCTATTGAAGGAAGGCCTCTAGTGGACGCCGGTGACCTCGTCGAAGGAGGAAGCCGAAAGTGGATGTAGGTCACATTGACCGAACCACTCTAAAACTCTGGTTTGCATTTATTTATTGCTATTTACCTTACTACAAACCTCCATATGTGCTTTACTTCCTCATTACTTTTGTTGCATACCTTTACGAACACGCTTTTAAGTTAAGCACTTCCAAGTTCAGTTTTTATTGTATGAAAGATTTTTCGAAACTGACATTTTTATCCGCTGCACTAATTCACCCCCCCCTCTTAGTACTGACCCTAATCCTAACAATTAGTATCAGAGCCTCGTGATTTCTCAGTTGGTTTAACACCCAAGAGAAATGGCTCATTTCGGCTTTCAAGAGGGTCACTCTCTCATTCATCCTCCCTTTTTCAATGGGATGGAATACACTTATTGGAACACTCAAATGAGAGTTTTCTTGTTTTCATTGGATTTAAATTTATGGAATATTGTCGAGAACGATTTTTGAATGTCTTTTCTTCCAATAAACTATTGGAATGATTTGGAGAAGAAGACGTTTCTTTAAATGCTAGAGCAATGAATGCTCTATTTTATGTCTTAGACAAAAACGAGTTTAATTGGGTTTCTATGTGCGAAACAGCTTTCGACATTTGTCATATTCTTGAAACCACTCATGAAGGCACAAGTAGATTAAAAGATTCGAAAATCAACTTTTTAATACATGATTTTACACTTTTTTCATATGAAACCAAGCGAGACTATTAGAGACATATACACCCGTTTTACGGATGTCGTCAATAGTCTAAAAGGACTTGGTAAAAACTTTTTGAATTTTGAACTCATTAACAAGATTTTAAGATCTTTTTCTAAAAATTAAAATTTGAAAGTAACGGAAATATAAGAAACAAAAGATTTAAATATTTTTTCACTTGAAGAACTAATAGGGTCTTTGATGACCTATGAAATGACAAATGTGGCACTTGACGAATATGAGAACCATCTTCCAAAGAACAGGAAGGATTTGAGACATAGAACATTTAAAGACCACTCGAGCATAAGCTCGTGAACTTAAACTATAAATAAAACAAAAATTAAAAAGTAAAAAGAATGGAACTACTTGCTTTGAAACGCAAGAAGAAGAACACAAATTGGGATGAATCAAGTTCCTCCGAAGACGAGGAGAAAAACAACAAAGGCATGGTAGCAAACTATGCCTTAATGTATTTCGATATTGAGGTAATCAAAATGCCTTTAATTTACTTCGAAATTAGATGATGCTTTCCATGATATATTTCCTTTTTAGTTTAGAATTTTTTTTTTTAATTGCATGTTTAAAAATAAAAATGCAAAGATAAAATTGGATCATGCTTACCTTTCTAATGATTTTAAAAAAATAATCATGAAAAATACATATTTTATGATAAACAAACAAAATGATTTTAATTGAAAATATGAAATCATGTTTGATGAAATAATGTAATTTGAGATCATGCTTAATAAATTTATATTTCGAAATTATGCATGATGATTTTTGTGATTATCTAACCTTGCAATCTTTTGAAAGTTCTTTTTGCGACGTTAATGAATGCATGGATTTGGTATAAAAGAAAAAAACAAGCATGTATGAAATCAATCAATAAGCTGAAACTAAAAAGAGGAAAATATTTTTCTTGAAAATTATTTTCTCTATCTTATTGATTTTGATGAATCCATTTGTATTATTTTTACCAATCTCTTGGACTTTGAAAATGATTTTGATGATTTAAATTTGAATATTTTTTATCAAAATCATGATCTTGATTTCTCGTGATTTATAACTTGAAATTGTTTATGAATCAAAATCTTGTTCTTTGAACTCCCATGTTTCTTCTTGTCGTTTACTAAAACAGATAATTTTCAAAACGAATCATGATTTGTTTTTCGGAATTATAATTTTTATGATTCACAAAGAATTGAGAGATATTATACATGAATTGTGATCATTTACATGACATCTTTTTACTATAGGAATGTCTATATCATCATCTTGATTTCTCGATATTCAATACATGATATTTTTCTACGAATCAAGATTTTTCATACCAAAATTCTCTTGATATTTTGAATGTGATGAAATGAAATTATGCATGAAATACAAATGAGAAGTTAATGATCATGCATGATAGGATGTAATGAATTTTGACATTTAGATACCATCATTTGAAAAGCTATGATCATGTTGCCAAAATGATATATCATGAATGCTTGAATATCATATATGATATGCCCATAGTGATGATTGATTTTTTAGTATCATGCTTGGAGTAAGGATGATATGTAAAGTTTTGGAATGTTCATGTTTTAATTTAAAACTAGGATGATGCACAAGTATATTAAAAAAGGATTAATACTTTACTTTTGTCATGATTTAGAAATTGACACAAAGGGTCTTCCCTCCTTTTTGACATTGACAAAGGGGGAGAAATATCGCTAGCTCATCTTGCAAAATTTAGAAACATGCACTTTGCAAAGGAAGCAAATATTTGCTAGCTTACATATTGCAAGGAGAAGAATTTGACATCTTGAACATCACAAAAATTTGCTATCTTGCATGATGTAAAATTTGCTAGAATTGCTAGCTTGTGATCTAAAGAGAAGCAAAATGTTGCTATCTTAAAAGTAGCAAATGTGCTATCTTGCTTATCTCAAGAGGTAAAAAATGGTAACTTGCACATCTAGCAAAACTTGACAAATTTGCATATTTCAAGAAGCAAGAGTTGCTTTCTTGAACATCTCAAAACTACTAGTTTGCATGTTTTAAAATGTTATAAAATTTGCTAGCTTGATGTTGTAGAACTTGCTATCTTACTAACTTGCATATCTATGATGATAGCAAAATTGCATGATGATAAAACTGGAGATTATGTTAATCATGCAATGATTTGAATTTATTTTTAAACACATGAGAATTATACGTCTACTTTTGTTGATGACAAAGGGGGAGAAGTATGTTGTTAGTATGTCATGATTTGATCATGACATGTTGCTTGGATTTTTGAATCCAAGAGTTTTTATCAATATGGCATATTGATAGGGGGAGTTTGTTTAAACTCTAGGAGTTAAGGTTAACTCCATCGTCAATTGGTTATCATCATCAAAAAGGGAGAGATTGTTGAATCTCGTATTTTGATGATGAAATCAATTGATATGTTTTTATGTTTTAATATGTGTTTTGAGTGACGCAGGGTGCTTCGATCAACATGAGATAATTAAAGCAAGAAAAATCATGTTGGGCCGGTGGAACATGTCAGAAGATTGGACGTCGGACCGGTGGATCAGTCGACGTATCGACAAAAGGCTTCGGGATATGGATTCGGGTATTGCGCCAAGGATATCGGAGTTGCGGAGTCAACTGGCCGATTGGGCAATAGGCCGCAAGAGAGGACGATGCGCCGAAGAATCGGACGAAGCGTCGAGAGACCAATGACATGTCGGACAACTTAATTAATGCTTAGTATTAATTGTCTAGATCGAAGTATATTTTACATGTATAGGATTAACTACGATAGTAAGGCATGAAGCAAAATGAAGTCCCGGAGTCAAGGACACGATTATGTTGGGAGTTCGAGAGTTCATCGGAAGTCCGGACGTTCATCGGAAGTTCTGGAGGAACCAGCCGAGAAGTCTCGGAGCTTGCTAGAGAAGCTCATCGGAACTTGCCAAGAAGATCATTGTGAAGTCGAGGAGCTTGCTGGGAGTCCGTCGGAACATTGCCGAGAGATTATCGGAAGTTCACTGGAAGATCGTCGGAAGCTCGCCGGAAGAATAGACATAGGGACTTGTTTAGCTTAGCAAATATCTTAGGATTTCGTAGTTAGCACGAAATTAGGCTTAGATATGGGCTAACCCAATTAGGGGCCAGCTAGGCCCATGTAAGAACTGTGTTGGGCCCAATAAGAAGCCCAAACAGTGCCCCCCAAGGAGTCTCACCGTCATGGCACAGTCTTCGAAACTGTGTCAGGCGGTGATACCGCTAGTCTGGGCGGTTGTACCACCCCTACTAGGGTGCCAAGTGGTGGTACCACCCAGCACTGCACTCTAGGCGGTGGTACCGCCCAGGACAGTGTTAGCATCAAACTGACACTAGGCGGTGGTACCGCCCATGCTCGGGGAACCCGGGATGGAAAAGTTTTAGGCTTCAAGTTTGAATCAATTTGAGACCTATAAATACCCCTCTCATCCCTCATTAAATCACATAAGTGCAAAAAGATTAAAAGAGAGAAAACACTGTCAGTAAAAGGAGAAGAGGGGTGTAAAAGGTGATTAGCCTTCGCCTATTGAAGGAAAGCCTCTGGTGGATGCCAGTGACCTCGTCGGAGGTGGAAGCCGAAAGTGGATGTAGGTCACATTGACCGAACCACTCTAAAATCTAGTTTGCATTTCCTTTGTGCACTTTACTTTAACTGCAAGCCTCCTTCTTATTACTTGCAAAGTTAAGCATTTCCGAAATCAGTTTTATCATACGAAAGATTTTTCGAAACCGATGTTTTTATCCGCAGTACTAATTCACCCCCCGTCGCCCCCCCCCCCCCTTAGTGTCGACCCTGATCCTAATAGATTTTGCCTACTCTTGTGAGTTTTCTACCAAAAAAGTCTTTGTTAGTCTTAGTAGAGTTCTTGTAGACTCACTTCAAGAATATTAAGATGGGTTTCCATAGTTGTTTGTCTCTCCTTATGGCTTCTTTTCCTAGTTAGTTCTCTATATTATGCTTCATTTACTCATAGAGAATAGCCAACTTCTTGCTCATCTTATTCGTTATTGCATTTCTCTTGAGTGGTTCCAATAGATTGAGAGCGAGCTTGCACTTGCAGCCCACCTACGACTACTTAGGGGCAATGGTCTAACTTGCCTCATCTTGCTCGATTTACCATGATACTTTGCGATGATGAGATTATGAAACTTTTGCTGTTTACTTGAATTACTTGCCTACTCTGATATCACAATGTCATGGACTTAGTTGAAATTACCTAATTAGTGAAGCACTCTTGTGCTAATATCACGGACTTAGTTGTGATTACCTAAGTCATGAGGCACCTTTATATTATCCGTATGCAAAGGGTTAGCCTAGTTGCAAACTCAGGTGCCGAAAGACCTGTAAAAAGTAAATTGATTAGTTCGAAAGCAAGCAATGGATAAGTCCTGACATCTCACAAAGATGGTAGCTTTATAAGCAATTTAGCAAACACTTAATGTGTAAGAGAGAAAAGAAAGAAGTGAGAAAATAAGGATTTTAAAAGATAAACAAACAATCGTAAGTCCATAAATGACTACTCACTAGGTGTCAGGCATGTTGGCAAGTTCTCATAGGCATAACGTATGAACTTGTGAATTCAGTCAATGCTCAACACTACCCCAAATCCTCATCCTCCCAAATGCCACCCTCAAGGTTCTGAAGTGTTGAGATAGTTGATATTTTTCTCTACTCCATAACCTATTGAAAACAAGTCATGGAATGAAAAACTAGATCATTTTGGGACAGTTTTACTTATTCTGATAAACGATCATTATATATATAGCCTTACAAACTATTTTTGTTTATAGTTTTTAAATAAAACATACATAAACAAGGCAAAAGGCGTTGCCCAAACATTTGTACAAGGAAACAAAAACAACGAGCTATCTATTGTAGAAGGTGTTACGGGTGTAGGATGACCATCCGTGATAGTAGGCGAAACTATAATTTAGATTTTCTTTTCATCTAGCTACAACCTACATTCAATCATTCATTTTTTTTTTTAATATTGACTAATATCATGTTAAAAATGGACAATGAATCTAAGCCAAACTAATCAAGATTAACATAAATTAGATAGAGTTGAATAAACTCAAAAGCTTAAATTTATTGAATTATAGGTCAAATCCGAAAATATATAAAATGACTTTTTCTAATTTTAATAATATAAAACTAACTCTTAATCTTCTTTCATTCTTCACCTATCACACGAATATTTCCTAACAAAAGCCACTTCAGATCTGTCGCACGATTTATACATTTATGGTGCCTCAAGAGTAGGGAAACGTTTTGGCTATGAAGGTCGTGACGTGCCCTTTGCCCGATCAAGATGTGCCGACAACGTTGAGACGCCTCTTATCACAAAGACCATATCATGAACTATGCATCAAACATGGGAGATGTTTTGGTCATAAAGACCAGGTCAAACATATCATGCGAGAGACGTATTAGACATGAAGTGTCTCATGTGTGGAGAGAAGCTTTAACAGTAAAGATCGACACCATGCTCACTTTTGTTCGCTTAGAATATGTGGAACTTAGACACGTTGTGGCCTCAAATGCATGGCTTGAGCTTATGTTGGTGAGCTTGTGCGCCCTTATTATTTTTTATTATTAATATAAATAATAATATTTGAAAAAATATATATTAAAAAAGATATAATTGGTTCTTTCTCTTCCGGAGAATTTATTTATTTATTTATTTATTTATTTAAACTCTAGGTTGCTCCCTTCACCACATGTCGCACCAAGCTTTGCCCGTCAAACTTGCTGCCGACGTGGGTACGTCAGGCATCTTCCGAAATGAGACTTACCTCGTTGCTCTTCATGTGAAAAGCCTCAGCTTGTGGCCACCAACCAACCTGGGAAGGTCGGGTAGGTGTCGACCCAATGCCTGGCTGCACCTCCCTACGGCATTTGGCTTCACCAAGTCGAAGGTACGTCTTGGGTCGCACTCACAAATGCCGTGGAGGTGTGGCAACCCATCTCAAAGACGACGATGTCAAGGCGCAACCGACTTAAAAGATATGATCGTCCCGAGGGCACGCCTAACATAATAATAATGTGGTTGATTCGAGAGATGTAGCTGATAACATAGAGCATGACTATCTTGATAATATATTAGTGACTTACTTGATGGCATATAGTCATCTTAACGATGCAATTGATTTGATGATACGACACGATATTATTAAAGAAGTGATTTTTTTATTCTTGGAGGTGTGGCAACCATCTCAAAGACTATGATGTTAAGGCGCAACCGACTTAAAAGACATGATCGTCCTGAGGGCACACCAAACATAATAATAATAATAATGTGATTGATTCCGAAGATGTAGCTGATATCATAGGGCATGACTATTTTGATAATATGGTAGTGACAAAACATAAATTAGATTAATCATTATCAAAATGAGAAGAGTGTTAACAAGTTGGACTTTGGATGCATGCATCCATATTGACTATTGACCTGCTCATATTCCACATTAGCCTTCCCTAAATCTGCATTAAAGAAAAAATAATTCCATTAATGAAAAAAATGAATACATCCATCCTCTGCTCATGGAATCAAATCCCATATCCAAAAAAAAAAGGATTATGATCCTAATAAACTGTGTTTGTTAGTTGGCTCATGTATTTATTACTTTCTCCATAAATATGTGAAACTTTAAATTCAAAAAAATATTCTAACAAATAAATTATAAATTCAAAAAAAGATTTAAGCGATCTACTTTCTTCTTGGGTAATCAATTCGGCATCCACTTGTATCAATCCCTTTCAAAAATATGGGATGGGGCCCTAAAAATGACTGCCATTTTTATTATTATATTGGCTTCCCCGTCCTTGAAAACACATAATTCATCTTGTTAACTTCAAAATTTACATAAGTAGCATTCCTTTAGAGCAGGTAGCTTTTGATTATAGGTCTTATTTTTTGCAGGTAGCTTTCAGGAACATGGAAATGTCAAATGATTAGTCCTTGGTGATGTTTATATATATTTTCCATTTCCAATTGGGTGAGAGGCACCATTATAGGTCTTATTTAATGTAAACAACCTTACCGAGGTATCACTGTAGAATACAAAATCGATGTAGACATTTCACCTAATTTTAATTATAGGTATATCAACAAATAAATAAATAAATGTTACAAAGATAACCAGATAGTATTTTCCAAGAGTTTACATCAATCAATGCAAAGGCGTCTAGTAAAAATAAGGTGTTATCTTTGGTAGCATGTTTGAGGTGAAAGAAGATTTTTTTTTGGTACAGTGAATGATATGAATTCTAAGACGGTGTAGCTTAGATCGAGTAAGCATAAGCCTTGACAGCTACGACCTTTTTATTAATACTATTGTGACCAACAAAACAGAGTTTAAGGTAATTTTAAGCAGTATTAATGTCATTTAGAGAATGATATTTATGAGGATTAATCATAAACGTAAATGTTTAAATTTATATACGCTAGATTTGTATTTAGAAGAATTAAGTACAAAAATCACTTATTTGAAAAGAATATATCTGCCTATATACCTATACATAATACGAATATGTATGCATGGCTATGCACTTTTGCCAAATCCCAAATACCGTCCGTCCTAAATAGACGTCGAAGCTGTGAACACACCTCAAACATTTATTTGGCCTTTCGCCAAAACAGCGTTTATCTTCATGTAAATTAAATTAAAAGTTGTTTTACTGAAGATAGTTTCCAAATAGTCACCAGATAATAATCCAACTCTAACCCTTTTCATCTTGTAAAGATGAACGAGGCAGCATATGCACTCAAAGGTGTTCGATGATATACCATAAGATTTAGGTGTCTCAGAATTGTCACAAGCTCGACCGTCTCACATTCTTGGCGTCATTCGAGATCGCAAGGGATGCTTCATCACCACGGTCAACTCCAGGGCTTCCGATAGGTCCACCTCCTCTCCTTCCACAGGCTTCCACTCGAACTCCCTCACTAGATTGGCCACGAAGTACTCGAGGTGGAGCATGGCCAGGCCCATGCCGGGGCATATCCTTCTCCCCACCCCGAACGGCATCATCTTGATCTCCCGGCTTCCCGTTATGTCCACCTCCTCGCCTTCTCCGCCCGCCAAGAACCTCTCCGGCCGGAACTCCATTGGCTGTGCCCACAGCTTCTCGTCCCAGCCCATCTCCGCCACCGTGAAGTTGACTGGGGCGCCCTTGGGTACCAGGTACCCGTTGAAGCTCACGTCCTCCGACACGGTGTGCGGGAGGACGAAGTGGCCCGGAGGGTGCCGCCGCAGCCCCTCCAGGATCACCGCCTTGAGGTACGGCATCCTCTGCAGGTCCTCCTCCCGGATCTCCTCCGCCTGCGCTCCCGCAACCGCCTTGATTTCGTCGAACAGCTTCCGCTGCACGTGCTGGTCTTTCACGAGGTGCGCCATGATCCACTGCAGCGCGGTAGCTGTCGTGTCGGTGCCGGCGCTCAGGAACTCGGAGCAGAGGCTCACTATCTCGCCGTCGGTCAGCTCCCGTCCTCCTTCCTCGGGCAGGCGAAGACCAAGAACTGAATCGACGTAAGAATAAACGAAGTCGCCCTCTTCTTCTTGATTCTGCAGCTGCTGGTACCGCTCCCTCCGCTTTCTTATAAGAGGGATGAAGAGCTCCTCCTGCCTGCGGCGTATGGCTACGAGCGTGTTCCACAGCTTTCGGAACACGAGCTTGGTGATTCTAGGAAAGAAGGAGAAGACGTTGAACTTGGCGAAGGACCCGAGAAGATGCCTCTGCGTGGCCTCGATCTCCCCGATGGCCTTCTCGTCCAACTTCTCGCCAAAGCACATGAGGACGAGCAAGCAGAACATGGCGTGCTGGAAGCTTTCCATGACCACAACGACGCCGGCGTCGTTCTCAGCTCGGGCTTTCAGCCGGCCGAGGAGTATCCCGAGCACCCACCGGCGGTAGTCGGCAAACAGCCTGACGCGAGCGGGTTGGAGGATCCCGGAGGTCAGGTTGCGGCGGAGGAGGCGCCACAATGGGCCGTAGGGTGCGGAGCTGATGTTGTGCCGGTTGCTGGTGAGCAAGTTGTTGGCTTGGTTGGAGGAAGGGCGGTCGGCGAAGACCGCACCGTGGTGGACGAGAGCGTCATGGGCCAGCCGGCGGTCAGCGATGAAGATGGCGGGGCGGGAAGTGATGCGGACGGCGAAGATGGGACCGTACTCGGCGCGGAGGCGACGGAGGAGGGGCTCGGCGTCGAAGAGGGAGCGGCGGAGCCATAGGATGGGTGACAGGAGTGGGATGTGACGGGGGCCCGGCGGGATGGGAAGAACCGCTTCGCTCGTGCTCTTCTGCTCTTGTGGAGAGGAGTTGGTTGTGAATAGGCGGGAGAGCAGGAACCTGGCGGCGACACAGACGGAGAGGGTGAGGAAGAAGAAGACGCAGTCGTCCACGCTTATAGGCTTCATCCTCATCTTCATCAAGAAAGCCGATTGCGGTTGTCTACCTGCATATAACAAAAAAATCCACGATAGATAAGGGGGAGGGTTGACTGATGAGATTGCAGTAATGGGATGCAGTGTGCAAACGCAAATTTGCCAGCTGTGTGTGGTCTTGACAGAAGATTCCTTACCAACGAAAGATAGCGTTGGGTTCAGATTTTTCTGCACAAAAAGGAGATGTGGTGGCTTTGTACACACAAGCATTTAATTATTTTTGAAATTTTGTTTTTTTTGTCAACCAGCAGTGCATATTATTTTTTTTCCTTTAAAAAAATATTCATATTTTTTATTGGTGTACAAAAAATAATCATTTGAATATTCATATTTTCCTAGAAAATATTCATATTTTAAATATTTTCTAAAAATATTTTTAATTTTAATTAATCATTTAATTTAAATATTCATATTTTGGATATTTTCCTACAAAATATACATATTTTGAATATTTTCTAAAAATATTTTTATTTTTTAAATAATATTTTAATTTAAAAATCTAAAATACCCCTCAAAAGTTTTATATCATATTTTTTATCAGTTTTTAATTGTTATAATATACTCATTTATAGTGTACTGAAAATACTATAAATATTATTGAAAAACTCCTTAGCTATCATTGCTCATATATCATTACAATATTATATTTTTAGATTTATATTTAGTTTGATTGAGGTTTAAGAATCTGTTTAGATTATTTATAATATTTTTATTGCGGTGGCTAATACATTATAACAAACCAAAAAAAAATTATGGATAATATGGATATTGTTTAAATTAGGATTTGAAATAAAAATAGTAGATATTAATTGAAAAAATCTAAAATATGAGTGTTTTATAAAAAAAAAAATCACCCTTCTTTTGTCGAACTCTCGTATTCGTTATTACTTCTTTGTCAAATGAACTCCCGCACCAAAATAATCAAAATATTATTACTTTTTTTTTTCTTTTCTTCTGTTGAAGAAAAGTCCAAAGATGATAATCTCTTACAAGGGGATTGTATTATCCTTTCTAAAATTAAGAGATTATCTTTAAATTGTAATACATTGGGATTCTCAGCAAGCATGTTAAGATGAGAAAAAACAATCAACCAGAATGTCAATAAAAGAAGCTCGGATGAGTTCGGGATTTTGTTGCACCAATTACATCTCTAAGGATCATGAAACAACTGTTTCTATATATATATATATATATATATATATATATATATATATATATATATATATATATATATATATATATATATATATATATATATAGATCCAATCGGTTCTCATCTTTGCTCATGTTTTGTTTTATTATGAATTTTTGCTCAATATTTGTAGCTCATCTTGAGCTTTTTGCTCATGCTGATTGCTCATGAACGCATCACGATCTTTTAGTGCAATTTTGGATTTCTTGGTTGTTCACAGAGCGACAACCAAGACTTTTAAAGTGCAACAACAGACAAAGAAGACAGGTACAAAGAGACGTAAAACAATAATTTCACGTGAGCTGTGATCATTGTTTTGCACGATTCCTTGTTTGTTTTCATTCATATCAGTCTAAAAATAGTTACGATTAGTAAAATGGAAGTTGATTATCAAACCTGTATCAGAAGCTTGTGCAAAATCCCCTCTTCTTCCTGCCCAGGAGAAAAAGAAGGCCGCAAATTTGCAGGTGCAAAATCTAAAATAAAAGACAGACTAATGTTTTGTTACTTTCTCCATTTATTTTGGGGTCTTCCAGTTTACATTCATTATTAAACCACAAACAAATAGAAAAAACCTAAGAACTGCTGATCTAATTGGGTACAAATGCCTGAAACATCAGAGTGATAGAGGCTGAAGAGAGCACACACAAAAAATAAAAAACCTCCAATCATATTGCAAAACCACATTTAACCTCATAATGCATGGCTGATCATCTGTTAGTCACAGACATGCAGGTAGAAGCTGTACAAATCAGCATTGCTTTTGCACATGATTAGCATTCCAGAATATGACCATGCTTGAGAGAAAAATGATGTGAACCTCACTATTTTCTGGATTAGGATGCCTTTGATGACTTGGAACCCATTAAAGAAGGATCCACAGACGAGATACATTGATCAATATCCTGCTTGCTCCTTGTTCTTTTCATCTTTGCTTTGAATCTGGATTTCGCTATCAGTGTCTGCATTGTGTTTGCAAAGTTACCAATTGCCATCAAAACCAGCAATATTCCACAGACGATAACCTGCAGGAGTATTTAAAACACTCGTGTGAATCAACCATCTCTGATTCTAAGAGTCAAGGGGTACATCAGAACAAATTAATATCTTGCCTGCCACTCGCAAGTAACACCAACAAAAGCTGTGCGAAGTAGTAACAAGCCAATGAATGCTTCAAATCCCTGAAGCCAGGAAGTTCATACGACAAAATTCAACTGTCAGTAGAAGTTTGTAACTTATGCATGAGAAGAAAAAAGATATCTCAAACTAGTACAAGGCTATAAACTATTCGATTTTATAATGACAACATTCCATACAAGTTAACAATTAACTTGCGACTTCTAATTTTATTTTTCACATGTAAACTTCATTACCTTAAAAATCTATTTGCATCATGATGCTAAGAAACTGAGATGAGAACAGAAGGTTTCTACATAAGCATTAAGGAACGAGTAATCAGTTGTTTAATTTTAAGTCTCAGATCCCATTTTCACTCACCTCCTTTCACCAAGCAAGTAATTGATATAACCAGGTAGAATGTTTGCCAGAATTTGTAGCAGCAAGTGAAAAAGCCAATTTTGGTAATGTAAAGAGGGTTTTCTCTCATGTTACCTGTAAAATGAAAAGGATGGGGCATAACAACAAGAGTTGACCTTCAACACCAGCAGTTTCTCCCCATACGACATCCATTCTTTTTGCCTGTGAATGGAAGCTAAAATGTAATCAACAAGGAAATGTGTATAAACAAATAATCATTCAAAATTTAGAGCATAAAAGGATAAGGTTACAGAAATTTTTTTTATCTTGCTAATTTACATAATTGCACTAATAAACATGCAGTACACAGAATGAGAATCACTTTGTTCCAATGACTTGATACCAAGATCATCAGCTGTGGCATCAAATGATAGAATCATATTATCAATAACCTCCCATATATGATGCCTTCGACAAATTACCATTTTGATCATATAATTTTTAGAATCACATTAACTGACACATTGGTCTCAGAATAACATGCCTTTGATAAATTACCATTTTCATCTTCAGAATTCCATTGATGTCACAATAGATGTACTGCATAAGAGCAATCATATGCAAGATGTATAATATATGTCAGATAGCCTCTATGGCCCATAGCAAAAGATGCAGCATGAAGCTTTTCATGGAAATCAGCATGCCACTATAATTGTTTTAAGCTATAATTGAAATGCTATGATTATAGCAGACCAATTATAAGTTTAGCTTTAGGCATGATATTTTATCCAATGGGAGCTAGGGTCAATAGCAAAAAGACTTAGCAGGAAAAACAACTTAAATCAGCATTGTACTGACAAGATGTTCATCATAGAACCTTTCTAGGAAAGACACCAACATTCGGAGAAAAGATCATGACAACCACTATAATGGTTCTAAAACTATAATAGACATTCTATAAGGCAGCCATCATGGTCATCATGTCAGATGCCACAAAGGCAAGCATCCTAAAGGATCCAAGACTGATGTGCTTGGTATTGTTTACCCTCTTATAGAGGTTCACATACTTGGGGTTGGGCTTTCTTCAGTCTTGTATATCATATTCGATACTATTTCTGGTGCAACTTACGTATCGAAAAATAAAAACATAGCAGCCATGATATTTCAAACCACCTATATGTGCTTGACACGGGAGTGTTTAATTACTACAATTTGATCATATGAACCTTGATTATGATATGGTATTTTTTTTAGCCAACAATGATGCCTCATAATCTTTAACTCAGCCCACTCAAATATGACAGCTCATCAACATATTCCCTGGACAAAGTTAAAGCTGTTTCAAGGTGCTTTTCTTCATAACAAAAGAATGCATTAAAAGAGTTGGTTAGCAATTGTGAGCATGTCTTCATGACCAAGGAATGCATTAAAAGAGTTGGTTAGCAGCTGTAAACACTTAATTTCGAAATTTCCTATGCATGAAGAGTTATTTCATGCACTATTATTTATTTTGGTTTTTAGTACTTAGAAAGAACTTTAGAAACTGTGGACATTAGCAGAAGCTCTCTTGGAGTGCTCTCTTGAACTCTGTATCTCTTGGATGTGTCCTTGAGTGGTGAGTCTTTTACTTTCCTATATCTTTGTTTATTATCCTTAGGGTGGTGATCTTTCCGTATCCCTTTTGATTTTAAACTTAGTGGTAAGCTATTTTTCGTTTTTACCAAAGTTGCTTCGTGAGTTCGCTCCTTTTTTTTTTGTTTGGAAAACTCATTCCAATAAATACGATTGTACTGTCGACTTTTCTTGTGAGTTCGTTCATTTTCTATCCGAAAAAAACAGTGCCGTCAGTTTTCTTTCGAAATCTTTTCTACACCCCTCCATTCAGCATCACGCCCGGTATCAATTCGTTCCTTGTCTACTGTGATATTTTCTATCTGAAAAACTGTTCCATCGGTGTTATTTCGAAATTCATTCTGCATTTTACACTCGCCAGTATCAGTTTGGTATCAGAGCTAAAGGCTAGAGATCATGGCAAGGCGGAATGGAAAAGATGTAGTTGGTGAAGGTAACGACCAAGAAGATGACGCTGAGTCGTTGAGGTTGCAGCTACGAAGATTGCTACGTAGTCTACAAGAAAAAAATAAAATAATTAAAGAACTTCGAAGTAGAAACAACCAGCATGAAAATGATGTTCGTGAGTTTACTTATGATGATAATACACCTCTTCCAAGGGAGTCGAGAAGATGTCGAACAAGAAATGAAATCCAAGACGAGTGGCAGAATAAATATAACCCAAGCTTGGAGATTCCAGAGTTTGAAGGTAAAATAAATGTTGATGACTTTATCGATTGGCTTAATACAATAGAAAGAATTTTTTATTTTCATGAACCACCAGAACAAAAGAAGGTCAAACTTGTGGCACTCAAACTCAGACGGAACGTATCTTTTTGGTAAGAAAATCTGAAGAAATAAAGAGAACGTGAGGGGAAAAGTAAAATCGTGACATGGAAAAAAATGAAAAGGGAGTTGAAGATAAAATACTTACCTCACAATTATAGACAAGAGATATTTCTCAAAATCCATGATTTCAAGCAAAAAGATCTTAGTGTGGAGGAGTACACTATAGAATTCAATAATCTGATGTTACAAGGAGAGTTTGTGGAACCGGAAGAACAAACCATTGCAAGATACTTAGGAGGTCTGAAGTATGAGATTGTTAAAGTTGTTCAACTGCAACCATATTGGTCTTTAAATGATGTGAGCAAGCTGGCATTAAAAGTTGAAAAGCAACAAAAGTTTAAAAAGAGTTCTCGGTACGGCTCAAAAGAAGGTTTTACAAAAGAAGAAAGTTTCAAGTCTACTGTCCAAAGCAAGGTGATATCGAAGGTACAAGAAAAGGGTGAAGAATCTGCTAGCAGCAAAAAAACGCCTAATTCTTCTACCCCAAGTGGCCGAAAATGCTTCAAATGTCATGATTTTGGGCATATTGCTTCAGATTATCCAAATAGGAGGATTGTAACTTTGGTTGAAAATCATAGTGATGGAGGAGAAGACGAAGCTGATGACGAACCAAAATATGATGAAGATGAGGAAGAGGTTACTTATGCAGATCACGGTTTGTCTATTGTATTGCAACGTAGCTTGCAAGTGTCTTATGCGGCCAATGATGAAAGTTGGGTACGAAAAAACGTGTTTCACACCAAATGCACTTCTCTTGGCAAGGTATGCTTGGTGATCATCGACAGCGGCAGTTTTGAGAACGTAGTTTCTTTGGAGATGGTGCAGAAACTGAAGTTGGACACAATCCCTCATCCACATCTATATCAATTATGTTGGTTGCAAAAAGGAAATGATATCAAGGTAACTAAAAGATGTTTAGTTTCATTTTCTATTAGAAAGTATTATAAAGATGAAATATGGTGTGATGTTGCTCATATGGACGCATGTCATTTACTGTTGGGAAGAGCATGGCATTATGATAAGAGGGTGTTGTATGACGGCTACAAACATACTTATTCTTTTTAGATTATAAAAAGAAGATTATCTTAGCTCCATTACAACCTTCCAAAATCAACACACCAAAAATGGAAGTTAGCACTTTTATGTCCTATGGTGAGTGCAAAGGAGAATTAGAAAAGGGTGGTCATGTTATGGCTCTGGTGGTAGTAGAAGAGAATGAACAACATAAGGAGACACCAGCAATCATGAAATCAATCATAGAGGAATTTCAAGATGTTATACCGGAAGAGATTCCACATGGCCTTCCACCTTTGAGAGATATCCAGCATCACATTGATCTTATTTCGGGGGCTATTCTACCTAATAAGGCAACGTACAGAATGAGTCCCAAGGAACATGAAGAACTTCAAAGGCAAGTTGATGAATTGGTGAAAAGGGGATTAATTCGAGAGAACATGAGTCCTTGTGTAGTTCTCGCCTTGTTGGTGCCTAAGAATGATGGTTCTTGGAGAATGTGCGTTGACAGTCGCACCATCAACAAAATCACAGTGGACTATCGTTTTCCTATTCCAAGGTTAGATGATTTATTTGATCAATTATGTGGTGCTTCTATTTTCTCTAAAATTGTTTTGAGTGGCTATCACCAAATAAGAATGAAGCCTGGAGATGAGTGGAAAACAGTATTTAAAACTAGAGAAGGCTTATATGAATGGTTGGTTATGCCATTTGGGCTATCTAATACTCCTAGCACTTTCATGAGATTTATGAATCACATACTTAAGCCATACATTAGAATATTTATTACAGTTTATTTTGATGATATATTGGTGTACAGCAAGAGCGAAGAGACGCATATGAATCATTTGAAAGAAATCTTTCTTATTTTGAGGTAGCAAAAACTTTATGCTAATCTAACGAAGTGTGATTTCTTTATATCTAGTGTCGTGTTTTTGGGGTATGTTGTTTTAAAAAATGGAATCATGATGGATCAAAGTAAGGTAGAAACTATTCTCAGTTGGCCAACACCTGCTTCATTGCATGATGTGAGGAGTTTCCATAACTTAACTTCTTTTTACAGAAGATTCATCAAGAATTTCAGCTCTATTATCGCTTCAATCACCGAATGTTTGAAATGTGATAAATTCAAATGGACTAATGAGGCTAATGATGCTTTTGAGCTTTTAAAAAGAAAGGTGATCGAAGCTCCTATCTTAGTTCTATCAAATTTTAACAATGTGTTTGAGATTGATTATGATGCATCTAATGTAAGAATTGGTGTTGTTTTGAGTCAAGATGAAAAGCCGATTGCATTTTTTAGTGAGAAGCTGAATGATACAAGACGGAAATATTCTATCTATGATAAGGAGTTCTATGCCATATATCAAGCTTTATCTCATTGGAGTCAGTACCTTCTTGCCAAGCCATTTGTGCTATATTCATATCATGAAGCATTAAAGTTCATAAATCACCAACAAAAACTAAACAAGAGGCATGCAGCTTGGGTGGAGTTTATGCAATCTTCTAACTTTATAATTAAGCACAAATCTGGTGTTCAAAATGTGGTTGCTGACGCATTGAGCAGAAAGCATTCTTTATTATCAGCAATGGAAGTCAAAGTTGTTGGATTTGAGACGTTCAAAGATCTCTATGAGAATGATGTGGATTTCGGCTCAATATGATAGAATTACAAATCAGGTTCCTTTCAACAATTTTCTATCCTTGATGGTTTTCTTTTTCGAGCTAATGCTTTATGTGTTCCATCTTGTTCTTTGAGACAAGTAATTCTAGTTGAAGCTCATGGTGATGTTTGGGTGGATATTTCGGTAGAGATAAGACTTTAGCTCTTATTCAATCGAACTTCTATTGGCCTAAGATGTTTAGAGTTGTGGAAAGACATATAAAGCAATGTCGAGTGTATCATTTGGCAAAAACAAAAAGTCAAAATTCTGGATTGTACACTCTATTACCTAAGCCACATGCTCCATGGGAGGAAGCGAGTCTTGATTTCGTTTTGAGATTGCTAAGAACTCAAAGGAACAAGGATTCTATCATGGTTGTTGTTGACAGATTTTTAAAAATGTCTCACTTTGTTCCTTGCAATAAATCGAATGATGTATCTTATATTGCTGATTTGTATTTTAAAGAGATTGTTAAATTGCATAATATTCTAAGAACTATGGTGTCTGATCGAGATTCAAAATTTGTTAGTAATTTTTGGAGAACTATTTGGAGGAAGCTAGGTACTTCTTTGAATTTCAGCAGCTTGCATCATCCACAAACCGATGGGCAAACTGAGGTAACGAACAGAAACTTAGGAAATTTGCTTAGAAGCTATGTTAGCAAGAATATTAAGCAGTGGGATCTCATTCTTCCACAAATTGAGTTTGCCTACAATCGTTCTATCCATCATAGTATCAGTAAGAGTCCTTTTGAGGTTGTTTATGGTGCTAATCTTATTAGTCCTTTGGACTTAATCCCTTATTCTACAACAAAGCAATTTAGTGGAAATGCTGATTAAAGAGCTAAACAGATAAAGAAGTTGCATGAGGGTGTGAAAACAACCATTGAGAAGCAAAATGAGAGGTGCATACATGCTGCCAACAAACACAGAAAACATATGGAGTTTAATATAGGTGATTTGGTCTGGATTCATCTAAGGAATTAGAGGTTACCACCGGACAAATTTGGAAAACTAAAACCAAAGGCTGATGGTCCTTTCAAGGTGCTTAAGAGAATTGACAAAAATGCATATGAAATTAAGCTACCTGAAGATTACGGAGTATCCCTAACAGTTAATATGGCTGATTTAAGTCCTTTTTATAATCATGTTGATGAATCAAACAAAGATTTGAGGACAAGTCTTTTTCAACCGGGTGAGATTGACACGGGAGTGTCTAATTTACTACAATCTGATCATATAAACCTTGATTATGATATAATATTTTTTTCGGCCAT
Source organism: Musa acuminata AAA Group (assembly GCF_036884655.1). Classification (NCBI taxonomy): domain Eukaryota; kingdom Viridiplantae; phylum Streptophyta; class Magnoliopsida; order Zingiberales; family Musaceae; genus Musa; species Musa acuminata. Next base: position 40,996,734 of record NC_088357.1, read on the forward strand.
CAATGATGCCTCATAATCTTTAACTTAGCTCACTCAAATATGACAACTCATCAACATATTTCCTGCACAAAGTTAACGCTATTTCAAGGTGTTTTTCTTCATGACAAAGGAATGCATTAAAGGAGTTGGTTAGCAGTTGAATATGTCTTCATGACCAAGGAATGCATTAAATGAGTTGGTTAGCAGCTGTAAACACTTAATTTCGAAATTCCCTATGCATGAAGGGTTGTTTCATGCACTAGTATTTATTTTGGATTTTAGGACTTAGAAAGAACTTTAGAAATTGAGGATATTGGCAGAAGCTCTCTTGAAGTGCTCTCTTGAACTCTGTATCTATTGGATGCGTCCTTGAGTGGTGAGTCTTTTGCTTTCAGTTCTGTATCCTTGTTTATTATCCTTAGGGTGGTGATCTTTCTGTATCCCTTTTGATTTTAAACTTGGTGGTGAGCTATTTTTCGTTTTTACCAAAGTTGCTTCGTGAGTTCGCTCCTTTTTTTCCGTTTGGAAAACTCATTCCCGCAAATACAATTGTACTGTCGGCTTTTCTTGTGAGTTCGTTCATTTTCCATCCGAAAAAAAACTATGCCGTCAGTTTTATTACGAAATCTTTTCTACGCCCCCCCCCCCCCCCCCCCCCCAACCAAATTCAGCATTACTCCCGGTATCAATTCGTTTCTTGACTACTGTGACATTTTCTATCTGAAAAACTATTCCATCGATGTTATTTCAAAATCCATTCTGCATTTTACCCTCGTCGGTATCAGTGCTCACTGTTAAATCCTCTTCATTCAATCCTAGGCTCAGAAAGGAGGGTCATAGCCAATGTGAAACTTTGGATCTCTATACCAATTTCATTATAGGGCTAGTGATATTGCCCTTAATAAAGCTAAATGGTAAGAAAAGATTCATGTAACTAGCAACAAATAATTAAAACCTACAGTTGTTTATTGTGGTGTTATTAATCAAGTTACATACTTCTGATGATCCAAGGAAGAAGGAATTCACTCTAATGCAGAACACCATGATAGCAATTATTGGGTATTACATCTAATTTATTTATGATACTCTTGGTAGTGGAAAATCATATTTTATTTTGGTATTTTGCTACTAGACATTGTCCGTTCGTTTTGCTTTTTTGGGTGCTTGACTACAGCTAACACATGTGAAAACTTATTGTTTACATCATTTAACCATTAACAAAATTATATTACTTAAATTGTTTTGAAGTTGTAGTCTGTCAAAGTGATACACTTTATAATGATGTCCACAATCCCATATGTCAGCGATACAACTTGATAAACTCCACTATTTCTGTTGTCCACATGAAATTTTAACATAGGTCAAAACAACAATCTAGAAGAAGCCTGAATATTAGTGATGCTAACTTTTTTGTTTCTAAGGGCGAGCCTTAGTATAATGATAAGGTTGCTCCTTTGCAACCCAAGTGACTAGGGTTCGAGTCATAGAAACAGCTTCTTTATATATTTAAAGATAAGGATGTGTATAGTGACCCTTCCTAGACCCTAGATTGGCAAGAGCCTCATGCATTAGGTATGCCTCTTTTTTTATTTCAAATGTTGCATATAAATAATATTTTACTACACTTTGATGAACCTACAATATGGCTTCAGTTACTTTTTGATTGCACACAAAAATCTGTGCACCGGATACATCCTTTTTTTTCAAGAAAAATAAAAAGCAAAAAGAAAGTCCATCACAAAACAATCTCCAGCTACTTAGGATATTAATCTTCCATGACTTACACCACACCTAAGATAGGACCTGGGTTGAGACTTGAAAGAAAGTCAAAAAAGGAGATTCCATATGCTTTTTGGCAAAGGAGCATTGAAGAAGATAGATCCCTATATTCAAGTGTGTCCACAGACAAATGGATGCAACACCCAACCTTTCCTATAAAGAACCTCCTTAAATTTAACCCTTATTTATTAGTGCAAAGTATCTAAACAGCTGGCTTGTGCACACAGGCAGCTCATAGGGAACACTTCAAATCATTGTCTAAAATCTTAGGCCTCAGACCTACACCAGTCCCTGGGTAAGGGAGGAGGGGATGCAATAGCTGGACCAAGACAATGGCAGAGGGAGGTGAACACAAGACAGCTCAAGAGGGCACAAGGGGGACGGCTTTTAACCCTAAGTCTGATAAAATATGTTGACCAGGGCTCACCACTCAGTTCAGGAGGATTACCATCTATTAACGAATGAACTGGTAAACCAGTATATACCGGTCTGGATAAGAACCATGCTTTAAATGGAACTTAATTGCTAGTTTAGAACATAAAACCCACCTTTGCAACATGGCTTCAAATTAGAAATTGAGTATATTGATAACAAGGAACCAGCTAAGCAAGTTCATCTAATTAAAGTTATTCATAGCATTAGCCCACCATTGACAATCCTAATAGTAACTTATGCAGATTATAAAACGTCATTAGATAAGGTTAAAGAAAATGTTTGCTTCTTTGAACTCAGCAAAGATCTAATAGAAGGTCACCTTGCCCAATGCAATGCGTGTATACAGCCTTTGACGTTGATATCTGTTTTGTAAAAGCATAGCAACACCTTGCATCATAGCCCACACCAGGAACAGTTGTACCCCCCTCTGTGAGAAAGCTATGTGTGTTGATTAAGGATCACTTTTCATGATTTTTGGGTATAGCATAAGCCTGTACCTGCTTATAAGCACAATCAGGTTGCCGCCTTATCTCCCATGTGAGACTGATAAGGGCCATCAACATGGCACAATAGTGATGATAGATCCACCTGCACAAGCAAAGAATAAAAGAAAATCCCATGGATTGTCATTGAACTACATTAACAAAGTTATTATGCCTATTTAAAGGGAGGGAAAAGGAAATTATGAGTGAAACTCCAATGTTCTTCACAGAAAACCCAAAGAATTGACTTCACAAGATTGCCTCTTTAATTGTGTAAGCCTCTCCAAACCAGTGTTGGAAAGATTTACATACATGACAGATCCAAAATATTTATTAGTGAATCAGCCCAAAGAAATTACATGCTTTATCCCTTATGCAGCAAATCTGACCAGGACTCCACTGGAAAAGACTTGTTAATAAGCAGCATTGCATGCTTGAGTTACACACAAGATCTTTATTGAATTTAAACAAAAGAAATATCATATCCTGTACAAAAACATGCACCATTTCAAAGGTGTGTTTTTTTTCATTAAATCGGTAGACATACCTAGACAAAATCAGCATCTACATGGAGACATCTAAATATTGATAAGGTCTGCCCCAACATTTACTATTGAGACATATCCATCTACAAGAAGTACCCTTCGTTACCACTTCTTTCATGTGCTTCTTGTGGCCAAACTAACATTAAGCATTGCTAGTTCAGCCAGTTACTCCAGACTCTAGCAAGAACAGACTTTCATGTGAAAACATCAAAATTTATAAAGAAAGTCAAAAGAGTAACATATGATAGAGCGTATCACGATCTGTTGTTACAAAGTATCAACTAGGGCTGTGCAACAAAACATGAGATGACCAAAAACCAAGGTTTTTAATCTCGTATCATACCGACATACCGAGCTTTGCTCGGTATGGTACGAAACCAACACACCAAGCAATACGCCAGGGCATACCAAGCAGTATGTCTAAAATAGTCATAAAACCCTTCGAACTTACCTGAAAAATAGAAAAAAAAAAGTTAGGATAGAATTTTTAAGTTAGAAATAAATATACATTTAGCATAGTTTTAGCAAAACTAATGTAACTTAGGTAAGAATAGTGCCACTAAAGTATGCGGTTTCGAATAATACCGCCTGTACAGGGCGGTACGTACCGGTCCGTCAGCTGACCAGTACACGGACCGTCCTTTATCGGGTAGTATATATATATATATATATAGACATCGCGTCTCCTCGGTGAGGTAGCCCGGAGAAGGAAAAAAAAAAAAAAATATATATATATATATATATATATATATATATATATATATATATAAGGCGACGTCTCCAAAAAAGGCCACGTCACGTCGCCTTTTATAAAAATATTTTATATATAAAAAAATTTTTATATATAAATAATATATATATATATATATATATATAAACGAGGTGACGTCGCTTCATATATACATATATATATATACATATATATATATACATATATATATATGCCGAGCGGTATAGCTTAGTATACTGTATCGTACCATACCGCGTGAATGTCGAAATGTTGGTACGGTACGATATTTCAAACCTTGAGTGCCACATATTTTTTTCGGGCTTTGAAGAGTAGCCTTGTGCAAAGTTCACAATTTCGATCTATTCTAGATCATCCTTCCATTAATATTGAATTATCTACAAAAAATTATTTGAATTATTAGATTATTTTATACATAATTTAAACTTTAAGATTCAAATAAACTAAGTAATCACATGTGTAGATATACCTGATACTACCACCAAGACAAACAACGAGCCTCCACGGGTGGTAGATCGGGGTCCTCGATCCTATGTCTCTGTATATCAATATGATATGTTTGTCAGACCCAATCTTGAAATTGATCCCATGACATAGTGTATTGATACACCGTATGCCATTGGTGCATCAATATAGTGATGGTCGTATGTTGATCATCGTGAATCCACAAATCGTTGCTTTGTTGAGTTTAGAAGAGTAACAATGTAAGAATAAGAGAGAGATTGTGAATAAAAATAAGTTCGAAAGAGTTTAAGAGAGTATAAGTGAAATGAATTAAAAGAGGGGGAAGGAAAGGGATCAAAAACCCTTTAGGATTCCTCCAATGATCAAATTGATCGCTTGAAAACCGTTATCAATTAGTAATGGTCGGTTTTGACTAGTACCTCCCGGTACAAGTCGATTTCGTCCGGTATCACCCGGTATAGGTCGATTTCGCTCGGTACAGGTCGATTTCGACCGGTATCACTCGGTACAGGTCGATTTCGACCGATATCGCCTGATACAGGTCGGTAATGGTCGAAATTTCAATCATTACCACCCGATACAGTCCCGTATCACCCGATATAGGGCCAAAAATCTAATATCGAGCGGTAGCAGGTGGTCCGGATGCCGATAGGCTGGCGGACCGGTGCATACCACCCGTACCGGGTGGTACGGTACGAAATTGAAAACCCTGCCAAAAACACAGACCGGAGTATTCCCTTCAGATTGTCTATATCATAGCAATAAACAGTTCATTTTCAGTTTTACAGGTAAACAATTCAGCATTTAGTTTCAGTTTTCATTTTACTCTTGATTCCTAAATGATGGAGATAAGAGCTGATTAACTCAGCTGCCAAGCCAAATGATGCCAAGAAATGGCTGACTGAATTGAGCTCATACTATTGGGTTAACAAGTGACCTGAAACCAATTTTGCATTGTAGATTTCTAACAACCCACCTGTCCATGGTTTCACCTTTTCTTCAGCATATATTATGAGGAAAGATGAAAAAGGTTTGTCTTGCATCTCCCACATGACCTCCTTCCAAGGGATACTCAAACAAACAAGCAACTCAGTATGCAATCTCCCTTCTTTGTAATCCAAACAATGACCCAAGATCTCGACAGAAACATGAGGTTGATCTCCAGTAAGATCAGATGAAAATTTGAAATAGTCTTCTGGTTACAATAGTATGATTTGAGCTTTGTGTCGTAAAAAATATTGTTGATATTCACATCAAAAGGAAGTTCCAAAAGATAAGTGAATAATCGCAACAGAAGGAAGCTTCCTGTTTTTTCAAACAATTTGAAAAGCCCATATAAGTGAGGCGAAAGCATGTTTTCAGGAAGACAGTCTCCTAAAACTGCTACTTTCAAGAAGAAAGATTACTGCAAGCATTAAGTCTCACCATAGCTTATTGATAGTGTCACAGCTGAAGTAGCACCAAGTTGCCAAATAAGTACACTATATCATTGTGATTCTTGTGATAAACTTGCTTCATTCAATTTCAGACCATTGGTTACTTTTAAAGTCCCATTGCTTGTCCTCTTTTCTAGCTCAATATCAACCATTTCCACCATCAATCATGAAGAGAATGTGGTGATCAGCAATAGAGCCTCAAACAAGGCCATCAAACAAAGACAGGAATGAATTTTGTAAGATCATTACACCAAAAGAATCATGGTTAGGCTTAGGCTCCTCTGACATAGCACCTCAAATACATGTTCAAGCCAAATACATCTTGCTATCCATCTGTCTAGGGGTGATCTGCTATGCTCATCTTAGGCTGTCCCTTGCAAAGTGAAAACTTCATGCCAAAAATATGAAACAAATACCTTAGGATGAATATACAGTCACTTTGGGATAGTCACTTGACACTGACTTCAGGAACCTACTTATCTAATTCCTATTCTCCCACAAGCTAGACCCAATGAAAACAAATACACGGTTGATGCCAGTGAGTACCTTCGCTGGCAAAAACTTATGTATTTACGCTTCTTTTTATTATGATTCTTCATTTATCTCTTTCTGCTTTTCTCCTGTGTTAGAACCCTTGCAGATTCTAAACTTGGGGTTGATCTCTTTAGGGGATCGGCCTCCTTGGAACTCTATAGGGGTTCCTCCCTCCAAGTTGCTGCTCAAAGGCTGCAGAAAAGATTCATCTATTGCTTATCAAAGGAGGAGAAATACATGGCTATTTATAGGGTTTCTAAACCCTAACTCCTAATATGACTCTTACTCAAGACTCCTATTTCTAACCAACTCCTAATAAGACTTCTACTCAAGACTCATATTCCTTTACAACTCCTAATTCATCTCTAAGAAACAACCTCCTAACCCTAGCCGGCCTCTTCACCTCTTTAATAGGGGTCGGCTTAGGTAGGTTTTACATGAATGTCCCTCTCAAGTAGGACTCTCCTAGCTAGAGTCCTAACAGACCCGCCCTCTTCAAATCAGCCTTGTCCTCGAGGCTGACGATTCATGAATTTTGAGAATTTGATCTTCAAGTCGTCATAGTTCTCCCAAGTGGCATCTTCTGTTGGTAGGTTCACCCACTGTATTAGCACTTTAGTAGTGGGTCATCGTCGTCGAGTCACGATCCGTCGATCAATAATGACACTTAGCTGGGTCTGGAGTTCTCCTTGGATAGTCATATTTGGTGGGTGGCTTTGGGTTGTCTCCAAGCACCTATTTACAACTTTTGTCTGGCCGTTGATTTGTGGGTGATATGCCGTACTCCTTTTCAATTTAGTACCCTGCATATGGAATAACTTTGTCCAAACTCTGCTCGTGAAGATGCAAGTAGAATTTATCATAAGCACAATGCGTCCCTTATAGTATAATTCTTTTGAGTCTCAATTGTAATGAGCTACGGAGTTTGGTGCTTCCTCCAATTTTTTTATAATCTTACTAGTCTCTGAATCTTCCTGTCATTCCATCTTAATATCCTCAAGGAAGTCGCTGGTCGGAAGTGAAATGGCCGAAACTTCAGCTTGCTCGGGTATCTGTGAAAGCGCATCTGCAAGAACATTCTCTTTCCCCTTTTTGTAAGTTATTTCATAATCAAATCCAAGAAGTTTTGTTATCCATTTTTGTTGCTCAGGGGATGATATCTTTCACTCCAAAAAGTACTTGAGGCTTTTATAGTCGGTTTTAATTTGAAATTGTCGACCAATCAAATAGGGTCTCCACCTCGTTGCTGCACGCACAATGGCGAGCGTCTCCTTATCATATGTTGACTTATTTTGATGGGAGGGAGATAATGTCTTGCTAGTGTATGCGAGTGGTCGACTATCTTGCATGAGAATGGCTCAAATTCCGACTTCAGATGCATCGGCCTCAATAATGAAGAGTCGGTTGAAATCTGGTAGTGTTAGCACCGACGTCGCCGTCATGGCTGCCTTAAGTTTGTCGAAGGCAGCGGAGGCTCTGTCTAACCATTGGAAGACATCTTTTTCCAGTAAGAAAGTAAGTGGTGCATTGATCTTTCCATAGTTTTTCACGAACTTATGATAGTAGCCTGTTAAACCCAGAAAGCCATGTAGCAATTTTATGTTCCTCGGGGTAGGCCAGTTTTTCATTGCTTTAATTTTGAAGGGGTCCACCGTCACACCTTCCTCTGATATGATATGTCCAAGATATTCTACCTTCTGTTGAAGAAAGCAAAAATTCGTAGTGGTAGTTGTGTGTTCAAAAGGTGGTTTTCGGTATGTCTTCTTCGCACACTCATATTTGATGATACCCGGATCAAAGGTCCAGCTTTGTAAAGATTTGTGCTCCCTTTCATCTAGCAATTCATCTACTATTGGAATAAGATATTTATCCTTGATGGTTATGCCATTGAGAGCTCGGTAATCAACGCATATTCGTCATGTTCCGTCCTTCTGGCGTACAAGTAGCACCGGTAAAGAATAGAGGTTGCAACTTGGTCGAATAACTCCTGTTTCGAGCATCTCTTTTACAATCCTTTCTATTTTATCCTTCTGGAGATGTAGATATTGATATGGCCGAGTATTTGCTGGAGGTTTGCCTGAAAGAATCGTTATATAATGATCATTCCGACGGGTAAGAGGTAGGTTGTACGGTTCGTCAAATATATCTGAAAATTCAGCAAGTAAAGGAAGTAGGTTTGGATCTTCAAATTCTATTGGCTCTCCCTTAGTTTGCTACTCAAGTTGTACCAAAAATCTACTGCAAGCTTTATGCAAAACATTCTCCATTTGTTGTGTGCAAATCGTCGTTACGTCGCCCCCACGTTTCCCGTTCAGTATCACCTGTTTCTCCTTACTGTAAAATTTCATAATTAGTTACATAAAATTCCAAGAAATATCACATAATGTCGTCAACCATTTAATTATGAGCATGGCCTCATGATCATCAAGAGGGAAAAGGAAGAAATATGTAATTATCTCTTGGTAAGGCCTCATGATCATCAACAGTTTCACTTGCGGACGCCTACGATCATACTTCAAAATCCATCCATCGACGACCTTAACGTCAAACTTATTGCAATTCTCGATAGGTAAGGCCATCTGTATAGTAACCTTACTGTTTAGAAAGTTATTAGTACTGCCCGTGTCGATGAGAACAGTGATCGGTTGTTGTTTGAGAAGGCCTCCAACTTTTATCGTTTGCTGGTTTGAGTAGCCGGCTAGTGTATGTACCGTAACTTCGGTCGGTTATGGCTCTTCTTCTGCATCTTCTTCATGTCCAAGGCTCTCTTCTGGATGTTCAATGACTTCTTCTTCTATTGGTTCAATCATAAGAAGTCCCCCTTTACTACAGCGATGCTCACGGCTCCACGGCTCGTCACAATGCCAACATAACCTCTTCGCATATCGCTCCCGAAGCTCTTCTCTTATTAACCTCTTTGGTGTAGGGACTTGATCGATAATGGGGGAGGCTGAGAGCTTCAATATTACTGGTTGAGGAGCGACCCTAGTCCTCTGAGCTTCATGGTTCAATTGCTCCTCTTGATGTCGTGCGAAAGAGATGGCTGCCATAAGCATATATGGTTGTCGTGCTTTAACTTCTCCTTGGATCTCCGGCTTCAAGCCCTCAATGAAGGTCCTCAATAGCAGTTTTCTATACCAATCACGAGTTTGATTAGATAACCTTTCAAACCTGGTTTGGTACTCCTGAATGGTAGAGGTTTGTCGGATCTTTGCTAGTTGTCCGTCAATATTCTCGTAATCGGTTGGTTTGAAGCGGATCAGCAGTCCTTCTTTGACTTATCACCATGAAAGGACTCCATAAGTATGTTCAAACCAGTCAAACCACTGTATAGCATCCCCTTCAAGATGTATAGCTGCAATTTTCGCCATAGATGCATCTGCGGTTTTATGGTACCGAAAATATCGCTTCGCGCGCAAGATCCAACCAATCAGGTCTCCTTCTTCCCATCTAGGGAAATCCACTCTCATGCATGGATAGTTGGGGTTGGTCATAGAGCTTGCCCTCTCTTGGAAGTCATATCTTTGGGCTTAGTGCAATTGGGCAAAGCTCTCTCCTTGATGTGATTTCTTCGGGCTTAGTGGTCGACCCAATCTGAGTTCGGTAAAGAGCGTCCGAATCTTATCCTCCATTCGCACCTCGAAGGCTTCGAATTTAGGATTGATTACCTCCTCAGATGCCATAGTATATACTGCCAAATCTGTAATGTTAAGATCTCTCTTTTGTTGTCGTGTTAAAGGCATGTATTGGTTGAGAGAGGTGATGGTCGAAAGGGTTGGTAAATCGATGGATGTAGGCTACGGTTTAGGCTTGTTTTGTGGCTATTTTGGGTGTGGTTTGATGGAGTTTTAGGGCTGTAGATGAAAGTTTTGGATCTGTGGTAGATGGTAACAAAGCTTTGATAGAAATAAGTGGAAGTTGCAGCAAGTATGTGATGTCTTGTAAGAGTAGAATTGTCGTCGAAGAAACAACGATTTCTCGACGTAATTTCCACCAAAAACTTGAGAGAATTGAGGAGGGAATTGATAGAAAAATCACAGTTTATATGACAGCAAGGATATCTAATTTAATCAAGAAAATTTCGGCAGTATAACAGCAAGGAAATTGGTGCAAGTTGCGATTGCAGAATTCTCGTCGAGAAATTTCAGCGAGTTACGACGAAAATTTGCAACAACACAAAATCGTTTTTAGAGATGAATTTCTTAATAGATCAATCATAGATGGAAGCCAAGATGATCTATGAAGTGTATAAGAAATTTCATTCAAAAAAGATTGCAAATAGATGGGTTAAGGCAACAATATGCGGTTGAAATTTTCTGCAGCACAGATTTTTAAGTATAGCAGATTGTACGTAAAAGATCAGTGGTTTATTTTGAGAATTTTTTGATGAAACCAAAGGGAATTCTACTGTTAGGAAGTGTCAAAGCTATCATAAAAATTTTGTAGAGATTTGGATAGAAACAACGTAGTATCAAGATCAAACAAACAGTGGTATGCGGCTGAAATTTTACAGTGCAGATTTTCAAGTATAGCAGATTAGAAGTAAAATATCAATGGCTTATATTGAGAATTTTTTGACAAAACCAAAGGAAATCTGCTGTTAGGAAATGTCAAAGATGTCATAAAAATTTCGTAGAGATTTGGATAGAAAAAACACAGTAGCAAGATCAAACAGACGGTACTATACGATTGGAATTCTGCAATGTATCTTTCGTCGTAGAGATGAAAACTTTATGACGAAAAGTTTATGCAGCAATATAGGAATAATTTTTTTTTGGATTTTCAAATAAGGATAACTAAATTACAGTAGCAGTAAGATAGAAAACCAGAACCTGTTGCAATTCACGGGGAGATCAAAGGATGATCCATGGTGGTGGAGATGACAGCGGAATTTGGCAACGATCTCTTAAGCAATTGTGGGAATTGCTTTGGGCGGTTGTGGAGGGTTGATGGATGGCTGTGGAAGGGCAGCGAGACGCCAAGAACGCTGCTCTGATACCAGGTCTTAGAACCCTTACAGATTCTAAACTTGGGGTTGATCTCATTAGGGGATCGGCCTCCTTGGAACTCTATAGGGGTTCCTCCCTCCGAGTTGCTGCTCAAAGGCTGCAGAAAAGATTCATCTATTGCTTATCAAAGGAGGAGGAATATATGGCTATTTATAGGGTTTCTAAACCCTAACTCCTAATAGGACTCCTACTCAAGACTCCTATTTCTAACCAACTCCTAATAAGACTTCTACTCAAGACTCATATTCCTTTACAACTCCTAATTCATCTCTAAGAAACAACCTCCTAACCCTTGCCAGCCTCTTCACCTCTTTAATAGGGGTCGGCTTAGGTAGGTTTTACATGAATGTCCCTCTCAAGTAGGACTCTCCTAGCTAGAGTCCTAACATCCTGCCAGCGCACTTATGTCAGCACAACAACATGATAGAACATCCCAACAACACCCGTTCTTCCAACTTCCCTAACATTGTATAGATAAAAATTAAAGTATTCACAAAATAGAATGAAAAAGTAACAGGTACAGTTAGTTGTTTATTGAGTCGTAATATTAAGAAATGAAGATAAAGGTTACCTAAAAGATTTGTCATGTGAAAAAAAAAGAAATTCATGTGCAAGACAGCACATGCCATAAGTTTATTAAAGTATAAACAATATTTTTCTTAACAATAACACATTAGCTGAACAGCTAACAAAACAATCACTCTAACATCAGAAAATATAAACAAAATGTAATCCCAAGCTAAATATATGCAAACCATGTTTTTTACCTTTACTACATACTAATAGGAATAAACAGCATAAATAAGAAGTTTCCTTACCAAGGACGAATGTCACTTCCATTTACACTCAATATGTTCTCCCGCAAAGCTAAAGTTGTGTAGAGGTATAACAGCCAAACCTAAAAGTGTTTCACACAAGCAACATATGCAGAGTAGCCTTTTTAGAAAACAAATAATCATCAACAATGTAATCACAATTGGAGTTGTGATCACAATGATTTTATACCTGATATAGCTGGACAGGCAATGCAGGCAAGCATCCATCCCAAACCCAAGATCTCAAAAGTAGTAAGGTGGATGGAAATATAAGAAACAAGAAGGCTGTTCTGTCCTGGCATAAAGAACATAATGCTTATAATGTGCATCTCTTGGTGAGAGTATTACATCCAATCAAATATATGGTTGAACATATTTTTTTCCTAACCATCTTTTCTGATAAAGTAAATCTATAAATAATAATCAAGCAAATTTTCACTTGCACAGTTCATGAACCTATCTATAACAATGAGTCTTCATATAATTGTGACGTGGTCCTGGTGTTATAGTAGTCAGTCACTGCCAGCACTAAGTAGACTTATTCTAGCCAAACCAACAATAACTATTCCATGTTTAAGTTAGCATATTCCTCTAAAACAAATTAAACTGATTCAGGAGATACAGCAGCCAAAGTACATAAAGAAATAGATCAGTTTCAGTATTGGAACTTGAGAAATACAGATACAATAATGTTGTTTGTTGAAAATTTACAAATCAGAACCTAAACGCTCCGCTATTGAATAAAAGAACCACCTTGCTCTGATTCAGTGTCCACATATTATATACTTGTATAGATTCTAGAATAAAAAAGCAAGGTTGAAACCAAAGAGTGAGCAGTTCATTACAAGTCAATATTTTTCAGCAGAAAAATATGTGATAAGGACTGCTTTAGCAACATAACCTGCATCCCCTTCAGGTGTGACTCAATTTCTAGGCAGAAAACCCTGTTGTGAAAGCAAAGATAACACTTGCAGAGAACCAAACAACATCTATAAATTACTTTGTCATAATTTAACTTGAAGTCCATCGTGCATAGAGAAACAAACCATGCTTCTGAGAGAAGTGGCATCAATAGCAAAAGAATGATGTTTTCTAGCAGCATAGGTTCCAGAGGTCTGCAGCAAAGACACCCTGTTGCCGTGGAAAAGTATTTTCTCGCAGGGAACCAGACATACCACTTACAAGTTCTCAATCTGCAATTTAACTTGTTATCTTTGTTCCGGAGGAAAACAGACCAATCTTGGAAGAGTTTGATATTAAACAGTAAATACATAACATTCTTTAATAATATAGGTTCTAGAAGTAAACCTTTATTGTTAATAAGCATTAAGCTGAATCTCTTCCCTACATTGTGACTTATAGTCAAATTGCACTACGAGGTCTTCTTTACATTCGTTTGGAAGATGCCTTTTTCACCTGTATATTATAAAGCTTTTTTTTAATTATTATTTTTATCTTTCATGGTTGATGCTGCAAACGTTCCCCAAGGAAGCTTAATCAAAAGAAGACATGCATAAAGCATGACCTCTCACTCTTTTCCTTTCTACATTAAGGGGAATAAAATGTCAATTTTGTGGAACAATCACACACTTTATCAGCCACTAAAAGAATGCAGATAAATCATCAGAAAATATATGTTTGAAATTCTTCAGACGCTTTCTGAAAATAGGGAAAGGAAGCAATAAAGGTTGTTTAAACCCACAAAACATTCTGGCTTATATCAGATACGACATTATGAAGTGAATTCTAGAAGACAGATCTCGCAACACATGAAATAAAGGATGGAAGAATACCCTGTAGCTATTATACTCCTCCTTCACTTTCAGTTGAACTTCCTTCCTTGTTGCTCGTACATTGACAGGGCCAAGAAACATCTTCAAGAACCGACCTGAACACATGCAGTGATCATAAGTGAATCCGCAGTTGTTCATTCTTCGAAATTTAAGAACCTAAAAGACGCATTTTTCATCCCAAATCCATCTAGAATTTACCATGAGCCTTGCTGGGAAGCAGCGATGCGACGTCCCCATCATTAATGACGCATCTCACCCTGTATAACTCTTCGTCGACCTAAAACATAGGGAAATGGCAATCAACGTGATGTTCGACCTCACGAAACCACATCGAGATCTAGCGGACTAAAGGGCACGGATCCTCCCACCTTTTCGGCGATCTTCGAATCGATGGCGCCCTTCTTTTTGGCGGCGGAGTCCAGCGACGACTGGAGCCTCCGGAGGTCGGACTCGAGAGCTAGGGCGCGCTGGCGAAGGGATTGCTCCTCGTTCCAGGTTCTGGAGATAAGGGCGGCGGCCGCATCGTCGAGCTCCCGCGCCGCCTCCGCCAGCCGCGCCGCCTCCTCCATGATCGCGTTCGGATCCACCATTCCGCTCGCCTCTCGTCCCTCCCCCGCCCACCGCAAGCTACGAGTATTACCCAAAGAGGCAGTGATTCCCGAGGCAACTGGCAGGTATAGGTGGAAATCGATTTCCAATATTTATGTATTGTTTTTGGCCATCGGCTTTATTTTTGTTTTATGACGTCAGCTCTCTTGTTATATATTTTTCTTCAGTAAATCTATTTATAATTTATATAAATAGAGAATATTTAGAGAAGCAATAATTTATAATCTATTTTTCAGAAAATAGGGAATATTCGTGATCACAAAATACATATAGAGGCAATACAAGAAAAAGTCATGGAGACATAAAACAACGTATAGTCTCCAACAATTATTTTAATAGTTATATTTGAGATTCATTAATACGAAGGTATCAATTAGTTTAATGAGAGATAAAAGAGAATATTGAAAATTCACATGCTTGAAGTTGAAGCTTAAACATCAACAGTCGAAGCAATAGAAATAAAAGCAGCAACAACGAGAATAAGAGAAGAATAAGTCAAAAAGATGATTCCTCTTTTTCTTTTTTTTTTTCTCATCGGCAAGATTTTTATCTCGCATGGTTAGTGATGTAACACAATATTTCATATCTTTTAACTTGGAATCGGTATCGACAGTGTTATTATTAATTAATTTGACTGCAAAATTACTAATTCAGTTTCCAAGTTATGTCATTCTCGGGACATAAGATTATGACATTTATACTGTATTTATTAATTGGATTGGATTCGAGCTTAGGGAATTAATATAACCCATCCAAATCCACTCGCTCAATATTATATTACGTATACTGTTTTCGAATCAGCACATCATGTGAGTCTGAATAGGTCAAATTTATTATTGTTTGATTAGATTACGTTTCTAGTTGGATAATGCAAACAAGTTGAAAGACTCTTCAGGTTATAAAAAATAATTTAAACAAATTACAAATGCATTAAATGATTAAGTTTGTAAAATTGTTAAAGAGGATTAATCTCAAGAACACAGACCTGAAATAATCTATTCGCCTGGATGAGAAACCTGACAATAGAATTGAATAGATCAGACGTCAATGGTGGTGATCTTTTTGGTTTTGTTCTGTGGTAGATTTTTGTTGTTTGCTGGCTATACCACAAATGCCACTGAACCACTTTCTTCGGTGCATTTAGTCCACACGATCAATTGATCATGTCATAGGTTTAATATTTTTTTATCAAAAATATAATAATTATGTATTATATTAAATATTAAAAAAACAGAGATAATATTATAGTAAAGAACATATTTTTCTAACTAATAAAAAATTGAGGATAATTTTTTTAAATGTTCTTACAGAATAATTAGTGAATTAAACCAATCGAAGGACTCGGATCGATCGAATCAATCGATTCAATTTGGATTCTATAGCTAGTCTCAAATGCATTTAGTGCCCAATAATTTTGGATATAATGATACTTAGTTGGCCACTATATACAATAAATGATCCACTTATCAAAAATTAGGATGGTGAATTTTCCTTAAAAAAACATGATCTATTTGGTGGTCAACTCCTTAGTCGGTCCTTAACATTAAAGAAAAACTTTAAAAGCTGATCTATAATCGAGTCTTTTTAGATGCAATGATAATTTAATTTAACATTATCTAATTCTCGATAAATGTTGAACAGAAAATATTGGCATGCTTTAAGAACTCGATTAAAGTTATTTTACTAAGTTTTTAATAAAAGTCAAAATAATAATAATAATAATAAAATACAGCATCACTCAATGACAACTGTTTCATGATTTCCAGAATTAGTCGTGAATGGATAGGTCAACTGCTTTGAGACGGTAAGGTGCACCCACCTCCATCCAAACCCGAACAATCACGTGTACGAAACGATAGACAGTTTGGTAGGTGAGTCTAGTTTAACATTTTGCACGGATTAATGTGATTTAATAATACGTATCGATTTCAACATAAATCGATATAAAAATTGGACAATCTAGTTTGAATAATTTAAAAAAATAATAAATGCCGCACCAAAACACCCATCACCAACGACACTTCCTTCTTCCTTTCCTTCTTTCTCTATCTGTCTCCCCTCTTCTACACCTCTTCTACATTTTGCTTCCTCCTCCGCTTTCCTCTTTCTTTCTTCTCCTTCGTCATCGGCTTCATTCTTTCTCCGTTTTCCTCTTTCTTTCTTCTCCTTCGTCATCGAAACATGTATGTATCTATATATTCTTTCTCCGTTTTCCTCTTTCTTTCTTCTCCTTCGTCATCGAAACATGTATGTATCTATATATAGTATGTAGATGCCCTAGTACGTATCGATCTGTCAGAGGACCAATACGTGAAATGAAATCGTGGAAGACTGCATTTATTTCACAACCAAAATAGCCTCTAACTCATCAAATTGTTCTGGCAGCCATGAACCTGAATGTATCATCCAACAATTTCAAATATATATATAAAAAAAAGGACGACAGTATGACTCTTGACAAAGATTTTTTTCAGCTAATATTGAGTGCAAGAAAGAAGTGCCCATAATAGCACTGACATTTTCAGAATTCTAAGCGAGAAGACAAGATGCAGGTCAGCTTACAACACAAACCAGATCAAATAGGTAGTAGGAGTTTATGTTGAGGTTCATACAAGAAACTAATCAGCAAAACTCCAATTAGTCCCCATGACCAACATAAAACCAGTACCAAAACATAAGCACGGGTACTAGTCCTTCAAACCTCACTGATAAGCAATGGTCCCCTTACTCCTGATCAAGCATCTGAACCACCTCGGTGACACCTGCCATCATTTCCTTTGAGATTGGACCACCATCGGGAAGATCAAACCTCCTACGCCTCATAGAACCCAGCTTCCCAGATGGTTGTGGATCGACCACTTCTAGCATTGCTTCGAGTTCCTCAACCATTGACTTCTTTGCTGCCCGCACCATGTAATCCGGTCCCTGACATCACATAGATGACAGAGATGGTCAGATTGAACAACAAAAGAAGATAATGCAAACAAAATTAACATGACTTCACAGGTATGACCATCACCTATATGACATAACAATCAGACACAATACCTAAACAAATACGCAGTTAGGCAAGAAACAGGTATAGATGGACGGCAAAACAATTGAAACATATAGACAAGATAATTTACAGTTCCGATTTTTACTCTACCAGCAAACTGGTTCAGCTAGCATCCTTGAGTCTCTTAATTAGGGCATCAAGTGACTTCTGTTTCGGATTCTGCTTTGCACCCCTTGTACTAAAAGTTCCGAACAGCCGATCTGACGATTCCCTGAACTTCTCCGTTATGGTGACCACCTTCTTGTACTCTTGTTGTTTGAAGGAAGGTTATCACAATGTAAGCTTGTAACTTTCAGATCCATAACAGTTTTTGTCTAATGTCATCATCCCAATTAGTCCTCCATCAGACTTTTAAAGTATCTAACTCAAGAATGCATACCTAACAACTGAATAATGTCACTCCATGATGAACATGATTGATGGCAAAAACCAACCCAACATATTCTATAAATCCAAGAAATAACCCTGAATAGTTAACAAATATATAAGAGCATAACACAAAGATATAGTAACTTGGTCAGCCCTGCCTGAAGGATCACTGATGACGAAGGATTACAAGAAGCTAATTTGAAAGAATAACATCATCAAGTGACATGTCAATTGCATGGTGTTAAATGCTTAGCCTACTTAAAGCGGTATAATGGTGCCAGTTAAAGGCTAAGATGAACTGACTTCAATATATAATAATTCCAACAACTGATTCCAGTAGGGCTGTCAAGGTAGCCACCTAAGTTCAGGATTTGACGTCAGAATATGTCCATCCTTTGGCCTCTGATCTGTTGGTGCAATATATGCTCTCCATCCACCTGCCTGATCTAATCTGGTTCAGGGGACCATATCACTCTCATTCCACTTGATCTGGTTATGGTAACTGTTCCTCTCCTCTCATCCCTGCCATCTGCATCAACGACCTGACTCATGCAACATACAAATGGATTGTCTACTCTATATAATATATGCGCTATCAATATTTGGTGAAATCAAGCCTGTTAAATGACCAAAGCAAGGCATGATGCTTCTTGTATCCAAGTCACCCTGCGTGCCCTCTGAACACAAATGCTGACTCATGTCTGATCTGTTAGCTGCCCTAAAAACTGGGATGGATGTATTTATTGCGACAGCATAATCAGATGATATAACATCATAAAACCATGACCTCTTGAATGGAAGTATTTGCACTATAGAACTTCCAAGAAGTACTAGGTCTAGAGTATTTAACATCTATAGTAGGTTCCAAGTGTTTTGGAGGACCAATTTATCACATGAAGCATCAGCTTTCAGATGGTAATAAATGTATATACTCAAGGATACCATTTAAAATGCAAAATATTACAAAATTTTACCAGATACTCCAATAATTTGCAAATTTGGAAAACTCAAATTATTGTAGCTTACCGATCTCTCAAGGCATCAAACAGAACCAAATAATATACCACAGTTGCCATCTTACCCACCAAGATGACACCAGAAATTGGGAAATCCTTATAGCAACAAACCAATCATTCTATTGGAATCTTACCCTACAACTGAAAAATAAGGATTTTCAAGATTGATTTTGAAGCTTTTAGAGGCCTACAACGACATTTAACCATATTAAGTAATAAGATATTAAACAAACAAAGAAACTGCAATGAAATGACAAGTATATACTAGCATACCACGTAACAAACATCATAGAATAATATGACAAGACCTTACGATCAGATATTTCTCCAAATTTGAGAAGAAATAAACTTCCTGGAAAAGAAGAGAAGAAAAAAGGATAATTTGCTACTAAACTATAATAAATTTATTGAAATAATAATATAATTAGTAGGCAGCCTCCAGAACTTATACTATGTCATGTATAGTAAATAATGAAAATTGGTTTTTAAAACCTTAGAATCTAACAAAATCCTACTCAAAGGCATATCAAGAACTCTCAAAACATGACCCCCAGTAGCTTGATGATTCAATCCTACTAATGCAAACATATTCTAATGCAACAATTTTAAAGTCTCTAGAAATTAAGACAAGGTCTAAGTAGCAATTGAAATAGATAATAGAAACAAGGAACAACTAGAACTTCAGCAAGCAAAGATGTGTGCAATAAGAACAAGTCAGCTACAGGTTATTTGATAATACAAGTTATTTGATTATAACATAAACAAAATTACTCTACCAGAAACAGTATAATAATATCTGGCTCGAGTGTCTATATCTTTGTACCACTCAACATGTCAAACACATCATCAATTCTAGGAATGAGAAACCTACACTAGACGGTGAATTTTTTGATGGCATAACTATCTTCTGTATTCTCCAAGACCCTTTTTTCTCTTAGGTGTGAGGAATGCAAGTATTGCATAAAGGACCATGCTCTCTCTAATATTACCTTATCCTAAGCTAATTAATAATCTGCTGCTGTAACTCTTCTTCAAGCTCATTATGACTCATCACATATTCAAGTGATCTACAAGCTTTCCAGATGAAATTTTGGTCTTGGATATCCCATAATGGTAGTAAGCCTTCACTATGCTCATTAAGAGTGACACCGAATAAGTCAAATCCTTTGGGATTTCAAGAACTTCATTGACAACCAAGGCTATAACTGGTGGTGATTCTCTGGAGTTCTGTTCAAAATGTAACTTGTTTCAAAGCAACAAAACCTTTTCAACCAATATCCTAATGCCTAGAGGTTTGTTTACCTTCCTGATGTTTGGTATCTTTTCACTGTCATGATTTATCTCTCTGTCAAATTGCAAGGTCAATCCAACAAAACATAGGAAAACCATAAATACTATGTCACACCAAATCTTATTCCGATACATTTTGCTTATTAAGATCAATTACTGGTCATGGGGAATTTTCCACCTCCTTTAGAGCAGAATATGTTGTATGCCTATCCAATTTCTCAATGCTTTACTGCCAACTTGTCAACCATGTACCAAATTACAAAATCATCTGTCATACCTCTTTTCTTTTATTGTTGAGATTCATGGAGAATATTCAAAGCCTTCAGAAATTTTGTCTACAAATTCTTTTATCACTTTTTAGTATCCTAACGGTTATTGGTCACTAAAACTAGAAGCAAATTGTTAGATTATGCGACTCTATTTAGTTGGATAAGATATATTAAAGTTCTAATTGGATTCTAATTAGGGTTATCGACTGATAGAAAAGTTCACTTACAGTAAGATTCCTTAGGAGACGACCTTGATGGGAGAGACTCTCATCAACTACTATCCAAGACCCTCTATTCTTGCATATATAAAGATTGGACCTCCAAAGGATTATACAAAGATATAGATTATAGATCTATTCTCTTCTCCTAGTAGTCCCTACTCCATCACTAATAGCAGTCCTGTGAAAGAAAGGAAGAAAGGAGAAAGATGAGTCTAGCTTTTGTAGATAAATGCTACTGTTACTTCCAACGGACTACGATGCGTTACCAAATCCAATAAAGATATTCCATTGACATCATCTAAAGGTATGCAAGCTTGATCTTGATCAATCATTATTTGATTTTGATTCTAACATTAAAGTTTTTCAACATAATAGTATCATAATAATAGTTTTATGCTTAAAATTAGTATTAGAGCCATATTCTGAAATTAAATATACCTTATATCATAAAAGTACTAGATCTACTTTGTATTAGATCTGTTTATGTTATCGACTTTTGCTTGAGAAAGGGTGATTCAATCTATTTGCTTATTCCTGTCCGCCCTTGTTGCTTGCTTGCGAGTGATAAAGGTTTCCTTACCCACACGTGTGAAACCACAAATGGAAGCATGCTGCCCAATTTTGGTCAATGGTGCTATAAAGGGTGGTAGCATGCCTTGGTCATGGGCCCTACCGCGAGCAACGGCAACGCAGGTGGCAGCGTTGCATGCAGTAGCTACATAAGCCACAATGGCTCTACATGCAGTGGCACAAGAGGGCGGCGATGTTGAGGGTCTCACTATAGGTGGTCGCTAGTGAGTTGTCACCTATATTGACAGACAACTTGCTATCCATGACAGTATAGCATAGGGTGATCGCATACCTTGGTCGTCGACCCTACTATAGCTAGCGGACTATGTCGCTAGTGCAGGAGCAGGGTTGTTGGCCGTGAAGAGGGGCATCATATATGGTCAATTGTAGTGAGTATTCAATCGCCATGAGGGATCGTGGCTCAGGCGACCGCAAACAGTGGTGCCATCCTAGGATGCTGGCCAACGATGTTGTGCCATCGAAAAGAATGGAGGTGTGCACCCGTAAGGGGTCACCAGACGACCACACAGCGTAGGCGGATGGAGGCGAAGTGCCACAAGCAACGACATAGGCAGATGTGGCACGACGATGCTGGGTAGTCGTGCTTCACAGTGACGTATTATCATGGACTTAGCTGGTTTTGCGTAAGTCATGCGCCACCCTTACATGTCCCTCCTCAAAGGGTCAGCCTCCCCAAAACCTCTTATAGTCCCTTAAGGACTTGCAAAAGAGAAGTCGGGTTAGAGGAAGCGTTTAACTCGGGATCCCACAGGTAGATATTTCAGCAAACACTTGATAGGTATTATAAACATAGACTTCACAAGCTCTGAATGATCGTGCGACAAAGGGTCTAAGGTGGTCCGCTACAGTCAAAAGTTCTCACAAATGCTCACATGGCACTGTTGTGAAACAAGACAACAAACCAGCTCTAGACACTACCCTAAAAGCCCATCTAGTCATGTGCCATCCGGGGGGCCCTAGGGTGTTTTACTGGCTGACACTCCGCACCACTCTACGAAGTTAAAAACCCCCAAAATGGTTGCCTAGATGGCCTGTTTTTAAGCAATTTTGCCTCTGCATGACAACAACACACAACTTGTGTTTATAGGACCAAGACGACTATAAAAGCCAACCAAAATGGAGCTGTCAAGTCTACTACAAGCTCTCTATATGATGTGCAAAGCAATAACCAAACCGAAAGACACAAACACATTAACATTACATCGAACACCCTTTAAACAGATTTGTCCATGACTTTCTCCCCCACTTATTCCTTCGACGTCCTCGTCGAAGTCTTTGCGAACGCTACATCTCCTCGCTCTTATTGAATCTTCAATCATATGCTCCTATTGCAACATGCCTCTTGGTTCCCAACTTCTCTTCACCGTTGTTATTGAGTAGTTGAACTTTAATCCGCCAGCGTTGCTTCAATCGCAAATGACTCTAACTTTGGTGTAGAGTCGATCGAGTTGTGCTAATTTTTGTTGGTTCCAACGGATCCCTTAGATAAAGAGAAAGACCTTCCTGTTATTGCTAGTCTCTTAAACGTCTTACACCGCTTGAACTGTGCAGATGCCTGTTAGATCTTTAATGAACATTGTCTCGCAGACTTTGAAGTTTTTGAGGTCTTTCCTCCGCAAAATTTGTCCATCGATTCCTCTTCAACTTACTTGTCGCCACCAAATAGGTTCGTATCACTTCTATTTTCGATTGGCATATTATTGGGAAATGAAGCAGACAATCTACTATCGGTAGAACCAATCACCATTAGTAAGGATTTAACAACAAGTGTCTTTCATTAAGTCTCTTCGAAGGGTCTTTGAACATGTTCAAAGCTCCTTTGTTGGATAAATAAAAGAACTAAGGTACTCAGTTTTGTCCATTCTCTTAAGAGTTGAGAAGGCAAAGGTTACTTGACTTCGTTTGCCTCCTCGAAGATTGTACTTCATGCATGAAGCTGGTTACTAGCACTTACCTACTCTTTGCTCACAGTTCTAAAGCACCTCAAGTGTTTACACTCCTTGTATTGAGTTAGCTACTACAATTTACCCCCTCATTACCATCGAACTTCTGGAATGCGAAAAGTTCTGCCTAAAAGGAGCAAATTTTTTTCCTGATTTTGAGCAAGTCTACGATAGTTTTGGTCGCCTTTGGGATTATACCATCTTCTTCATCATTTTCGCCGCCTCCACCTTTGAGTAGAAAAGGTACAACATCGTGTACTACCTATTTCATTTCTTAGTCGAACACTCCCGCAATTAACCCGAAGTCCTTCACTTGGTCGAGCACTCCTCCGAGTTCACAGCTAAGTCCCTCTAGACTCGTCGTTGCCTTATCGCCCTTTTCGACCACTTGCTTCAACACATTTGTGTTATCCGAACAGGTCCCCTTGGTCGATAGAGAGAAAGACTACAACTTCTATATATAGCTTCCGCCATCAGCAGGACTCGCGTCGATTCTGTTCTCCTTTGCATCCTTGGTAGCAACGTTCGCTCGCTCGACCTTATCCTCTAACTTATCGGACTCCCTTAAGCAAATATAAGCTCTAAAGTAGTTCAAGTCTCCAACTACTCCGATCATACCTCTATATGATCAAGTCCCTCCCATATGACTCATTGATACTTACACTCAAAAACCCCCTCGATAGTATATAGCCCCCATAAGTTAATGACAAAGGCTTTCATCCGATGCAAAATCGAGGCACACACAACGAACATTGTTCCTAAGTATGCTTGTCCAACACTATATCATCTGTCACGAACTTAGCTAGTTTTACTTAAGTCATGCGGCACCCTTGCGTGTCCATCTGTAAAGAATCAACATCCCCGAAATCTCTTATGGCTTCTTAAGGACCTATAGAAGAGAAGACGAGTTAGAGGAAGTATTTAACTCGAGATCTCACAAGCAAATATTTCAGCAAACACTTGATAAGCAATACAAATTACAAATAAACTTCGTAAGCTTTGAATGATCGCGTAACAAAGTGCCCAAGATGATCCGCCATGGCCAAAAGTCCCCACAAGTGCCTACATGATACTATTGCGGAACAAGACAACGAACCAACCCTAGAAACTATCCAAAGGCCCATCCAGTCATATATCACCCGGGTAGCTCAAAGGTGATATGTTGGCTTGCACTCCGCACCACTCTACGGAGTTAGAAAACCCTGAAAATGACTACTTAGATGGCCTATTTTTGGGCAATTTGCCTCTACACAATGATTACACACAACTTGCATTTACGAGACTAAGATGACCATAAAAGCTAACCAAGATGAGGGTACCAAGCCTACTGCAAGACCTTTACAAGCTACGCAAAAGCATGAACAAAATAGAAAGACAAGAATATACACAAACATTGCATCAAACACCCTTTATACAAATTTGTCTATGATAGCACGGTGGAGCATCGTCAATTAGTTGGTCACTGGGAAAGGTGGCCTTGAGTGGGAGGTCGCACACGGCATGAGAAGCGATGGTGAGGATATATGACATCAATCATGGTGAAACCTTAACTTTGCCATTTTGACCAAACTATAACTTTGTCATTTTAACCAAACTTTGATTTTGACCTAATTTAAATCCCTATTTTGAGTAATTTGGTTGACCAATCCAATAAAACGGTCCAATTTGGATAGTTGAGTTCTCGTTTGTCCATTTAGGTAGCCCAATTTTGGACTATCTAATTAAATAGGGTTGATTGACCCATTTGGACTTTTTATCAAGTAGAAGATATAAATCATAGATTTTCTCATAGTTTCACATATGACATATTACTGAAATTTTTATTACTTATGATATTTAAATTTTAATTATTATTTTTGGATATTTATGTAGTTATTCACATGCATATATTTTAAACTATAAAATAATATTTATTTTCGTATAAAGACATGAATTTTGTTTTATCATGATTATTATCGTCATATGAGTTTTTGTGCTGATTAAATTTTCTGTTCAATAACTATTACGATTATTTTTATTGACTAGTACTGCAAATTAGATCAAAAAATATATTTAGTGAATATTATTTGTAACTTATATCCTTAAGTTTTGTTTGACTTGTAATCGCTAAAGTGGTTTAGGATAACAAGCTTATGGGTAAAATTATAATAAATATTTTATAATTTATGAGACATTTAAAATATATTTTATATTATTGTATTAGTCTTGTAACCGTTAAATTAGCTTAGACTAATAAATTTATAAAATTACATTAAAAAATTAGTCTTAAATGAAAATCCCAAAAGAAATTAAGAGATTTAGATCATTCTAAAGGAAAATTGATTTCGAATAATTACGTGATAAGATAGGATAATACTATTTTGAATATCCTTATAGTTTATGATTATATACTAAAAAATAACGATACTATTTCACAAGAATGATACTAATCTCCATAATTATAAAATTTTATATGCATACTAAATATGTCAATATTTTACCCAAAGGTGAAATAGAGATAATATCGATAGTTCAATATTTATTAAAAATTAAAATATTAATGTTCATTTATTTTTTATTTGTTACAGTAGTACTTGTTGCATTCTTATATATCTAGTGTCCTTATAATCTCTTAATTAAATTATTTTTGAATGGCTTGAGTATATGCAATTGATACTGTGTTAGACCTTGATCAGACTAGTTAAAAAATCATAAACTTAACTACTAAAAGTTCTGTGAGACAAATAATATAAATAAATATTGAAAAAGGTCTAAAAAATTAGTTTTATGATAATTACTAATAATATTTAAGCTTCATTACAATCTACAACTAGCATATTTAAATAATTAAAGATTGATTTAAATTTGTTAATAAATCATTAGTTGATATCTTAATGAAAGAACTGATTAAAACTTAGTATAACGGTATTCGAGGAATTCAATATTATATCCTCAATATGGCTGACAAGATTGTAAAGCTCAAGAATAATGAATATGAATATAGTTGAATCTTTTCTTGTATAATTTATTGTTAATCTTATTTCTTATTAGTTTAGCACATTTAAAGTATATTATAATAAAATTAAGGATAAATAAAACTTAAATGAGTTGACTAGTATTTGTGTTTAGAGAATCAAAATTACAAGAAGAAAGGTTTCATGATATTATAGCTTACTCAAGAAGTAGGTAACAATAAAAGAAAGTTTAAGTATAATTTATTAAATAGATTATTTGAGTTTATAAATGCTATATAAACTTATAAAAGAAAAATCTTCATAGTAAAATGTTATTTCTATAGTAAAAAAAGTCATGTGAAGAAGGACTATAAGGTTCAGTTCGAAAGGAAAATGTATAAACTGAACCTTTATATGTTTCGAATCAAACATTATAAAAATCTCTTTCTAAAATTTGGCAGATTGATCTTGATGCTTCAACTTATGTTACTAATAATGTATAGGGATTCATTTTAATATAGAAACCAACAGAGCGTAAAAAACTCGTCATTACATGAAATCATCTTAAAGCGAAAATGATAGTAGTTAGTGTTTATTGCTTACATTTAAAGACAATTCGTTTGATTGGATCTGAGAATAAATGCTATGTTCCGATAATTTAATAAATTTGATTTCTTTATCTAAAATTGTTAAGATATTATTTTCCTTTTAGTGATTGTAAACTTAGTATATTTATGATTCAATAAAAATTAGCTTTTAAATTATGTACGATAGTTTGTACAAAATAAATGTGAATCTTAAGTTCACAATGATCCTACAATCTAATGTTGGAATGAAATATAGTTTCATAAAACTCCTTTAAATTATATATGCTTATATTTGTGAGTCACTCCATGTTTTCTGTTTTAGTGGAGAGAGATATTTCATCACCTTTATAGATAACCTATTGAGATAAAACTATGTATATCTAATTCATATAGGGTCTAAATCTATTAACACCTTTAGGTGTATATAAATTAAGTCAAGAGACAATTAGATAGAAAGGTTTAAATTATCGGATCTAATAGGTGTGGTAAATTTTATAATAATATGATGAGTTAGGTCAAAACCCCAACCCTTTTATAAAATTCCTAGAAAAGTGGGATATTTGTGCTTAGTATGTCTACCCAGGTGTGCCACATTAGAATGGATTGCTAATGGACGAAATCGTACTCTTACGAATATGATTAGAAATATGATATATTATTCTTCTATACCTGAATTAATATGGGGTGAAGCTCTAAGAACAGCTATGTATATCTTGAATAGGGTTCTTGGTAAGTCAATTCAATTAACTCCATTTGAGTTATGGACTAATAGAAAACTTAACTCGAGACATTTACATGTTTAAGATTATCCAATAGAGATAAGAGTCTTCAATCCATATGAAAAGAAACTGAATACAAAAACTAATTCTGGATATTTCATTGATTATCTAAAGAATCCAAGGGATATCAAATCATTTAGTTAAATCTGGTAATGTAAGAATACTAGAAAATGACGAATAAATAGGAGCGAAAAACCTCAAAGTTTGATCTTAATATTGAGGAGATATAAGTTGATACTCTTTTATCATCTTCAATTTGAGAAGTTATTCCTCAAATCACTAGATGATTTGATATAAGAGAACAAGAAAATAACATTGATAAACTCCCATAAAACGGTATATAAAGTTTCATAATACCATTAATTCCTTCAAATTCAAGGAAAATACTATTGACAAATATTTATATTTGAATGTTAGTGAGAGCTATTTGGTCTTGTATATGGATAATATTTTATTTGTTAGTAGTGAACTTGATTTATTATACGAAATCAAAAAATTTATCATCAAGAACTTTAAGATAGTTGATATGATTGAGACAACTTATGTTATTGGTATAGAGATCGTTAAAGATATATCTCAATGATTGTTAAAACTTAAAACTATCTCATAAAGGATATTGATCGAGCCATAAAGAGATTTAGTATACAGCTTTGTTTAGTAAATATAAAAGTAAAATTTCAATCAAAACTAATGTTTTTAAAATGACTTGGAAAAAAATCAAATGGAAGAAAAATATTTCGTATGCATACATGATTGCTCAAGCCTAAAATACTAAATAAATATTAGAGTTATCCAAGAATAAAATATTGAAAAGCTATGAAGAAAATAATAAGATATCTACAAGTGACGAAAAATTATATACTTACATATAAGAGATTAGATTAGTTTAAAATGACAATATATTCAAATGTTGATTCTATAAATTGCCTTGATGGTAGGAAGTTCACTTTACAATTTATATTAGTTGAATGAATAATTTACAAAGAAAAATATAAAATAATATATTATTTTATTATCGATAATAAAAGTTGATTTGTGGTATGTTTTGAAACTGCTAATCAAGCTTTATGATTACGAAATTTCATCACAAGACTTGGTGCAGTCAGACTCAATTATCAAGTCGTTGAAGATATTTTATAACATATCACATTAATTTTCTTTTCTAAGAATGATAAGTATTGTAGCAGTTCTAAACATATTAACATGAAATATTTGGTGGTCAGAGGAGTCCAGAGACAACTAATATCAATTAAGAACTTGATTAACACTATTGTGATTATCGATCCATTTATTGCGGCCTTACAATCTAAAGAATTAAAAGAACATATTCTTATGATTGAGTTTGTAAACAACCCATAAAAGATATGGTAATTGGATATTATTATTAAATTTAAAGTTATTTGTTTCTGTTATCCTATCTAATTTTATGTATATGCATATTATATTTGAATCTGATGATAAGATTGTGTTGATAAGACAAATTACAATAGTCATTTTAAATTACATTAGGAAAGACTAACAGTATTATGGTACATAAGAGAGTATGATATTGATGACATACAACTGTTATAACTCGCATTGGTAATTAGATTTAATGTAGTATTATTGTATTTAACAGACTTATTGGCCTATTTTATAAAATTTGTGTGCATGTGTAAAATATTTTTTAAAATTTCGAAATCTAATTTGAAAATTTTATTTTTAAATAAATTTTTATTTTATTATGATTTTTAAACTTTTGTTTTATATCTTACCAATTAATAGGTCAAGTAAGAAAATGTTAGATTATATGATCTTACTTAATTTGATAAGATATATTAATGTTTTGATTGGATTTTGATTATGGTTATCGACTAATAAAATGAAAGTCCACTTTAGTAAGACTCATTAAGAAATGACTTTGGTGGAAGAGACTCACCTAAATTATTATCCTAGACCTTCTACTCTTGCCTATATATAGATAGGACCTCCTAGGGATAATACATAAATAAAGATTATGGATTTATTCTCTTCTCCCAATAGTCCCCACTTCATCATTGATCGTGATCTTGTGAAAGATAAGAAGAGAGGAAAAGATGAATCTAAGTTTTGCAGATCAATATTTCTACTGCTTCATACGAACTATAGTAAGTTATCAAATCCGACAAAGATATTTCATTGATCGTGACATCATCTAAAAGTACGTAAGCTTAATCTTAATTTATCATTATTTTATTTCAATTTTGACATCAAAGTTTTTTCGTATAAAGCATAATGATAATTTTATGCTTACACAAACAACTGAAATGGGAAGGGCAAACATCAGCTCAAAGATTATTAGTAAATTTTCATGGGTCAAAGCCATAATATTTCCCTACTACTATAACTAGATAAAAAGCATAGGGTGCAGAAGAAAAGACACATGGCAAGAGAATCAACATATCATTACTTCAAATGTAAATAAATCATCATGAAGCATTAAGGATCAACAATATAAAAGTCTGAAATGAAAATTAAAGTTGAAAAGTAAAGTTTATTTTAATAACATGTGCCATGAGATAGCCATGAAAAAATTATAGAGCTTGTCATCATTATAAATTACCTCAACAGCTTCTACAGTCAAGAGAAGAACAATAATTTTCTCAGAGAATCTTTGGCGTTCTTCTGCATCATTTGCTACACGTTTACGGTAAGAGAAATTATAGAATATAGCCCTGATCTCCTTCAATCTGGCTTTGGCCACAGCCAGCTCTCGAAGGCAGCGAAGAATCTGAGAGCGGCGGGCCAAGTAAGACCTAAAAGTCATTTGGATTAACAATGCAGCATCTTGTGGTGATAGCTCCTTCTTCTTCTTCCCCTTATTGCATCTCTTGGTAAAAGCCTTTCAACATCCACAAAGTTCAAATGGTATCAACACCAAGTCGTCAACAACTATACTAACAAACCATACAAGACTCTCATAGATCAAGTAGAATACAGATATAAAAACCAGCCAACCCACCAAACTACCAAACGGATACAAAAAATCTCATTGTTCATATGGAAGCTACTAAAACACAACTCCAGATTCGTAATAAAGGTATTATAAAATATAAAAAAATCATCTCAAGATCATAAGTTGTCATACAAAGATGAAAAACACCCTAATGCAAGTTGAACTTTAACTAAGCATTGTTATAGGTAAGGGAAAAAAAAGGGTTTTGGTATGAATATCACTTAATGCTTAAAAAATCTAAATTGTGAAAAAAATTAGTCTACCAATTTCATTTCATACTTTACAAATGGTCCAAATGAAGAGGAGAAATGTTAGTTTGCATAGTCTCTTATAAAATTTTGAGATATATGTATATAAGAAGACCACCAAACCTCATCCAAAAAAATTAATTTTGAAAAATGGTCACTCATAAAATTTTGAGATATATGCATACAAGAAGACTACCAAACCTCATCCAAAAAAATTAATTTTGAAAATGGTCAATGAAAATGAGTTCACGAAAACCTTTCTGATGGCAACGACTCCAGGATTCTTCACTTCGATCTCCACCACATGGACGGTTCCTTGCTTCTCTGTTTTCCCCTTCTTCTTCTTCTCCTTGTTCACTGCCGCCTTCTCCTGACCTTCCTCCTCCTCACGAGGCTTTGCCGACGCGGCCCACGTGTACGTGTGGCTCAGCGGTGAGAGCTTTTCCTTCCCCTTGAACTCCGCCGTCCACTTCTCGTACCTCTTGCCTACCCCGTTCGCCTCCGTCGCCCACACGAACTTCCGATCGAACCCCTCCTCCTCCTCCACGCCCTTGATCTCCACCGCACACTTCACCGCCCTCTCTCCGCCCGCCTTGGCCGTGGCCGTCCACCTGTGCTTTCGGTCGAGCCCGAGCCCTTTAGGCCCGCTGAACTCCGCCGTCCACGTGTACTTGCGGTCGACATCCTGGCTTCGGGCCCGGCCAAGCCCAAACTCCAGCGAGGCGACACGATCGCTAAGGTCCCGGAGGCAGAGCTCCGTCTCCGCCCGCTGTCGAAGCCCTTTTAATGAGGCGATGGCGGAGCGCTCGAAGCCAAAGGGATCATTCACGGCGAGGAGGTCGAGGCGCGCGATCGAAGGGGCGCGAAGGAGGCATTGGGGCGGGAAACCGAACGGTGGCAACGACGTGGGGTTTAGTGGGTCCAGAGTGAACCCTAGGTAGTGATAGTGGTCGAGCTCCTCCACCAGCGCCGGCGCCAGTGACAAGCGGGGAGGGAAGGTGAAGAGGGAGGATTCGAGGTAAGAGAGGGTAGGGGGGATGGGGTCACGCAGATCGAATGGGTGGAATCCACTCATTGTTGTGGCCTTGGTGGCGGTGGTGATGGTCGAGGTGACGAGCTTTGTTACAGTTCAGGGGGTGGTGGGTTTTCTCGCCTTTTACATAGTGGAAGAACAAAGCTTGCTTCGGCCGAGAGTTGTGTCTTCGCTCGGACAGGCTATCGCTCAGTGAATATATTCTTTTGTACGCGTACGCGGTAGGGCCCACGTCTTTGAGTTGGAATTTTCTGTGTCCAAATGTAATGTGAACGATGGAGAGGTTAAAATTAGGTGATTGGATACGAAGGTATATATAAAATCTTAAATGGATAATGTTCCCGTCAACTGTTGAATTAGACAACATGTCTAACGGAAACATATTAAAAAGACGTTAATCATTCTCATAATAAAATGTAGATTTTTATTTTTCTTAAATAATATCTCCGTTTTTATTCTTTTCACATCTCATCTGTAGTTGTCTAATATTCCTATCATTACACTTCTATTATTTCTGCTCCTCTTCACAGCAGGTTCATTCTTATTCTTGTTCTACTTCAATATATCTAAATACATCTAGAACAAGAACAATCCGTAAGCATAAATTTTATCCAATAAACATGGTCATCATTCATATCATCCCAAAGATTTTGATATTAGTATAACACCCCAATTTAGATTGAAAGTCAACTAAAACTTATATTAATTTATAAGGATGATGTGTGTATTACAATTAATGAACGGTTATCTTAATAGGGTCGGTTCATGATAATTAGCCTATTATATTTGGATATATATGAATAAATTCAATCTGCCTGATCTAATATAATAATTGATTCATAATTTTGGTCAGGCTGAACCATTGACTGAAAATGATGGAGCCCAAATTAATAATCAAACATTCTTTACACAATTCAAATCATTGTCCACTTCCGATATACATCAAATTAAGTCAAAGTTTTACACCGTTCGATAAAATTTATGGAAGAATTTTCAGAATTATCTTTGTTCCATGGTTTTATAAAATTTATTTCTGTACGTAAATCAACTAATCGAAAATATATTCAAGTAGTGTTTTGGTAATATTCAACTTGCATCCAATCCATTTTTCACCCTAGTCTCATCTCTATTAGGATAAGAGATTCATTCTTGGAATTGGCAGAAGTTAAGAGAATTCAACAGAGAAGTGAGAAGATAATGGGAGAGGGAGGAGTTGGATGATAGAAGACCAAAAAAGAAAGAAGAGTGATGATGGGTGATAAAGAAGAAACAGAAAGAATGGTTAAAGTCTCACCAATGTAATATCAGTTCTCTTCATGCCAAACTTCAGTTGATGAATTTTATCCAAGTTATTCAATTCAGAGCTTAAAAACTATCTTAGACTTCACCTTTTAGAGAATAAATAAATAAAGACAACTGCAAATTCTGTGAAATTAATTATGCCACAAGTTTCCAGCCATGTATAGTTGTCATATGTTCTTATACTAACAAATGTGGATGATATAAGAGAGAAATAACATGTTTACATATGACCAATATAAGTTTAATTAATTAAGATTTTGTTCATGTATAAATAAATATATTTCAATCATGGACTAGAGTTAGGCATATTAAGGTGCATTTAGTTGCTTGAAGTATTTGGTTCAATGCAACTAAGTCAGTTTTAACATGTATGTATGTAATTGGACGTAGTCTGTATATGTGTGTTGTGTTTGCATGTGTTCTATACTTCTTGTTTACATGGCCTGAGTAATTTATATTGCTCTACTAGAAAGGCAAATTAATAAGAGACAAGCATACATAGAGAAACAAATTATTGTAACAGTCTTACATTAATCCTTTTGATCCTACTTAAAACGGCTTAAAGATATGAGTCACATTCCCGATTTATAAAAAAAATAAATTACCATTTAATAATTCATAATTTACAGATGATTTTATTTATTTTTGAATTTAAATTTTTTATGTTTAGTATACTAAATGTTTTTTTATTAAAAAAATCGTATTTTCTCAATATAGAGCCACAAGTAGATTATTATAAAAACAAATATAGAATATAAATGCATCAACAACTTCACATGCTAGCAGAAATTATTGAACAATGAAATTAATTTTCAATAGAACTTATGAAATATATATATCAATAATTTAATATAAAATAATAATATATTAATTTATTATGAAACTTATATACTGACAAAGTAATGATAATTGTTATGTAATAAATAAAATCATAAATCATATCTCGATAAGGTATATAATATTCAGATAACAAAGATATATATTACACCCGATGATATACTTTTCTAACAATGAAGAGAGAGAATTATTCTACGAAATAGATTTCTCTCAACAACGAATAGAGAGTACTCATATTATACTTCTAATAATATATGAAGTTGTATCCCTCACCAGTATAAATAGAGATACATTCCTCTCAATAACGAACGAAGGAACTATCTAGCCATCACGTCTAACTACTAATCCTCAAAGGAAATCGCTATATCTGCTCTCAGTAAAGATACATGGTTAATCATGATTATTTATTTATATTCATTCATTTATATATATATATTCAAAAAGGAGTATGATAAAATATTACGACGGATCATACATTAAAATGTATGATTAATAAATAATGTCCATCGGTGACCTGAATATCATAAATTTAATGTGGACCACTTAACATATTCACATATTACATAATAATAATCACATCAATATCATAAATTTAATAAAATAAAAAAAATTATTTCAAATATAAGTTTTAAGTTTATTAAATCATAAAGGAATGAGACATCAATCTCTTAATAATCCTTAATGAATCATAACCCTAATTAGAATAGTCTAGTTGATTTGAACCAAACTTAATTCAATTATAATATAATAAAACCAATCTCAAATTATTATAGAAACGATTTACGATCACTTTAGATCGGTCTAATTTAGATTTTATCGATTTCAATTATGTTATGTGAGCTTGAACTGGTTAAGTTGGTTTGGAATCAACTTGAATCAGCTTGAACCGATCAAACCTATTTGATTTAACTAACAAGATCAAACCAATAAAAGGAGAGGAATCAGATTATATCACATAGCGCTATCCCAAATCAAACCGACCCATTTGAGCCTTGGACATGTTATGCACGTCACACATATCTATCTCAAGAAGCAGGTTGGGCTAAGATACAACAGGCTAGATAGAGGGGGTGATAATGTGTTTAGCGCTAACCACATAATTGGGTGGGCCTAGCTTCGCGAGTTGAGCTAAGCCTCACTCATGAGTTAAGCTAAGTTTTACTATCGAACTAGGTCACGCTTGGTCATAAGTTGGGTCATACCTAGTCATATGGGTTAGGTCATATCTAACCAGAGTCATAGTTAGTCACATAAGCTGGGTCATGTTTGGTTGTATGGGTCATGTCGTACCTAGCTACATCGGTTCGATCATACTTAGTCATATGGGTTGAGTCATACTTAACCACATAGGCTAGGTCATGCCTAACCATGTGGGTTGAATTATACTTGGCTACATGGGTTAAGTTGTACTTGACCGTGTATGTTGGATTAGACTTGGGCACATAAGTTGTATCGTACTTGACCATATGTGCTATGTCGTACCTAACCATATAGATTTAACAATACTTGGGGCATATATGTTGAATTTTATCTGATCACATGTGTTAAACCATACTTGACCATATGGGCTGAGTTATACCTAGTCATATGGGCTAAGCTGTGCTTGGTCATATAGGCTAAGTTATGCGTAGCCATATGAACTAGATAATATTTGACCACATTGGCTGGGTTTTGTTTGACCACTAAGCTAAGTCATACCTAACCACACAGGCTGGATAATACCTGGTCGCATAGGTGGTTTCTACCTAACCATATGTACCAGATCGTATATGATCACATGGACTGAGTCATACCTAGCTACATAGACTTGATTATGTCTAATAACTACATGAGCTAAACAATACCTGACGACATGAGCTAAGTTCTACTTGATCACATGTGCTAGATCATATTTGGCTATATTAATTGGGTCATGCTTTGCTACACAGGTTCGATCATACCTGATTATATGGGCTAATCTAGTCAATTAACTTAACTCAAGTTAGATCCTAATTTAACTTCTCTTATTAAATTAGATTTTTAATATTTTAAAATTTTAAAATATTATAAAATAATAATTAATCTCAAATAATTCTTTTTCATAAATTAAGTAATTTAGATTCATAATTCTAAATTTAAAACTAATAAATTTATAAAATTCACATATAATTCTTTGAAATATAAATATATCTAATTAAATAAATTAAAATTATTATTAAATTAATTTATTATTCTAACATCATAATTTAATAATATTTATTTATTTATTTTAAAATTTTAATATATTATTATGCATTATATAAATTATAATAATTCTAATATCAAAGATTTTAAAATATAAATAAAAACTAGTAATAAAAAAATAAAGGATCCTACCTCATCGGGGAATCCTTTCTTCAATTCTTCCATTGTCACGATCGTTGAGTAAAAGGAAGCTCCTTTTATGCAGGAGAATTTGAGCTCTTCTCAAAAGATAAGTAATTATTTAATTATTATTTTTAATTTATTTTCACATATAAAGATAGAATTATAATCTTTATTTCTTATGGTTCACACACAAAAATGGTATTTGAACTATTTATTTACTAAAATTCACATCACTCATTAGGAAATAAATCAATTAATAATTTAATTGATTGACAACATTTTTAACTTCTTTGCATGATTAATGAAATTAATTTTAATCATCTCATTAAGCATGTTATACAAGCAAGAAAATTAATAATTTAAATAAAGTAATATATTATTTATGATAATTAATTTATGTTAAGGGAGAAAAAAAATCATAGATGATTACAAATAAGAACATCCATAATTCATTTAGTTATATAAATGATTTTGAATGGGAAGGAATTTGAAGTTTGCAAGAAAACTAAGAAATTGGAACTAACACATTCTCATTGTTATATAGTCTTAAGGCAAGGCAAGTGACATAATATCTTCTATATCCTACATACTTCATTTCTCTTGGTTGTTTTAAATTTGAAAATAAAAAAAAATGACTATCACAAAGCAAATCAGATGATATTGGTACTAACAAGGAATATTTTGGTGTCGCCCCCATGATAACAACTAGTACCCATCTCAGAGTCAACGTGGCACCTCGAAGTCAATATAACACCTTAAAGTTGACGTGACACCTTGGAGCCGACGTGGCACACTTACACGACATGAGCTCGGCAATGGTGTGTGGCCATACCCACGCCACCTACAATCGTATTAGGTGGCGCCACATGAAATAGGACTGCACGAGTTTACCTGTGCCGCCCAGTACATCGGTGACCATTAATAAACTACGTACGATCGACCCCCTGCAATAGGTATAAATGCTGACCCCCTGGCTAGTGCTAGGGGATCAAGCCTGGGACACTCAAAACGCCCTCAAACTAACCTTGATCTAACTTGAGCTTTGGAAGGGTTGAGTCGGGGATCCCCCTCCCAACATTGACAATTTGTGCAAAAGGCGGTGCTGAAGTGGGTGCTCAACTCTCACCTTAGGTTGGTCCAGGAGGCATCAACCCCAACCTGTCCTCATCCTTTCATCGCCATCTTAAACATCCACGTGAATGCCTAGATTGAACCATGCTATATCGACTCCCGGGACATGGTGTGAAGACACCAACATTTTTTGCAGTAGAAGGAGGGCCTGATGTTGCAAAAGTGTTCACCAACGAGCAACCCTAGCGAATGCCCAATTGAGGAGGTGCTTGCTGCCCACCCCACCTTTGGCCTTGGAGGGCAATTGCCCACTCTCCCACACATGGACGAAAGCACCTTAGCTCATACTTCGGGTCGCTATTAGCATTTATTTAATGACCAGAGGCTCTCGCCTCCTGAGGTCGGCTCAGGGCAATTAGTCATCACTGTCGAGGCATTCCTTAGCCTCATACATTAGGTGCAAGCGCTGACAAGGATTATGCAAACCATCGCACCCCTTATACCCCAGTTAGTTCAGCAGATGGCTTCTACTAGTCATAGGTGCCCAACAAGCCAATCACGTGAGTGATGACATGCGTGACTTGACATGTAATCTTTTTGCTTATTATATTTTGGCAATTATCACTTTATATTGATTATTGCATATATGCATGTATATATTGTGATGTCCTTAGATCTGTGCAATGGGAATCGGATCATGATGAGATCATGATAATGAGATCGATTCACCTTTAAACACATATTCTAAATAATTACGGTCATAGGTTACTC